>NC_065535.1:8839531-9200781 GCF_932294415.1 Quercus robur | reverse complement strand
GTTCCTACAAAGGATCAGACCAATGATGTATACAATACTTGAATTCTCGATGTAGATGCTACATAGTTGGTTCTCATCCTTCAGAGACTACGAGTGTAATAGAGCATCCGTCAACAAAAGGATCACCCTAAGATGATCATTTCATGGCTATTGAGAACAAATCAAATTAGATGGTTCTATTTCTCAATTATAAATTTTCGATACCAATGATTGGACCATGCAAACTAGAAATACCCTTTTTTCTTAGATAAAGGAAGAGATTACTCGATCCATTTCCATATCGCTCATGATATATATAATAACTGGGGCACCCATTTCAAATGCCTATCCCATTTTTGCACTTATAGTGTTGAATAACAAGCCCTCAATTATCTATTTCTATTTATAGAGAATCGTGTGCTTGGGAGTCCCTAATGATTAATGATTAAATAAACAAAGATTTTACCATGACTGCAATTTTAGAGAGACACGAAAGCGAAAGCCTATGGGGTCACTTTTGTAACTAGATAACCAGCACTGAAAACCGTCTTTACATTAGATGGTTTGGCGTTTTGATGATCCCTACCTTATTGACCGCAACTTCTGTATTTATTATTGCTTTCATTGCTACTCCTCCAGTGGACATTGATGGTATTCGTGAACCTGTTTCTAGATCTCTACTTTACGGAAATAATATTATTTCTGGTGCCATTATTCCTACTTCTGCAGCTATAGGTTTGCACTTTTACCCAATATGGGAAGCTGTTTCCGTTGATGAATGGTTATACAATGGCGGTCCTTATGAGCTAATTGTTCTACACTTCTTACTTGGTGTAGCTTGTTATATGGGTCGTGAGTGGGAACTTAGTTTCCGTCTAGGTATGCGCCCTTGGATTGCTGTTGCATATTCAGCTCCAGTTGCTGCTGCAATTGTCGTTTTCTTGATATATCCCATTGGTCAAGGAAGCTTTTTTGACGATATGCCTCTAGGAATTTTTGGTACTTTCAACTTCATGATTGTATTCCAGGCTGAGCACAACATCCTTATGCACCCATTTCACATGTTAGGTGTAGTTGGTGTATTCGGCGGTTCCCTATTCAGTGCTATGCATGGTTGCTTGGTAACTTCTAGTTTGATCGGGGAAAACACAGAAAATGAATTTGCTAACGAAGGTTACAGATTCGGTTAAGAGGAAGAAACTTATAATATCGTAGCTACTCATGGTTATTTTGGCCGATTGATTTTCCAATATGCTAGTTTCAACAATTCTCGTTCTTTACAATTCTTCCTAGTGGCTTGACTTGTAGTACGTATCTGGTTCACTGCTTTAGGTATCAGCACTATGGCTTTCAACTTAAATGGTTTCAATTTCAACCAATCTGTAGTTGATAGTCAAGGTCATGTAATTAATACCTGGGCTGATATTATTAATCGTGCTAACCTTGGTATGGAAGTTATGCATGAACGTAATGCTCATAATTTCCCTCTAGACTTAGCTTCTGTCAAGCTCCATCTACAAATGGATGAGACTTAGGTATTAGTATATATGAGTTATTGAAAATAAATAAGAAAGGAGCAATGTCAACCCTCTTGATAAAACAAGAAGTTGATTATTGTTCCTTTCTTATTTATTAGCCCTTTAATTATTATATAATTGTAATTACTATTTAGTCATCTTTTCTTTTACTTTTTTACTTAATAGAATATAATATAAGCTTTTTTTTTTTTTTTTAAACTTAAGATACGAAAAAGTATTTGAGTATCCTATTTGACTTATGTAGTAATTTACTGAGAATTTCCTATAAGCATCATAGACAGATAAGATACCCGATTAGATTTAGATAAGATTTGTGTAACAAGTTATGTTATGGGGTTTACATATATTCATAATTGCTGTTATTATTATGATAGAAATTGAGAAGGATTTCTTTATTGATTAATTAGTTACGTAACAGTTTGGATTTTCTTATATCATTAGTAAAACACAATTTTCTATTCAAACCCGGGAATCGTTCCTAAATTTTAATTCACATTTAATAGTTAATGGTTCCAATTTGTTCTGAATTTTTGCTTTGTGACTGAAAATACACAATTGGTTTTTCAATAGAAAAGGGGAGGGTTTTTTTTTTCAATATTGTGTTTGTTTTAAGATACTATACAAACAATCGAATATATATATCCAATCTAAAGAGAAAGGTAAGTATTTCTTTTTTTCAGGAAAGGGGATTATTAAATAAAAGAGGATTCTAGATACAAGTACAAAAACGAATACCCCCCCCCCCCCCCAAAAAAAAGTGGAATATTTTCATATATTTTTTTGTACTGTTTTGGCGACATGGCCGAGCGGTAAGGCGGGGGACTGCAAATCCTTTTTCCCCAGTTCAAATCTGGGTGTCGCCTAATCAACAAAAAAAATCGGTGTACCTTATTATATTTTGCTGATATAACTTAACAAACTTTTCCAGCAGAAGTAAGGGGGGGAGAGTCCTCTTGATACTTGCTTGATTCTATAAGCATCTCTGGCGGTTTTGTTCTCTAAAATGATGTAAATCCTTGCGGAAAGATTATATTAGTGAATATTGAAAAGGGATCGTTAAATCTTGATATGACAACTCTTCTATTACTAATGCTTATTAATTGAATCTTGAATTTATTGGATAGACGAACGGGGAATGGAATTATTCGTTGCGGAAAAGTCGAAAGATACTTTGTTTGTATGTTTGTATACAGACTCATGAAATTCTCTAAGTGCTCCGGCAATCAATTTAATATGATATAATTGAATAGATAATTGACTTTTCCTTATATATTATATTATTTTTACTTATTATTCTTTTATAAAGTTATAAAGAAAGTACAAGAAGAAATTATTTCTTTTCTGTAACCCCTACCCCAGTCAATAATGTAATAGACTATCATCCCATTATTTCACAGAGACAAGCGAGAGACGTAACGTAAGGATTGGATAAAATGAGAAATAGGGATATGTGATAGATAGTGATCCATCTTGACTCTATTTTTTATACTTTTTACTTAATGATAATGAAATGAAGGTCAACAAAAGAAAGACTAGGTATTACTATTCCTACATGTTAGTAACATTCCCCTGAAACTTCTAAAGGCGTATCCACGTTTTTTGCTTGTTCTTACCGTTTTCCGATCTAAATTATATAATATAATATAAAAACCCATTAGAATTGTGAGTTTAGTGAATTGTTTCATCAATGGTGTTGGGTCATAATCCACTTCACTTTTGACTCCACGCCAGCAATTCCACTATTATTAGTGATTAGCGAACATAATAATGATAAAGGAAGGGTAATGGAATAATTCCTTCATATTTATGGAGATAGGGGATATAATTCACATGGATATAGTAAGTCTTGCTTGGGCTGCTTTAATGGTAGTCTTTACATTTTCTCTTTCACTCATAGTATGGGGTAGAAGTGGACTTTAGAGGTACTACTAATTGAGTTGAGGAATCAAACTCAACCCATATCAATTGTTTTATAGACCGTTCTGCAAAGCCCTTTTTATTTTACTTTTTTTATTTGTTTTTGGTTTCCACCTCTTTTTTTTTTTTTTTTTTACTATTCAAAGAAAAAATGGTTATGTTATTAAGTGGATACAGACTCTCTATGGGAAACAACATAGACATAGTAGTTGTCCAACGAAATACTCCACATAATAAAATATTGCCTTGGGCAAGTCACATATTGCGCATTACCGCTTGCTTTATTATTTGTTGTATTATTTTAGAAATTCGATTTATGCTATGCTTGCTTTATTGAACTCATTTCATATCATGGTTCAAGCGTTAAAAATGAAAATGAGTGTGCTTTACTAATCCTTTTCGAAATCCAAAGAGGTTCCCCATGGAACCGAACCCTCGGATCATCTGTTAACTGCTCAATCAATTATTTATTCGGAATGCTAAAAAAAAAAAAATGTGATTCTCGTTTATTAATATACGCCTATACTTTTTTTACTTCATCGATTTGATTCTTTCAGTGGATACCAGGATTCTCATATTGAAAAGAATCATAAATTCTAGGAATTAGAACCGTAAGAGTAAGAGTCGCCCTTCTATTTTTTTATATTGATAATTGCAATCAACACAAATTAAATAGATAAAGCAAAGAAATAGAATTGGTACGCTATGTACATAGATGTATGGAATTTATATCTATATGTAATTGATATCTATGAAGATAGATATTGTGGATTGATCCATATTAAACCTCTATCTTTATATAGTTAAACTTTATATACTACAATAATATAATAAGTGTGGTAGAAAGAAATATATGAATCTTTCTACCATACTGATAATTCTAGTCCGCTTGTTTCATTTAAGACATGAAATTGGAATACTTTTAATTTTTTATTTTTTCTTTTCAATCATTGATAAGAACAAAACAGTCAAGTTTAAGTCAAATTAATCATTTTGACTGACCGTTTTTACGTATATTATAAGTAAAAAAGCAGTCGGAACTAGAATGAACAATGCAATAGCAATAAATGCGAGAATATTTACTTCCATAATCTCATTGTTTCATTTTTATTTAATTTGAAATAACTCGGGATTTAATCCCATAGAGCTGATAAACCTTTCGCCTGTAAATGCAATATTCAATGGTATGAATTACATCTCAATGATATCGAATCAGATCAATATTATGAATAACAATATCTGAGCTATCAAATTAATTGATTCATCGTCAAGAATTAAATAGTATAACAAAGGAAGATCCTTTATCCATACTGAATTGCAATTCGGATTATGAATCCGATCAATAATTCTTTTACGTTATTTATCATTCTATTCCACTCTTTAGTTTATATAAACTACAGTTTCTATAAAGTACGCCCTCCTTAAGCATTTGATGAGATATCATATGACCTCCTTTACACTTACTTACATTGGTTATAAAAAACCCAATAAAATAAACAATAGAAGCAAAATGTAAAAAGGTAAGTTCGAACCTCCCTTTAATCTTTAATGATCTAATCTTCTTGGAAAACAAAGAAGTATAAGTATAATATATAATAAGGAAAGCCGGGGTATAAAAAATATAGTATTCCATCAAATTCATTAAAAACCCTGTTCTTTCTTCAGCAGGACCCTTAAACTTAAAAAAGATTATTCATTCCGTCACTCTCACTAAGAGAGATAGCCCTCGCTAAGAGAGAAAGAGAGATGGGATCCTTCTTTTTTGAGCTTTCTTTTTATTTTATTAATATACTATTATTAATATACTATTTCCTTGGATTAATTACAGGATGCACATATATCAAAAATTCAGTGTGAAAGTTGAATGAGATAAATTGTTTCAAATTCGCATTATTAATTTCAATTAGTAATAGAGGTTACACAAAATCGTAGTTAGAAATAGAAAGGGATATACCTTTAATCTTAAAAGTATTATATCAAGGTTACTATGTTAAATTTTATTTTGTATGTCCTAATTGAAACATATAGTACTCTATTACATTACACGGATCGGGAATAATTGAAAAAGACGGACTCCGTACGGTATCTCTTGGAATCCTGAATATGCTTCTACCAATAATTGTACTAATTTACATATGCCTTTCACCTTTCAATTGGTACTAGTTGAATAAATGGGAATTCCCATATTTCTTTGATGAGAAATGTGAAAGGAAAAAATAAATAAATAAATAAAATAAGAGAGCATTCCCAAGGGGAATGAAATTCTGCTATTTGTTCTCCCTTTCAAAGAAAACGAAGAGATGAATTGATGTATTTTTTTTTAATTATATTTGGATCCGTCGGGACTGATGGGGCTCGAACTTGCAGCTTCCACCTTGACAGGGCGGTGCTTTGACCAATTGAACTACAATCCCAAGCAAATAAAGTATACATCATACATATTCTTATGATTTCATTCAAACCCTTTCTATTTTATTTAGATTAGAATAGTCGTATTGTAACATAAACCCGCATGATATATTTGATATCCACATGGATATGCACTTTAGTGGCAGCATCTCGCAAATTGTTAGTAATCCTTTCGTTTTTTTAGAAATTGATTTATAATCAAATCAATCTTTCACTTTCAATGAAAAAAAAAGAGTTTTTTTCTTTATTCTTTACCTTAGACTTTATACCTCCGGATCCTTATATGAATCTAGATGGATCATTAGCAAACAAGATCTGAATTTGTGGAAAAAAATAAATAGAGCAAATGAACAGCGGTAAAAATATATCAAAAAATCTCACATTTCTTTAGTCTTCCATATTCCGATTAGGCCTTTCTGGGGAACAACAAATGGGTTATTCATTTCATGGTGGATTGGTGAATTATTGGGCCGAACTGGATTGGAACCAGCGTAGACATATTGCCAACGAATTTACAGTCTGTCCCCATTAACTGCTCGGGCATCGACCTAAGAAGAATCAATTCCAAGCATATTGATAATCCATGATCAACTTCCTTGCGTAGTACCCTACCCCTAGGGGAAATCGAATCCCCATTGCCTCCTTGAAAGAGAGATGTCCTGAACCACTAGATGATGGGGGCATACTTACCCGACCGCCCTCATACTATGTTCATAGTATGAATAGCTTTTTGAAATTGTCAATCTAATGGTATGACTAAATCTGAGGGAAAGATCCCTCTTTCATGATTCCATAGAATCTTTTGTTTTGATTCATATTTATATTCATGAATCATTCATTCGAATCACCATTTCATAAAATCTTTGAAATATTATTCCAATTTTATTTCTAATTAATTATACATAGAATAATTAGATTCGATAATATAAAGAGTCAAATAAATATAAGAACTAAAATAAATATACGAATAAATTGATATTCATTATAAATCGATATTTCTATTAAAAAGTAAATAGTAAAAAAAAAAAAAGGTCGAATATAAATAATACGAGGTATAGGACCTTTCGGGGAGTGATTGGTCCGCGAGACCATAAAGGGTAATGAAACTCCATTTCTTCCACTTTCATTCATTGATTCATTCATTTTGTTAAGATTAGATAGACATATTTTTATCTTACACTAAGCTTGGAAATGCAAAAAAAAAAAAAAAAAAAAAAAAAGGATAAATCTGGAAATCTGGGAAGAGGGATAGGGATTAACAAGTTATTGAAAATTGTTTTTTTCCTCTGAGAATTGAGTTAGAGAAACAAGTAAAAAAAATATTTTTATCAATGATTCGAGGAAATATCTTAGATCTATATTGAATTGGCAAGTCTATGTATCAATCAAATGAATTTTGTTATGATGTGGATCAATTCAATTAGGGTCGGTCTTTAAAAAATTTCTTGCATTGCTATTTAGTAAATCCAATCTTAATAAACCGTTTTGAGTTTACCCATAATCACTAGTTTACTCTATACTCACTAGAGAAATTGAATTTCTCGTTCCTGAATGGTCCACCATGTGCATAAGATATATATGTGCACTAAACTATATCTATGTACATCTATAGATTAGAATGTACATCCATCTATATTATAATCAGTATATGCACTAGACTCATAGTGGCGAATGACTTATTCAGTAATTGAATAAAAAAAAAAGGGCCCCTTTAACTCAGTGGTAAAGTAACGCCATGGTAAGGCGTAAGTCATCGGTTCAAATCCGATAAGGGGCTTTGGTTTTTTTCATAAAATCCCAGTCAAAGTATTCTTATTTTAAGGGGGAATAGAGATATTGGTGGTATTTCTACTAATACTAAAAAAGTAACAAACCTGATCATTCCATTTCATAATTTAATGATTTATTTAATGATAATAAGTTATTATTATAATGAATAATAGTATAGTAATTATAGTTATAAAGTGGAACATTTGTTTATTTATTAATTTATTCTATTCTTTTTATATTTGTATTCTAATTTAAATTTAGATTCTAATAATAATAAATATATATTATTATGAATTTGGAATAATTGTCCTATTATTATTTTATATTTAATATTAGCTATTCGAAATTATTATTTATTATTATAATAATAATGAATAATATTATATTATATTTAATGTAATATTCTATTGAATAATGAAGAGTCGTCTCCTTGAATGATAAATATTCCTTTTCATTATTCCAACCAAATCCATTCTAAAGATTAGAAAACAACAAAAAAATTAAGTGGACCTAACCTATTGAATCATGACTATATCCACTATTCTGATATTAAAATTTGATAACTCGATAAAGATGAAATTGTAACAATCGGTAGATCTTTTTTTATTATTTAATTTTCATATTTATTTTCTTTTGGTTGTGCAAGAATTTGTCGATATTACTTATTAAATATTATCATTCATAGATGGGTTATAGGGAGAAATTAATATTTCCTTCTTCTACGAAGAAAGGCTTATTCCAACAACTGATGGCCAGCTGTAGAATCCACCAATTGATCAATGCGTGGCAAAGGATGACTATCCTTAGGGCAAGCCTTGTTCAAGTTAGTGAAGTCTACGCACATCCTCCACTTGCCATTTGCCCTCTTCACCATCACCACATTGGCTAACCAATCCGGGTAATAAACTTCCTTAATAAACTGTGCTGTGATCAGTTTTTGAATCTCTTCCTTGATTGCCTTATCTCACTCAAGAGCAAACACCCATTTCTTCTGACGAACAGGTTTAGAACAAGGGTACACATTCAATTGATAAGTAATTACACTTGGATCGATTCTTGGCATGTCGTCATGACTCCACGCAAAAACATCGATACTCTTCCTCAGGAGCTGGATGAGGTCTTTTCTTGCCTTCTCCTTCATACTTGTTCCAATTCTGGTGAATTTTTCAGGATCATCTTCTTGCAAAAGAACATTTTCCAATACTTCAGTGGGCTCTGCAACAACCCTTCTCTCCTTAATACTCATTGTCTGCACCTACTCATCCAAAGCCATCATGGCTAAATAACATTCTCTAGCTGCCAATTGATCCCCTTGTGCTTGTCCTATCCCATACTCTGTAGGGAATTTGACTAATAGATGGTAGGTAGATGTTATCACCTTCCAACTGTTCAAAGTTGGTCTTCCAATAATAGCATTGTATGAGGACGAACAATCCACCACGAGGAAATTGACTTCCTTAGTTACCTGCTGTGGGTATGATCCCACCACTACAGGTAATGTAATAGTGCCTATAGGTTGCACCTTCATTCCTCCAAACCCTATTAATGGTGAACACACTGGACGAAGTTGATCCCGCCCAAGTCTCCT
This sequence comes from Quercus robur, assembly GCF_932294415.1. Taxonomy (NCBI): domain Eukaryota; kingdom Viridiplantae; phylum Streptophyta; class Magnoliopsida; order Fagales; family Fagaceae; genus Quercus; species Quercus robur. Next base: position 9,191,580 of record NC_065535.1, on the reverse strand, counting down.
CTGTTGGAAGGCAGGGTAGTACAATATATTTGCTGAACTTCCATTATCCAACAACACTCTTCTGGTTGTATAATCTACGATGAGCAGAGTAAAGACAATTGCATTGTCATGCGAGTGATGGATCCTTTCCGCCTCTTTGTCGATGAATGAAATAGCTATCTTGTCAATTGCTCTCGTCCTTGGGGATTGTCTAGAGAGTTGGACGTTTTGCACCACTTTGAGATACTTCTTCTTTGACTTGGAAGACTGCCTCGTTGAAGTCCCTCCTATGATAAACCTTATCTCTCCTAGTGGGGGCTGGGATGATTCTTCCATCTTTTCCTTCAACTTCTCATCTTTATGATCCCTTCCAACGAAGTGCCTTAACTTTCCTTGTCTAATGAGATTCTCGATTTGCTGCTTCAAATCATAACACTCGTCCGCGTCATGCCCATGATCCCTATGGAAGCGACAATATTTATTCTTATTGCACTTATTGGGATCTCCTTTCATCTTCTCCGGCCACTTTAAAGAAGGGTCATCATTGATTTGCATGAGCACTTGATCAAGTGGAGCGTTTAAGGGTGTGTAGTTCTAACTTCTTCTTGAGGAGGAACCTGTCTTCCTATTATCTCGTTCCTTCTTATCTTCCATTCATCCCTTCTTTGGATGAGGGCCTTGTTCCGAGTGGCGTGCGGGGTGTGCTTCCATCTTTTCAGCTCTTTTCCTCTTCTTGGCTATGATCGCATCTTCTACATTCATAAAGTTTTGGGCCGAATGAACAATTTTAGCCATGGATTGAGGCTCCTTCTCATATAGCTTAAAAATAAATAAATTAGAATTAACCCCATTATGGAAGGCCGCCAAGAGTAGCTTGTCATCCACCTCGTCAACGGTTAAGGCTTCCCTGTTAAAACAAGTGATGAAGGAGCGCAGGCTTTCATTCTCTCCTTGTTCTATGGTTAACAGACTGGATGAAGAGTGTTTGTGCCTTTGCCCTCCGATAAAATTATTGACAAACAACTTACTTAATTCTTCAAAAGAACTCACTGTGTTCGGGGGTATTTTACTGAACCACACTCGCACTGGTCCTTTGAGAGTAGTAGGGAAGGCTCTACACATAATCTCATCTGGGACTCCTTGAAGGTGCATGGTAGTCTTGAAAGTTTCTATGTGATCAAATGGGTCACGTGCTCCATCGTATGAATCCAATGAAGGCATCTTGAACTTTGGGGGTAAGGGGTAACCGTTGATGGAAGTCGTGAAAGAGGAATCTGTTCGATGGACTAGATCCTCCACTGGATTTGCCCTTTTCATATTCTCTCTCATCTCCACCATAACCTTTCTCATCTGATCCATTTCCCTCTCCAATTGCGGCACCCTTCTAGACGTGATACCCCTTGATTGGCTTCCTAGTTCAACGTTTTTCCTATCTTCCTGATTTTGGGCTTGAACTTTAGCGTACCCCTCATAGCATTGCTTCTTCAAATTAATCTCATTGGTCAATTCTTGATTCTGTCAGGTTAACTCCGCCATAGCGGCTACCATAAACTGCATGTGTTGAACAGAGGATTGTGGCATCACTAGGGCTGATTGACGATCGCGTTGGGGATTTCTTGAAGCATCCCCACTCTCTTGATGGCCTCGGTTGGTAGCCCTTGACCTGGTTCGAACCATTCAACCTTTTGTTGTAAAAAGACAAATTGCAAAGCAATCAAACTGTCTTTCCCACAAATGGCGCCAACTAATGTTGCACAGAATCAGTAGACTGAATGCTTCGACTTCGGTGGGCTACTAGTGGCTGTGGAAGGCCTACAAAGATGAACACGAAATCAAAAAGGGACCGAAGAAGACCGGCCAAACACCCTCCGATGGCTAAGTTAGTTTCTCACAAGAATGGAGTTCCAACTTTTTAGGAGTAAAATGTCAGAATGTACTTACCTTTGTTTGATTCAGACCGGTCCTTTATATAAAGAACCTTGGGACAGTTATTAACCTAGAAACTTCCCCAAGATTTGTGAAAGCCAATGAGTCCGGACATAACTTCCTCAACAGCTACAGAAGTTGCAACCGCTAACAGAAGTTAAGTATTCGAGGAATTTATGGCAATAATCATGGGTTTGGTAACCGTTCCAAGGTTTCGAAAATTTCCTAAGTGTTGCATGTTCATCCATCCATTGTATGGAAGATTTGGTTGTTCTTCGACGTCTGATCATCGTCCATGGACGACCTTGTTATCGTCCATGGGAGATTTCATTGTTCATGAGCGATATTCTCATCCATGAACATCTTTCTCATCCTTGGATGATTCCTGATCCTATTTGCTCATCCATGGGAGATTTCATTGTTCATGAGCGATATTCTCATCCATGAACATCTTTCTCATCCTTGGGTGATTCCTGATCGTGTTTGCTCTCTGGGTCCTGGACGATACTTTTGGACGAATTGGAGGTAAACTAATTTTTCGCTATCCCATCAAAATCCAAACACTTTTAAAATTTAGAGATATAATTTACAATTATAAAAAAAATTAAAAAAAACAAAAACCCACAGGCCACGAGCCACAACCCAAAAGCAAAGTCATACAATACTTCGCATTCCTAACATGGTGGGTTAATGGCGCAGTGCACACCCTTCACAATAAACCCACAACACACGATATAATTCACATCGGACCCTCTATTCCTCCCCACCACCAAGTCGCGTACATAACACGAAAGTAACCTTTCAAAAGATATCAAACCAAAATCTGTAATCTCACCCTTAACCGTGTCATCCACTTGATATTCCAAAGCGTGTGGATAATACTCCCATGGGATGGGGGAGTTAGGGTGACATTCTTATTCTACTGCTGATGGGGATTGTTAGTTTTAGTTACCTTAATTGGCTACTATGGTCTTTATTAGGTTGTGCTCTTCTTCATTGACTATCAGGGAGCCCTAGTTCATGCCCTGGTGCACCCAATAATATGTAAATGTGGAAATTGATTCCTCTGCCAAATAGCCCTACCTTGTGAGAAATTATAAGGTCCAGACAAGTGAGGTGGTCCACCACTCCACTAAAAGATTCCAATTTGTTTAAAATTGTTAAGTTAATTTTTTTTTTTTTTTACACAAAAACTAATTACTTACTCAACAATTTTAAACAAGTGAGAGTTTTTTAGTGAAATGGTGGACAAGTAACGTGGTCCATTAGAAGACTATATAATTTCTCTTACCCCATTTATGAATGGCCCAGTTAATGCCCTCATCCAAGGTCATTATTAATTATTAATGCTCGAGAGACTGTCCAACATTTTTTATTTTTCAAACTATTATAATGCTTTTTATCACTTGGAACACAGTGTCATCGCTCACCACTGAAACAAACACAACACAATGTTTTTTAATAAGGAGGTTTTAGACTTAAAATGATTTTAACAAATTGTATTTTTTTTTTCTTTGTTAAAAAAGAGGGGAAAAATGTTTTCCTTTATTGTAGTTGAGAAAGTCTGTAGCTAAAGCTGTAAATGAATTAAGTTGTTTATGAACAACTCAAGCTTGGCTTGAGAAAAGTTTAAATATATTCATTTGTTTAGTAAACAAGTCAAGTTAAAGCCAAAGTTTAGGCTCGACTATTAAACAAGCCAAGTTCAAACATTATTATTTGTTTGTGAACAAGTTTATGAACATGAAGCACAATTTAATTATATATAATATTATATTTCTATACGTAGATTTATCTAAAAATATACTTGGATAAACTTGAGATTGAATTATATTAGTCTGTAAATAGTTTCATATAATATCAAATTATTATTTCTACTTTATTATAATATAATCAGTCTATAAGTCTATTCATAGTAAAATTCCATAAATTTGTAAAAGGGTAACAAATTTTAGTCACTACTAGTGTGGGTTACACGTGCAAGGCACATGCTGGCCCTTTAGTGAGAGAATTAATATAGATTTTTTGTTGTTAAAGAAGTATGAAGTCATGTACTTAAATTTAAAATAGCTATTTGAATATCTATGTACTATGACAATTTCTTAGAAGTTATTTACTAAATGTAATATATACTCACCAAAAAATGCTACAAAGAATGATAATGAATATCATTATCTTTCTACAATATTTAAATTTTCGCAATGAATGATAATATATGCTACAATTTTTTTGAAAATCTTCATTAAATTGAATATTTGCAATCATCTACAATGAAAATTTTGTTATTCATATTTCATTCTTTATTATCTTATTTTATGAGTCTAACTACGGTGTTTAGGTTACTTATTTTTAATGAATACCCTTTTAAGTAGGAAAAGAAATTAAAATAAGAATAAAATAACAAAAGACATATGTCATCAAAGTTTTTATTAGATAAAATTATAAGTGTAGAAGATTTAAACCTAATAAATTAGTGTTCTCTAGGTAACAAATAAAACACCATATATCATCATTCTAACTTTCCAAGCATGACTACCAGTCTACTACATAAAATTCAAAATACACAAAGAAATTTTTTGGGACATTAAAATTTAGTATGAGTATATTAGACATGGCATAATGGAATATTTTAGGAATTATAAGATTTTGTTAGGGTTTAACTGAGAGAGAAACAATAGGGGTATATGCTCATTTACAAAATATAAATGATGAAATTATTCAACTTTACTTTAGGGGGGAATGCAACTACCCGAACATAAAGGAGGAAAGTGTTACTTCGTCAATTTGTGTGTGTGTAAAACAATATGTGTGTGTGTGTTTTTATTTTTATTTAAAAGAAAAAAACTTGAAACAATGTGTAAAAAAAAAAAAAAAAAAAAAACCTAAAAAAATTATGCATTAAACAATGAATTTTAGTTTAACAAATTGAATAAACCAAAAAAAGAAGTCTAGAAACACAACAACAAGTCACGATATTTTTACAATATCTTTATTTTTGGTTATGGTGGGTCCTAGTCTAATATTTTATTATTTTATTTTAGAGTAATGTTACGTCTATAATATTTTCATAAAAAATCTTAGGTGGTAAATTGGTACTAGTTTTAAATTGGGCTAATCACTTTTAACTGTGTATTTAAAAATAAAATAAAAAGCCAATTGAAGAAAATTGTGCCTACAAAAATGAGTTTTGGCTTACAAAATTTGACTAAACAAAAAAAGAAGTTTAGGAACATAACAAAATGTCACACAAAAAAGAAGTTTAGGAATATAACAAAATGTCACAACATTTTTGTAATATTTTTTATTTCCAGTTGTGGTATGTCCCAATTTAATATTTTATTATATAATTTTAACGTCCACAACATTTTCGCAATGAATCTTAGGTAAAAAATTATTACTGGCTTTAAAATTATGCATTAAAAAAAAAAAAAGAAGCAAAAAGACAATACAAGAAAATTGTGCGTGAAACGTGCAGTGAATTTTGGTTCATCCAATTTGACTATATATACTAAAAAAGAAGTCTAAGAATATAACAAAATATTAAAAAAATTTCACAATACTTTTATTTTTAGGATCCAAATAGATATATTTTTATTTTATTTGAGAGAAATGCTACATCCATAACATTTTTAGAAAAAATTATAAATGACAAGTTGTTATTGGTTTTAAATTGAACCCACTACTGATATCACTTTTTTATCCTTCAAAAATACCTTGCCACATAAAATTTGTTACAAAATTATTGTGAAAATGTTGTGAACATAGCATTTATTTTATTTTATTTTATTTTAATCTATGAGAAACTAAGATCTCGCGATTGTGAAAATATTGTGACAAGAAGAAGATGTTATAACATTTTCATAATACATTTATTTTTAGATGTGATTGTTCTCATTCTCTTATTTTATTATTTTATTTTGACCTTTAAAAAATTGACACCTCTTTATATACCACAAAACATTTATTTTCAGTTGTGGTTGGTCACAGTTTCATATTTTATTATTTTATTTTGATTTATAAGAAATTGACACTTTAATAATTGTGAAATTTGTTGTATCAATATAACAATATATATAAAAGAAAAAAAAATACAAACAGAAGGCTAGAAAAAAAAAAAATATATATATATATATATATATATATAGCTACTGTTCAAAACGTTTAAAAAAAAAAAGTGGCTCACCAAAATATCACTGTAGATGAACAGTGAAATACGTTGAATGAACAATGTTGAAATACTATAGCGACATAGCCGCTTTTTGTATAGTTAATATTTTTGCAAAACATTTATTTTTAATTGTGATTGGTCATAGTTTCATATTTTATTATTTTATTTTGACTTATAAGAAATTGACGCCTCAATAATTGTGAAAATATTGTAAAATTTGTTGTGTCAGTATAATAATATATATAAGGAAGTGTTACAACATCTTCACAAAACATTTATTTTCAGTTGTGGTTGGTCACAGTTTCATATTTGATTATTTTATTTTGACTTATAAGAAATTGACACTTTAATAATTGTGAAAATATTGTGAAATTTGTTGTATTAGTATAACAATATATATATATATATATATTAAAAAAAAGTACAAACGGAAGGTTGAAAAAAAAAAAAAAAATTGTAGCTACTGTTCAAAACATTAAAAAAAAAAAAAGTGGCTCACCAAAATATCCCTATAGATGAACAGTGAAATGCGTTGAGTGAACAGTGTCGACACACTATAGCGGCATAGCCGCTTTTTGTATAGTTAATAGATTTTCTATATATGAGAAAAAAAAAAAAAAAAAAAAAAGCTAATGAAGTAACTTGTGAACAAACTCAAGCTTATTCGACAAGAAAATTAACCTAGTGTGAACATATAATCTTATTTGGTAATAAGATCGAGCTTAGCTTGCATTTGAAATAAAGCTAAAGCTAAATGAATAAGCCTGAAATTCAGCACAAAAAATAAAAAATTAATTAACTGTGAAATTTTTAATTCATGGCTCGATTTGGCTAGTTTATAAGAACGTCATATTGCGTTGTAAATGATCCTCATATAATTTTTATTTCATTTTATTTTGACTCATGATGACCTAACACCTCAGCTTATCATTCTAGATGTTGTGAAATTTTATTGCGTGACCATAAAATAAATAAATAAATAAATAAATCATTGGATTATTCGGCTTTTGTTTACTTGTAAATTGTTGGATGGTCTCTTGGATTTTTCTCACCCTTGAATGGAAAGATTTTTTCAAATTTGGTTCGACATCAAGGCCCACACCTCTATGAGAAGAGGGAAGAACTCCCCCGGAAAGAGTAAATAAATTCAACGAAGGTAAGGGACAAATCCCTGATTTTCAAGACATTACTAGGATACAACCAATTATTTTCTTTCTCATTTGGTTGTATACCTTTTTTGTTTCTCCAAAAACAGAAACAAACTGATTTATTCTTGTGGCCATTGATTTTCTTCAAGGCACACCAACGAAACCTTTCCATCACCTGTACATGCTCTCAGTGCCATGATACAGCCAAATTATTTTATATCCTTGCGGTAACCATAATCTTCATTTTTTCTTTAATGTTTTGGCCAGACAACTTACTACAAGTACTAAAAAGATAAAAAATACAAATTCTTCCATGGATTAAACCCAAATGTTATGGCTAGACAACTTACTATACTAGTACTAAAAGGCTAAAAAGGTACAAATTTTTCTATGGATTAAACCCAAGCAATACTGGGGCTATTCTTAGCAAAGGCTCTAGGGTTCTTGGTTGAAACTTTCTCGCGAAAAGAAAGCAAACTGTAGTTGTGATACGATTATAAGTACAACTAAAACCATGTCTCACCCGATTCAAAAACGCTTCAGAGACATCCTTCCTCTCAAACTTTGTTGGATGCGAGCCACCTCTGGACCAATTAACCCAAGTAATGCTCCTGTCGAATTCATGCTCGGTTGAGTTTTGGTCACAAGGGTTGCCAAGTAGTGCTCATCCATATAACATGGAGGCTTGCAATGGTTTTCAAAAATGGGGTATTACGTGACATCTGACACTATCTCTACGGCTAGCTTCCGGTAACTTCAAACCATCGGTTGCCTTTACGCCAATCTGACAATGATATCGTTGGCCACATACGTTTATTGTAACGGCCGCAACCCATCTTTCTTGAATCTTCAATTGAGCCAACAAAACTATGGTTAGAGTTGATCAGGTAGTTGTAAATTGTTGTAAAATTGAATAAAGGAATGCATGTTTCAGAGAGTAACACAAATCTCTCGTTGGAGAAATCAAGTAGGGCATTAGCTAATAGGCGCCTCTTTGCATCAACCATTGTGGCTTGTCCCGATTCCACTTGCTGCAAAATACAGTTTCAGTTAAAATGAATGGAGGAAAAAACTTAGCTTGGTTCATGTCTTGGTAGGTTTTTAATTTGGGATAGGGCAATATAAATTTCTAACCTTGCTTGGTATCCTGCACTTGTAGAACACTGAGGATTCTGGTGGTTCTTCAGTGAAGTCTGGTGAAGTATGGAGGTAAATTGAGTAGAGCCCTGCATGTCCCTTAAAGAGCTTTTCCTATAATGGTCCCTAGGGCAATTTTCCTCTAGTTAAGAACATGAATGCCACCTTTCGCGTCCGATTGTAAGGGTATTTTTCAATAGTTGGCTCCATTGAGGCTAGCTACATTAACTCCTTATCGCTCATTGAATGTGATAGCTAATTGAGAGCAACCCAATCTCTCAAACCTCTACTCCCATTTGATAATTGAAATGGGTGCAAAGAAGGAGCAGACAAAGAAGAATTGCAAAGAAAGTAAGAATATGAAGGCCTGGGTGACTTTGGATAAAATGCAGACAGTTAGGGGAAGTAAAACTCATCCGAGGATAGGAATTTCCTAGCACGATTGTTGATGAACATTCCTAGTATCATTATGAAAACCGCCAGTGACAAACATAAGAATATGGTGGTTGTGATATGTAAACTCCTTCCTCTTAACTCTTTTAATACGTATGGAAAGTTGTTCTACAAACACAGTGATTTTACACTGCTTCATCTCTTTCTCTAGCTTACAGTATAAGCAAAAGCTCGGAAATAGTTTTCTTCATTTATGCAAAAGGAAGTCTTCAGAAGTGTTTTTAAGCTATGAAGCTAGACAATGGACAGGGTCTAAAAAAGGCTTGATTCGAGCAAGGTTAAGCAAGGGCACATGGGAAGTGCCAGGAATAGTGTGAATGGTAGAAAGCCTAAAACGTTATGGTATGGAGGAAATAATGGGCCTTGGAGTTCACAAGCTCACATACACGAGAGAAGTAGGGGGGAGAGAGATCATAAATATCACGAGTTTGGTTGCAGAAACGCAGGTTAAAGAGACAATTGGATAACTTCCAAGAATTAAAGATCAAGCTTGGAACCCGTTTAACATAAAACTCGAGTCTAGAAGAGAAAAAAACAGAGCAATTTTTCGTGTTGATTTTTACCTCTTTTCTTAAAGAGAGAAAGAGAGACTGCTCAGTTCTATTCCCGACTTTTCACTATCTAGTCTTATTATCAACGAGCAACACTCCTTAATTATGAGACAGGGGCGTCAGTCCATTTTAAGGAGCTCTAAAATTTACCACCAAACCAATTACATATAAATTTTCACATTCTTATTTATATCATCTACGGACTCACTCTTCGTATATGCTTCACAACACAGCAAAACAATGAAGGAGATCTAAAATTGTAAACACCAATGACCTTTACCACAGCATCATGTCAAGTATAAACCAAACATTAAGACCCTGTTCCACGAACTTCTGGAAAATCCTCCTCTACAATACAATATGAATAGACTAATTAGTAATTACTGATACATACTTAGCTTATATCTGAAACCGAATTCCAGATTTTTTGCCCTTATGGCTCTTATTTAGCACTGAACTTATTGAGTACAGAACAGCAAAGCTAGCCGCTGCACCAGCAACAAATAATTTAGATGTCCATAGCTTCTGATAATTTAACTGGAGACCCTTACTAAGGTATGCCCAAATCCATCGGGCAAGGAAATACAGCCCACAAGTTTTCTGGAACTTCTGTATCGAAAATGCCTACACAACAATTCAGCAGGCTCTATCAGCATTACTAGAAATTAACAATCACAAACAAATTTGTTCTTAGAAAATGTATACCTGGATCTACAATGATTATATTAAAATAGAATTAAAGTTTTGTGTTCTGGGGTCTTTGTAATTAGTTTTTTTTTTTTCTTCCTCCATAATGCAGCAAAGGAGGTGCTATTTGACATAGAGCTCATTCATTTTTTTTTTTCTCTTTCATTTTGACAAGGTATGGTTCACTGATTCAATAAAATTACACACAGAGCTTTTATAAATTCCAGGGAAATTGCAAGGGAACTGTGATACCCCAATTTGATTGATTGTGTAATGTGTGTGGGTGTGAGATGAGTCCCACATCGGGTATTTACTGGGTAGATCTAGGCTTTATTAACAACTACAAGGAGTCTCAATTGTGACTAATCCTTTTGAGGTATAGCGCAGATGTGGCTAGCGCTTTTCCTTGGGTCGTTACAGGAACTGAGTCCAAACCTAACGAGTGGCCACAAGAAGCTTTCCTCACTTGGTTTCAAATTTACCCACCTTGCCAGCAAATGCAGCCAAAAGCCGAACAATTTGTAATCATTTCAAACATAGATAGTGAAATATTCAAAGGCCCTTCAAATTATTCCACTATAGGGTATAAGTTATTTCAAAATTGCTTAAGACAGAAGGTACAACAGCAACTCCATGGATCGCAGGATGCAGGGCGCCAGGCACCTAGTGAGAATGGACAAAATTTTCCTATCCGGAGGAAATTTTATCCACAAGAGAAAGGGGAGGAGAGAATAATCAATTATAAAGCAAATGCAAATATGCAGGGAAGATAACACAAGCAAGGTAATCATGTGTGCTTCATTTACTAATATTCCAGACACTATTACATGGTGGAGTCCTTAAATGTAAGGGAAAACTTGATTCCTTCTTTCTATTAAGTGAATTTTTTTTTTTTTTTTTTTTGATAAACTAACAAAGTGAAAACTAGAACATTTAGCCACCGTTTGACTCTTACATGGTGGAGTCCTTAAATGTAAGGGAAAACTTGATTCCTTCTTTCAATTAAGTGAAAACTTTTTTTTTTTGGGATAAACTAATAAAGTGAAAACTAGAAGATTTAGCCACCGTTCGGGAAGCGTGTTGTTCACGGGACATACAAGTACCATATTCAAAAACTTTTTCTTTAAAACTAGGTCACACGGCATTATTCACGCATTTAAAAATTATTTTGCTACAATATTTTCAGTTTTCAGTAATAAATGGTATCCAAACAAACTTTTAATGGCAAGGCCCTTTCATGGCAAGGGTTGACTGATCTTTTTAAAAGTTGACTCAAAATATAGATCAATTCCATAGTAAAAAAGGTATCTTTAAGCAAATCTAGCATTTTTCCAATAAGGAGATAATAAGTATACGATATTATAATCACTTTATTTGTCTTTATGTTAAAAAATAAATAAATAAAGAGAGAGAGAGAGAGGAAATTAACTTTACCCCTTTCAAGATATATGGGAACTACTTAACTAAAACATTTATATTCAAGATAATATGTGTTGATGTATAGCCATGGGAGATGCTGGTGTTGAAACAAGCAAAAGTTACCTTTGGTAGCTTATCTTGCTCAGCCAGATGCTTCACATGAAGCCTCACATTTGATGCAGCAGGAATCCATACGCTACGATCAAATCCAGAGTATACTTCTGCAACTATGTCAAACAAAGTTTCAGCTCCATTTTCTATAGCTTTCCAGATGGACGTTTCTCTACTTCTGCGGTTTCTGAATATGCCATGTCAGGATTTGGTAGACAATATTGTTACATGGGATTTGGAAACATTTTCTCAAAAATTGAAAAAGCTGTCAATACTTTTTCAATTTTCGAGAAATTTTTTCCAAAAATAAAAATTATTGTGTGCCCTTAGAGCACACGTTACCAAAAGCCTTCTTGTTACATATAGTGTAAATCTTAGATGTAAGAAGACAAAGCTGACAGAAGTCAAACTTTTGGGCCGAACAATACCGATAATAAAAAAGTTATTGCAGATAAAGGTGATAGGGGAATTCTTTTTTTTTTTTTTTTTTTGGTTTGGGGGAGTGTTGTTTACCTGCAAAGGAGTCATTGTCTAAGATCCCATGATAGGTAAAAAGTTTGTAGGAAATTTAGCTTAAATTAGGAAAGTGAGAAAATGACATGCGCACACTTGAGATATCTACAAAGCACGTGCTTTGGCCACAGGTTAACTCTCCCATGCATGGGAATCAAAGTGTGTGGGGGAAAGATCCATGAATTTGTAAGTTGTTTGGAAGTATTGCTGCATAAACAAGCAAACAAAATCTTCACCAATCTTTAAGGTTTTTAGAAACTGCAATTACAATTACATGTATATTAAACCATTGTATTATTATTGGTAAAGTATGAGTATCTATATGTCTGATTGATTTATGTATTAATTTATCATGTGTTAGTTGTGCCATTTTTGGTAATTAAGGTATGCTAGTTTCTAGGAGAATAGCCGAAATAGTTACTCCATATAATAGATTTAGTACATATGGAGTTTGCAAATCCACTTCATCGAGTTTTAGACAGAAGGGGGGGAACTGATAATTTACGATGACCCACCATGTACAAATGTGAAGGATGTAGTAATGATTTTCTTTTCTTTTTTTACCAAACCTTGTCTTAGTGTCAATAAGACACAGGAACTGCACTCAAAATAGTGCTGTTTAATGCGAATAGAAACTGAAACACGGACCTAATCTATGCTAATTATAATATTGTCATCATATAACCAAAATGAAATCCAACTACCATGCTACTATAATTGGAAGAAATTAAAACAGATAATTTAACGTCTCCAAAAGGAAAACATCTTTAATACTAAAATTGGAGCACAGAAATTAATACACAAATAATTTCTTCAAAACCATTGATCTCTAAGAAATTAAAATCTCTTACAGGGTGCAACGATCATTAAGGGCACGTTTGGTACACAGTAATGATTATTACATGGGAATGGGAATAAATATTACAAGGAATACATTAAGTTGGAATGTAATAAGTATTACTATTCATTAGTTTAGTGACCATTTAGAAATAGAATCCTGAATATGCATTTACAATTTAGTAGAGTATAAAAAGAAGATACAATTAAATCATTTTTAAGTCAAATTTCATAAAATACACTTATTTTAGAGTGTTTAATATAGAGCTAATAATTAACAATAAGAAAAATTTATTTTCTTTCCTTTTGAAAATGTGGTAACTAATGGTTTTTTAGGAAATTTCTTTAAAAAGTTATTACATAAGGTGAAGTAATAGATATTCAGTACTTTTGATAGGGAATAGTTATTCCTCATTTTAAAGAATAGTTATTCATAAGGAATAACTATTCATTGTAATAAAAATATAATCAAACAACCAAATATTTATGCTATAAGAATATCTATTATATTATAGTGTCTACCACAGTCTACCAAACGTGACCTAATTTGGCAAACCCCAACATATACTACCACTTTATATGAGGCAGAGGAAGGGTGACAATACAAAACCTAAGATAGACCAACTCAGACCTTTTAAAAAAATGGAAAAATATCAAATGGTATTACTGATATTTGTCAATTGTATTTTATTGATTACGGCATAATATGTAAATCTGATTATGGAAGGTCCAACTTTAGCCATATTTAGCGTATAGGAAATAAAAAAGAAATGCAATAGTAATGAGAACACTTTAAACTTTGTGTATAGCACAACAATATTGGCTCATAAGAGTAGTCCATAATGGAAAGGAGAGTAATTATGTATCATTATTAGGACCTTCACATGAACTTACAGTCATATTTCCACCAGAAGTAATGTCCAAGATGGCACTTCCTTGACTGAAACAAAGCACAGATAAATTAGTAGAGAATTTAGGTCCAGCCCACGAGGGGAATTAGTTTGGAGCTTTCCTGTTGATTTGGGAACCAACATTAATTAGAAGTGAAGATGATAAAATATTGGGCCTAATGGCTTACCTTAATGGGCCTGACGAACTGGGTCCCTTGGGCCTGTGTGATGATGGTCCTAGCTTCGAAGGCCCATCACTGACTGACATTGTAAGGGCCCATGATCCGAAACGTCCATAGCCCAGAAAGACCCCATGATCCGGAAATGGGAATCCTTGCTCACCACGCTTAGGAGAATTGGGAGTAGAGTCCCACATTGAAAAGATGTGGAAACCAAAAAGGAAAAGTCAACCCTTTAACACTATAAAAGGCATAATACCCCCAGAAATCGAGGTACGCTTTAATTGACCCTCTCTAACGCTCTAAGTAAAACAGAACAAATCTAACTTGACCGTCGGAGAGCCTTTGGCCGGCACCACACCGGTGCTCCCTGAAGGACGTCCGTCGATTGTTCTTGTCGTGCAGGTTCGATTCGAGTCGCGAGTACGGTGTGACCTATTGGTGACAATTTTCGACGTCATCAGTTGGCGCCGTCTGTGGGAAAAAATCGACGTTTCCTAGACAAAAGAGTTACATGGTACTCACACGCTCGATGGCAACCACAAATGACGTCCAGGAAGAAGCCCCTACGACTGCCCTTGAGAGACAGGTCAAGACGCTCGCTGCAGCCGTGGAGCGCCTCACCAAACAAAACCACGACCTGGTAGAGCAGCTGAATCAAAAGAGTGCGGCGGTGAATAGCCAAGGAAAAGATCAAGAAGGGAACAGTGAGGAAAGGAGAAATAATGACGGACAACAGGAGAGTAACGCCCCGAGCAAACAAGTGCGACGGGACGCTAGCATCCCATCAGTGACGGATACAGCTCCACAACCCATCATCGCGGAGATGCAGGCGATGAAGGAACAGATGGAAGTCCTGATGAACGCTCTCAAGGGGCGAGTGTCTAGCGATCTTGACGACCTTGTCAACCGGACTGACTCGCCATTTACGGCGTCCGTCAATTCCTTCCCCCTGCCGAGTAAGTTCCGCATGCCGAGTATGGACAGTTATGACGGAATCAAAGATCCACTCGATCACCTAGAGACCTTCAAGACCCTGATGCACCTTCAGGGAGTGGCAGACGCAATTATGTGTAGGGCATTCCCTACAACCCTGAAGGGCGCGGCAAGGATTTGGTTCAGCCGACTAACACCAAACTCAATCGGCACCTTCAAGGAGCTGAGCGCTCAGTTCACTACGCACTTCATCGGAGGGCATTGGTACAAGAAATCAACAGCTTGTTTGATGAATATCAAGCAGAGAGAGAAGGAGACGCTACGGGCTTACATATCACGCTTCAATAAAGAAGCGCTATTGATCGACGAAGCCGACGACAAGATATTAGTGGCAGCGTTCACGAACGGGCTGAAGGGGGGTAAGTTTTTGTTCTCCCTATACAAAAACGACCCAAAGACCATGTCAGAGATGCTTTACAGGGCCACCAAGTACATGAACGCTGAAGACGCACTGTTAGCCCGAGAAGACAGACCCAAGAAAAGGGACAGACAAGAGGACCCTCGACAGGACCAGGGGCGGAAGAGAGGACGGATGGGAGATCGAAGGGAGGAGAGACACCCAAAACCAATGGGCGGAAGGTTCACAAGTTTCACTCCGTTGACCGCCCCGATAGACCAAGTCCTAATGCAGATTAAGGACGAAGGATCCCTGACGTTTCCGGGAAAGCTGAAGAGTGATCCCAACAAAAGGTCCAGAGACAAATATTGCCGCTTCCACCGTGACCATGGTCACGACACGGCCGACTGCTATGATTTGAAGCAACAAATCGAAACCCTTATCCGACAAGGGAAATTGAAGAAGTTCGTCAGTAAGGAGAGAGCGGATCAACCCCCACAAGAACAACACCCCCGCCGAGAGAACGAGCGACCAAGGCCCCCATTGGGGGATATAAGGATGATAATTGGAGGAACAGGTGCGGCCGGATCGTCAAAAAAGGCTAGCAAAACATATCTTCGGATGGTACAGAATGTTCAATTGGCAGGCACAGTGCCGAAGATGGCAAGAAGGGAAGGCCCTATTATTGGGTTCTCGGAAGAGGATGCGAGACGCCTACACCATCCACACGACGATGCCCTCGTCGTCACCTTGCGGGCAGGCGACTACAACATCCACCGAGTGTTGGTCGACAACGGTAGTTCGGCCGACATCTTGTATTATCCGGCGTTCCAACAAATGAGGATTGATAGGGAGCTGCTGATACCGACAAACGCCCCACTCGTTGGTTTCGGAGGGAGTAGGATATTCCCTTTGGGCGCAGTCACGTTATCGGTGACAGTAGGAGATTACCCTCAACAAATCACCAAGGACGTAACATTCTTAGTGGTCGATTGCTCGTCAGCCTACAATGCTATTATCGGACGACCAACGCTCAACTCCTGGAAGGCGGCAACATCAACTTACCACCTGATGATCAAGTTCCCAACGGAGTATGGGGTAGGAGAGCTACGCGGAAGTCAAATTGCCGCACGAGAATGCTACGTAGCTATGATGGAGGTGGAAGACCAGATCCAGGCCTTGAACATAGAAGAACACCGAACGACGGCAGAACCTACAGAAAAGCTAGAGGAAATAACTCTCGACAGTTCCAATCCAGACCGAACCACCAGGATCGGAACGCTTGCCAAACCCGCAATCCGTCAAGAGCTCGTAGCTTTCCTGAGAAGCAATAAGGATGTGTTCCCCTGGAGCCATGACGATATGCCAGGAATCGATCCCTCGGTCATGGTACATAAGTTGAATGTGTTGCCCTCGTTTCCACCCGTCCGACAGAAGAAGAGAGTATTCGCCCCGGAACGAGACCAAGCAATCGCGGAAGAGGTCCGCAAACTCCAAGAGGCAAGCTTCATTAGGGAGGTCTACTACCCCGATTGGCTGGCGAATGTGGTAATGGTGAAGAAAACGAGCGGCAAATGGCGGATGTGCGTGGACTTCACAGATCTTAACAAAGCATGCCCCAAAGATAGCTATCCCCTTCCAAGGGTCGACATCCTAGTCGACTCGACGGCTCAACACCAGTTGCTAAGTTTCATGGATGCTTTCTCGGGTTATAACCAGATCCGCATGCACGAGGACGATCAGGAGAAGACTTCGTTTGTAACCAGCCAAGGACTCTTCTGTTACAGAGTAATGCCATTCGGCCTGAAGAATGCAGGGGCAACATACCAGAGACTAATGAACAAGATGTTTGCACAGCAAATCGGGAGGAATGTCCAAGTCTATGTCGACGACATGCTAGTGAAGAGCCGGAAGGAGGAAGACCACTTGGAAGATCTGAAGGAAACATTCGGCACACTTCGATCCTACAACATGAAACTCAATCCGGGAAAGTGCGCATTCGGTGTAACGGCGGGCAAATTCCTAGGATTCATGGTATCTCAAAGGGGGATTGAAGCTAACCCGAACAAAATCCGAGCCATAATGGAGATGGCCCCCCCGAGAAACGTGAAGGAAGTACAGAGCCTTAACGGCAAGGTAGCGGCACTGAATAGATTCGTGTCGAGAGCGACGGACAAGTGTTTACCCTTCTTTCGAACATTGAAAAAGTCTTTCAAGTGGACGGACGAGTGTCAGCGAGCCTTCGAGGAGTTAAAAACCTATCTATCTTCACCACCTCTGCTGAGCCCCTCGCAACAAGGTGAAGAACTCTTCCTCTATTTGGCTGTCTCCACGGCGGCCGTCAGCGCGGCCTTAATCAGAGAGGACGACAGGGCACAGAAGCCCGTGTACTACGCCAGCCGGGCGCTCCGCGGTGCCGAGGAAAGATACCAACCTATGGAGAAACTCGCTTTTGCGTTGGTCACAGCGGCTCGCAAGCTCAAACCCTACTTTCAAGCCCATACCGTGAACGTGATGACCGACAAGCCCTTGCGAAGGGCGCTGAGTAATCCTGAAGCCGCGGGTCGACTGACGCTGTGGGCAATAGAATTAAGTGAGTTTGACATCAAGTACCGTCCACGTGTGGCCATCAAAGGACAAGCTGTAGCCGACTTCATAGCTGAGTTTACGCATGACGCGGACAAGGGGGCAGAAGAACCCCCCCAGTGGAACGTCTACACCGACGGATCATCCAATAAGCGAGTTGGAGGAGCCGGCATAGTATTGCTGTCACCTGAAGGAGACAAGATTGAATGTATGGTCCGTCTCGACTTCCCCATTACCAACAATGAAGCAGAATACGAAGCGGTAGCAGCAGGACTCGACCTAGCTAAAGCCCCCGGAGCTGAAAGTGTGGCCGTGCATTGCGACTCTCAAGTCGTCACCAATCAAGTAAACGGAGATTATGAATGCAAAGGGGAAAGGTTGAAGAGATATCTTGATCAAGTGAGGGCAAGAGTCGACGGGCTAAAAGCAACGTTCGTCCAGATCCCCAGGGGAGACAATGAGCTCGCTGATCGGCTAGCCAAAGCCGCTTCAGCAGAACATATGATAACACCGGGTAATGTACTTCCCTTTGTTCAAATCTTTCCGCTAATAGACCCCGACAACATGCAGGAGATACGCTCCGAAAGAAACTGGACTACGCCGATAGCTTCATACTTAAAGGACGGGATATTGCCTGAAGAGAAGGAGGCAGCAAGAAAGCTCAAAGTCCGAGCGGCAAGGTTCGTCTTGATAAAAGACATTCTTTACAAGAGAGGTTTCTCCCGTCCTTACCAAAGATGTCTCGGGGTTGAAGAGGCAGACTACGTGATGAGGGAAGTACACGAAGGAATATGCGAGAACCATTCTGGATCGCGGTAGTTGGTGCACAAACTGTTACGAGCTGGATACTACTGGCCGACCATGCAAAAGGATGCTGAGTCCTATGTTAAAAGATGCGACAAATGCCAGAGGTTCAGCAATTTTATCGGACAGCCAGCTGAAGAGCTAACCCCCATAACGGCTCCATGGCCGTTCGCTCAGTGGGGACTGGACATCATGGGACCTTTCCCAACGGCGATAAGGCAGCTAAAGTTCTTGGTAGTGGGCATTGACTACTTCACGAAATGGGTAGAAGCGGAAGCCTTGGCCACCATTACAGAAAAGAACATTAGAAGTTTTGTCTGGCGGAACATAGTATGTAGGTTTGGTATTCCTAGGGTCCTTGTCTCAGATAACGGGAGGCAGTTCGATAACGGCCCCTTCCGTGATTTCTGCTCACAGCTAGGAATAAAAAACCACTACTCATCCCCCGCCCATCCTCAGGCTAACGGTCAGGTTGAGGTCACAAACCGATCCCTGCTAAAGATTATCAAGACTCGGCTCGAGGGGGCAAAGGGCATATGGCCAGAAGAACTGCCAAGCATACTGTGGGCATATAGGACAACGGCGAGGACTCCGACAGGAGAGACACCGTTTCGACTGACATACGGGAGCGAGGCAGTCATCCCAGCGGAAGTTGGGCTCACAAGCTACAGGGTTCACAACCACGACGAGGGAAGGAATGACGAATCCATGAGGCTACAGCTGGACCTTATAGATGAGGTCAGGTCGGCAGCAGAACAAAGGATCGCTAGATACCAGGATCGGATGTCCAGACATTTCAACTCCCGGGTCCGACAAAGAAGCTTCCAAGTAGGAGACCTCGTACTCAGGAGGGTCATGGGTACAACAAGAGACCCTACACAGGGAAAACTCGGCCCCAACTGGGAAGGACCCTACAGAGTTACGTCGTGGAAAAGGAAAGGGACATACCACCTGGAGACAATAGACGGAGAAAAGCTACCACATCCGTGGAATGCCGAGCACTTGAGGAAATACTACCAGTGATAGCGACACGACAACCAGTTTCTCTTTTAAGACTTTTTGGCATTATTAACCTTTTTTTTGGCACTGTTTAACTACTTTTGCTACAATATTGTCGTGCCTTTTTTAAGCCCAAAGGGGCAGGCACTTTTCCATTACGCATTTCTATAATCAGATGCAATTTTGATCTTCTACTCGAATGTATGTCATTGCAATTGTCCACAAAGTTAACGGAAACGATAGAAGTCCACAAGATGGACGGATTATCCTACAAGGACGATCCCCCTAAGTCCACAAGGTGGACGGATCATCCTACAGGGATGATAACCATAAGTCCACAAGATGGACGGACGCAATATGAAGTCCACAAGATGGACGGATCGTCCTACAGGGACGGTCACCCGAAGTCCACAAAGTGGACGGATCACTAAGGTGATGAAACATAGGTCCACAAAGTGGACGGATCACTAAGGTGATGAAACATAGGTCCACAAAGTGGACGGATCACTAAGGTGATGAAACATAGGTCCACAAAGTGGACGGATCACTAAGGTGATGAAACATAGGTCCACAAAGTGGACGGATCACTAAGGTGATGAAACGTGAGTCCACCAAGTGGACGGATCACTAAGGTGATGAAACATAGGTCCACAAAGTGGACGGATCACTAAGGTGATGAAACATAGGTCCACAAAGTGGACGGATCACTAAGGTGATGAAACGTGAGTCCACAAAGTGGAAGGTGATGAAACATAGGTCCACAAAGTGGACGGATCACTAAGGTGATGAAACATAGGTCCACAAAGTGGACGGATCACTAAGGTGATGAAACATAGGTCCACCAAGTGGACGGATCACTAAGGTGATGTAATTAGTCCACAAAGTGGACAGATCACTAAGATGTTGAAATACATGAAATAAAGTCCTTGAGATGGACGGACTGTCCTACATGAAATAAAGTCCCAAGGTGGACGGATATAATAGATGGACGTTTTCGCAAAGTGGACAGAAACTAGCTACGTTAAAATTTTCTACAAGTCCATTAAATACGCAATATATTTAAAAGTAATGAACAACGCCACAAAGTGGACGGTCCGCGTAATAAACCTCTCAAAACAGACGGAAAAGGAAAATCCTCACCGATGTAAATGCTCAATCAACACAAGATAACAAGTCCGCAATGTGGACGGATCATCACAGATTAACAAATATTCTCACAAAAATACTCCCTCAAGAAGGTAGACGGAGCTTTAAACAGAGCACCAAACAATTATAAAAAGCATGTGAACTTTAAGCCAAAAGCCCCAAAGGCAAATGTTCAATACAATTAAAAAGGACGGTTTGTCTTAAAAAATGAATAAAAAAGAAGGACGGATTGTTCACAAAATAAAGTACATATGCATCAATCTTTCTTTTCTTCAGCAACTGGGACATCCTTCGACGGGGCGGACTCTCCGTCTCCTTGAGCAGCACCGTCTCCAAAAAGGTCCTCCGTATTTTCAGAGGCGACGGGGAGGGCAGAAGTCTGGGCTTGGTCCTCAAGTTTGACCATTGTCAAGTCCAGCTCTGGATAAGCCTTCTTGACTTGACGGAGGGAATCATCGAATCCTTGGAGGAAGGAGTCCGACAGCTCGCCCAAACAGGACTCCGAGCATCGGTACTCCTCGACGGCTGCCACTTTAGCCTGACGGAGCTCTTCTTTGAGTTGTTTTATCTCAGCTTCTTTATTCTCTATGACCGTCAGCGAAGTGGCCGTCTTCTCCTCCAGCTCCTTCCTCGCCTGCTCAGAAAGCTCCAGCTTCTTCTCCATCTTGGACCTCCATCTCTGAAGTTGTCCGAGCTCTTCCTCCGTCTGCTGCGCCTTCGCGCGCACCCGGTCCAAGGTACTCTCACGGTTGAGACACCGGTCAAGTAGTCCCTTCATCATGACCAAGGACTGCAAATAGAAAAGAGACCGTCACATAATGTAAGTAACAGGAAGAATGAAAAATAAAAACTTATTTGACAAACATAACCAACCTGAGCGACGGCGAAGAGGCCCGTCTCCCCCATGGCCTCCGTCGAATGGTTTCCCAAGTCTTCATAGTCTTCTGCCGTGATGATGGACGACAGCTTCTCCAATGCATACTTGGAGTCATCACGAAGAAGGGAAGGAGGTCTCTCTTGCTTACCGTCTGGGACCGTCATCAATCCCTTACCCTTCCCCTGCTTCGCTGGGGTGACGGCCTTGTTACCTTCAGCCATTAAGCCAACCACAGGTTCAAGAGAGACCTTTGGTTGCTTAAAGGGACGGTCGGATTTTGTCGTCAGTTTCCTTTTAGGGACTGAAGCTGATGCCTTAGGAACCTCCTCGCCGGATTCCCTCTTCTTGACGGCTTGGGACTTGATCAAAGCTCTCCTCTTTGCGTCATCCATCTCTGCAAATAATGACGGATGAAATTAAAACAAAATAAAGCATAGTAAATGACAAAGTAAAGTTGACGGGCTTACGTTTGTGAACTCGCTCGTCGTATCTTATCGCTTCTTGGGTGGGCTCAGGACCGTCACAGTACCAATGAATGGTCCTCGGGTTCACCAACTTAGCCCAAGTCCTTTCCTCCGGCGTAGTTTTCTTGCAGACCTTTTCAAGGAAGCTAAACTCCTCGAGGCTGACTTGTGGGCGCCGTCTACCTGCAAAGAAAAATGATCAAGATATACACATATAACTGGACGGATATGAAAGGCAGTACAAAATTTAGACGGATGCATACGTGTCTGATTTATAACTGCCCAAGTTGTGTCGACGGGCATGTACTCCGTCTCCCCTGGATGGTTCATCCATCTGTCACCCTCCAGGAAGAAGTACCGACTCTTCCAGTCTCTATTTGAGTCTGGGGTCTCAAAGATCACCTTCAACAAGGGGCTCCGACTGGCAAAACTGTACATCCCCCTTGATCCAGAAATCTCGTCTGGACGGTAACAGTGAAGGAATTCACGGACCGTCAATTTCCTTTCCCCGTTTGACATTGCACCGTAAAGAATCTCCATGGCTATGAAGACCCTCCAGGCGTTAGGGGATATCTGGGTGACGGACAACCCCAGATACTGCAAGAGTTCCCTATGAAGTGTAGAAAGCGGGAATCGAAGTCCAGCCTTCAATGCCTGCTCGTACACTCCTACACCGTCTACCCCTTCGTAATAACACTTCTCCGACACATATGGTAGACGGATGGAGACATAGTCTGGGATTTGGAAGTTGGTCCTGAAGGTGCTGAAATGTCTCTCCCTGATGACGGATGTAAACCTATGCACAGTCCACTCTGGCAACATGATGAACTGCCTTAGTCCATCAGCGCCTACAACGGACTCCAGTTGTTGATCCCCGTTGTCATCAGAACCCTCTACTTCGACTATCTCCACATCCTCATTTGTTGAGGATGAAGAGGAGGCAGACGGACTCCTATCTTCGCCGGGGCTCTCTTGGTCTTTGTGACCGGACGGGTATACATCCTCGTATTCCGTCCCATCACGAACCACCGACTGGTTACTTGACGCACTAGACATTTCCTACAATTGACAATGAAACCTAAGACTGACGGGTTTGAAAGTGCTGACGGGTATGGAAAGCCTAACAACAACGCATGGACGGAAATGTAACTTGACTAGAGTAAATTAAAAGCACTTACCAAACTTAGCAGAGGATAGGTGACGGTTGGCGTAATCAACAGATATTTGTCCTCGACGGGCTGCTCTGACAAGGCTGACGGCTTCGCTCTGACAAATGTTTTCTGAGTGAAAATTGAAAAATGAGAGAGTGAGGCGCCTTATATATATAGGAGGTGCACGGAAGACGAAGCGACACTTCGATCCCATACAACGGCCATTCAGA
Source organism: Quercus robur (assembly GCF_932294415.1). Classification (NCBI taxonomy): domain Eukaryota; kingdom Viridiplantae; phylum Streptophyta; class Magnoliopsida; order Fagales; family Fagaceae; genus Quercus; species Quercus robur. The sequence continues at coordinate 9,167,992 of NC_065535.1, read as the reverse complement.
GAGCGACACGTGGCATGCGTAATAAATGCTGACAGCCTGTCCGTACGTAACAACAGACTTGTACCCGTCATGTCTCCGTCAACGGGATGAATCTTACTATGACGGGTTGACCCATCTGGAACCGTCGTTCTATCTTGCCTGATTCCGTTATAGATTGACCGTCATACCCATACGTAAGGACCGTCACCCCATTGATCCTTTGACCCAAAAGGTGACGGACCATTGGGGTGAAGGGGGCAACTGAAGATGATAAAATATTGGGCCTAATGGCTTACCTTAATGGGCCTGACGAACTGGGTCCCTTGGGCCTGTGTGATGATGGTCCTAGCTTCGAAGGCCCATCACTGACTGACATTGTAAGGGCCCATGATCCGAAACGTCCATAGCCCAGAAAGACCCCATGATCCGGAAATGGGAATCCTTGCTCACCACGCTTAGGAGAATTGGGAGTAGAGTCCCACATTGAAAAGATGTGGAAACCAAAAAGGAAAAGTCAACCCTTTAACACTATAAAAGGCATAATACCCCCAGAAATCGAGGTACGCTTTAATTGACCCTCTCTAACGCTCTAAGTAAAACAGAACAAATCTAACTTGACCGTCGGAGAGCCTTTGGCCGGCACCACACCGGTGCTCCCTGAAGGACGTCCGTCGATTGTTCTTGTCGTGCAGGTTCGATTCGAGTCGCGAGTACGGTGTGACCTATTGGTGACAATTTTCGACGTCATCAAGAAGAATAATAAGCAGATGCATTAATCCATATTAGGAGTGTTACCACACTGATAAGAAAAGAAGTAGGGAGGTGTTATAGCCCCAATAAATAGTGGTATAGCCTTTGTAGGGTGCGTGAGAATTAGAAAACTTTTTCCAATGAGAGAATTAGAGACTAAGCTTTGGTTTCGGTTTTTCTATGTTTTTGAGGTCTGTGAGAGTTTGTAAGTGTAATTGTAAGCTTTATCATTGATAGTGGATTTTTGTTTTTGGATTGGCATTGCCTATGAATATAGCGTAGAGTTTGCCAAACCATATTAAACTGTGTCTTGTATTGTTTTTCTTCTATTATTTTGCATGTTTTTCACAATAAATTGGTAATAGCGTTTCCACTGTCACAAAAAAATTGGTAACAAAGCTATTGGTTTGGGATCCTAGGGATTTCGAGCAAAAAATTTAAGTAAAGCCCTTTTGCTTCAACAAAATAAATACCAAGAACAAAACCAAAATTGATGGTTAAAAACTGAGTTAAGAAGAGGAAGTTCAAACTAAGTGCTTTAAATTTTCCTCCGGCCAAAAGCAGCGCTTTGTTGGAAAAAAGATGCTGCTTATTTCATGCATTTAAGTTGATCTACATCCATTAAGCCTCCTATCAACAATTTCCTAGTGAACATCATAGGGTGTTGTGGTTCTTTGAACTGCATTCAACTTGACTCATTTCAAAGAGTGGTTCTCTGAATAGCATTCAAATTGACTTATTGGAAAGTGTGCATTGGGATATCATTAACTAATCAGTTTTCTCCACAAACTAACCCCCCTTCCCCCAATCGCTTCACACAGACGTGGAAGAAGTTTTTCGATGCATCTTGAACGAATGCTTGTATCATGGTAATGGTTGGATCTTAAATATATGTGCTATAGAATTAGCACTCTGTGCATTTGGAGGTTCTAAAATCTTGTTACAATATTTCACCTTGTACTAAATCAAACAAAATGGCAAATTAGCTGGAAAAAAAACTCACTTCATCAGGCATGTGCCAACACGAATTTGAACAATTCAGCTTAGAACCTCTACAATGTATAAACATATAGTTGTACTCATTTAATTTGGAAGTCAGACTGCAATCTCAAAAAATTTCAATCATTTTGGTAGCTTAAGTTTTAGTCCATGAGCCAACCCCCTGCCCCCTTCTTTTTCTCAAAGACCTCTAGAAAGAAAAGGTCTTAACATTGTTGTCGGGACACACCGAAGTGTTGTGTTTCTCCCTCTAGCCATTTCTTCTAAAATATAATTAAGAAATCTGGATAATAATAGAGCATAGTCCGGTTTACAAAATTTTGCCAATCAGATTACATGTAAAGATGCCTTAATAGAGTAGTTATCTTAAGAATCTTACCCAACACAATGATCACCGACAATCAATGAGTGAGTACTCATATGAAGCAGTGCCATGTGGCCATCAGTATGACCCTGTATTTAGAAGAATCTTTCATATTCAGACACAACAATATAATGCTGGTTTATATGGAAAACTACATTTATAACTTTATTTAAAGAAACAAAAGGCTAAAATTAAATCAGTATAAGATGATGAACTCTCAAAATTCATGTGTTTGTTTCTCCAAGAACTCTATGCAAGTTCCCCCCCTGCCCCTCTAACTGTCTCTCTCCCCTCCTCTTTTTTGCTTAAGCACATTGAGAACTGGCTCTTTGCTGTAGTGAACTACCAGTTGATAGGGTAATTTGAGAATCAATAACGTTAATGTGACTTGGAGACATAAGCAGCAAGCCGATTAAGGAAGCAACACCAAGACCGAGAAAATCAAAATAAGCCATAAAATCAACACATCCTTCAGAATTGACAATGATAGGTCTCCCTTTATGATACTAACTAAAGAAACTACTAGGAAAATTGTTCCTTAATTATTATTTTTTTTTCCCATTATCTCATTGCTATTGTTTAAATGTTGAAAATTCAAAAACGTGTACAAAACACCTTTGAACATTTAGACCCCCAAAATACAACTTAACCAAATCAAGCAATATGTCAAACAACAAGTGTGCGGAAACTTAACACATGCTATAATATGAAATTGGTTAAACAACTATCTAAGCCATAACAAAATAAAACCACAGCAGATAAAATAAAGGCAAAGATAGAGAGGAAGGAAGATGCAAACACAAAGACAACACGCGATGTGTTATCGAAGAGGAAACCGAAGTCCTCGGCGAAAAACCTCTCTGCCGCCCTCCAAGCGGTAATCAATCCACTAGAAAATACAGTTGGGATACAAGGACAGCAATAGACCCTCCAAGCCTAATCTATCCAGTGCACCTAAGCCCTCCAAGCTTCTTGCTCCAACGAGGTTGCGCTGAACCTTTTTCTTTTCTAGCTTCCCGGATTCCGCTACTAGATCGTAGCATCAACCAATGAAGATTGGCTCCTTTCTAACTGCTTCCCAGAACTCCAAACAACTGTCTCACAGAGATGATAATGGTGAGAACCAGGTTTGTTATAATGCCTCTCAAGGATTTGACAATAGAGAGGAAGAGAGTAAGGGAATTTGAAGAGACTCTAAGGTATAGATTGTGGGTGAAGCAATCTGGTTTTTCTTTAGGGTTTCTCTCTCAAAATTCTCTCTGGAAGCTCTCTTTCAATCGTGGGTTAAAGGGGTATTTATACTGGAGTGGGAGAGGAATGTGAAACGTCAGGTTTTACAAAACAGGGGTGGCTCGCGGCTTGACCTCGCGGCTTGACCAAGTCGCGAGATCCAGTCGCGAGATCCAGTCGCGAGTTAACCGTATGGCCAGTTGTCCTGTTTTGTCCTGTAGTGCTCCAGCTAGCATGACTGTTCATCTTCCAGCATGCTTGGCACGTGTGCAGCTTCTGGCGGCTTGCAGCCGCGAGTCCCAGCCGCGAGTCTCTGTTTTCTTGCACACTCTTGAGCAAACTTCACTCTATTTCACTCACTACCCTTACAACAATCCCACCTAAATACAGGGTTACTAAATGCTGAATTACAAGCAAATTTGGCACGGAATAAAGCCAATTAGATGGTTGAATAAATTCAACCTTACAAATGTATCATGATGGATGATGATAATAATGTCTGTAAGGAATTTCAAAGTCATTTTTTGTTTAAATCACTTCTTGAATTTGCAGGACCCATGTCCAATAACTTAAAAGGTGCATAATAGTATGGAAGAAGCAAACATGACATTTTGGTCATGATCAAACAGTCATAAATGCTGCATAAAGCCACATGCAAGAAAATACTGAAAATATCTATATCATTCTATAAAGCACCAATGTTGCTTGGTGATGCTCAAACTCTTATGAAATCAATCTGTTATGGAATAGCTACAGGCTGTCGTCTAACTTTTGTTGAATAGCTTCTGGCTGATTCTCCATGGTCTCGAGTCGCATTTGAACATGGTTGTTGGTGGAGTAGAGAAGTGTCACCATTTCCTCAATGCGCTTTTGAATACTTTCAAGCAAACTACCCACTCTATCAGTTTGAGGATCAGACTGTGCTTGCGGAATGCTAGTTTGTTGAACTTCAAGGATGACACGCGAAGTACGTGTGGTATGTACATGTGTCTCTGACTCAGGAGCAGATGGAGTGACCGGAGAGATGTGTGCACTCTTTGGTGTTTTAGAGGAATGACTTTTGCTGGCTTATAGAGGAACATGGAAATCGGACGTAGACGGTCATCATTTTTCCATTTGAGGGAGGAACAATACCTTCACGAAGAATGAACTTCATGATGAGATTGCAAAATGGAATACATCCTCGAGCTGCTGATCGAGCCGCGGTGTTCCTTATGGTTTGAAAGATGTGGGCACAAATATCAATCGGGGCTCCTGTAATAAGATCACAGAGGAATTGAGCTCTCCCAAGATTGATGAAAGTTGTGTTGGACAATGGGTAGAGATTGGAGAACATGATCAGCTTTAGTGTGGTCAGCTCAGGTGCAAACTTGGTAGTGCTTATGGATGTGCCTGTACTAGAGACTTCATGGTCAGGTCCAAGAACTTGTAGAATGTCTTGAGTCTCTGGAGTTCGATCATCATACGGAGTTAGATCCACATTCGTAGGTCTAGTGATGTGGAGAATTTCATCTATGGAGTTTGGGGTGATGATAAATTCCTTTCCTCTTACCCAGCAAATTAACTCAACTCCAAAATCACTTGAATTAGAGTAGCATTCCTTAACCAGTTCATCCATTGGGTCGTCAAAATTCCCAAATAAGTTTGCCCAATCTCTTGGCTCAAAGATTCGAGGGATAAAAGTGGTCCCCAAGGTGTCAAACTAAACCACCTATTCCACTATAGGAGATGCCCTATCAAAAATGTTTGAGTAGATGTGTGAGGTAAGCAGGGTTCTAAACCTCTCCAAATTGGAGTCTTGAGATGACTGAGATGAGAGGCGAGTCCTTTTAGCAACTCGGGTTGATGGATCATTAGTTACAATATCTTTGCCCTTAGAGGATCGATGAGACATCTACAAGAGAGTAGACACATAGAAAAGAACCAAAAACAGCACCACAAAGGACAAATATCAACTAGATTAGATTCAGACAAAAATGTAAACCAGAGATATCGTACACAAGCACAAATAATAGTCAAGTCAGTGCCAAATAAAACCATAAGCAACACTGAAGTATAACATGAGGTAGGTGCATCAAAATGGTGAAAGTGCTATAAATAACTGTCAATGAGACAATCTACCAGGAGCATGAAATGTACAAATCAAGAACATAAGATAAATAAGGAAGGATAGCACAAATAAGACCACAGAAGATAGGAATAGGCATAAAACATCAATATGTAAGAACAGTGGAAGCCACATACACGGGGGAATGAGCAAACTAGCATTGTGTAGTTTTTCTATGTTGTAAGTTAGGCAACTTTTAAAAGAATAATGGAAAGTAGCATTTTGAGTTTTAGAAACTTGAGATCCATATTAAAACTCGAGTCCGAAAGGCTTGCTTTGCGAATGTGAAAATGCCACATAGATCTCGAGTCTTTAAGACTCGAGTTTTATGCAAAATAAATTTCACCTATAGTGGCGTTTTTAAGCCTTACAGTGACGTTTTAAAGCCCTATAGCGGTGTTTTTCTGAAATTTTTTTTTTATAAGTACCAGGTCTGGGAGCCCTATAGTGGCATTTTTAAGCCCTATAGTGACATTTTAAAGTCCTATAGCGGCGTTTTTCAGCAATTTATGGAAATCGAGTCTTTAAAACTCAATTTTCACGTGGATTTTTGCCCACGTCATATCCACCCTCTTACAAATCAAGACTTAAAAACTCAAGTTTTATCTTGGAACTGAGTTTTAGATACTCAAAATGCTAGTTTTCAACATTGTTTTGAAACATGACAATTAACTAAATTTTTTTATATTTATTGTTATTTGGCAAGGACGATCCCACATACACCCAAAATAGAGCAAATGGCAGTGAGGCAAAGCATTTTGAAAATGGAATGTTTTAAAGAAATACTCTCAAGACACAAGCACACACATGTTATGTGAACATAAAAACACAGTAATATATGATAAGCAATCCAATGCCTCAAACATACTTAAACACTCACACTCACAAGCAGAGTAAAACACTGAAAAATACCAAACCCATACACCAAATGAGCGTGCAACCATCAAAAACCAAAACACAGAACAAAGATTAGCACAATGTGACAAACAAAATGAAATCAAATGAAAACAACACCAAACACAACCAACCATACCCAGCAATCTAAGAGTAAAATGATCGAACACAGTATGTGACAAAATACATTAACAACTCAAACATCAAGAAAAAATATTCAAAACATAAAGTATTCAAGAAGACCCATACCTTTTCTTGATGATTTTGAGAAGAAATGACGCAACAATGGAGTTCGAAGGGGGTTACACAGAGTGTTTGGGTAAGTTTCAGACGAAAGAGAAAATGAACAGTCACATAAAGTTCGAGGGAAAACTGAAAAAGATTTTAAAAACTGCCCTTACTGTGCAAAACACACGTTTTTCGCGACTGAGGTAAGTCACCAGATATACCCGCCAATACACTTCAAGCCAAAAGTTTTGAAAAATTTTCTAAGTGTTTTTCGCGACCGGTAGTCTCACTCGCGAGGGAGTCGCGAGCTGAGCCATGAAAATCTCTGTGTACCCCTTGCGACTGGACCTTCCACTCGCGAACAAGTCGCCAAAACTGACCCTCGAGCTCCCGACTATGGCATGCGACTTGACTTACCTGCGACTAAGTCGCGAAAATAGGGCAACACTATGTTTTGAAATTTTCAATTTTTTAAGAACAAAACACTTTCCAAAAACACCTAAAACACTCAAAATTCTTTTTGTGTTTGAATCAACAAAGATTGAGCATGTGAAAACACATTTTATCAAGTACAATCACACAAATGAATATGACATTCATTGAACATAAACTTGTGTGTTGTGTGTAGGTATCAACAATGAGATAGTCCTTAGTCTAATGTGAAGCTTTAATGATCAATTCAACCAAGGCATACACAATTAGCACTAAATCATGTGACCCATCTCAATAACAGAACTATGCATATATGACCTCCCACAAGACTTGATTACATAATTTAGAGATTTACATTTGACTCCACTTTCAATCATAACATTTGATCTTTTCGATCCTTTTAAGACAATCACCTTTCATTGTGAGAGTGATATTTGATATTTCACCCTAATGAGATAGCCTTTGGCCTTTTGAATAATCATTCACTTTAATTTTTGGTCGCTTTCCCTTTTTCCTAGTCGAATACTAGTATGTGCGACAGGCTTTTGCAGCTTAATATCTCTTTTCATTTGGAAATTTATATTTGGTGAGCTCTTTTTAGCAAAAACAAAAATAAAGAGTGGGAAGATATATAGGCACAAGTCTATGCATGTCTAAAGATCAACATAACCATTCACTAATCATTTATGACAAGTTTGAAGATCTATTTACAACAGTCACATAGATTTCAAGATTTCTTCCATAGTGATAAGAGTGCAAAGGAACAAGCTACGCTCGTAAATGCACAAAACCATTAGCACAAAGGTGCAAGGCAAAACAAGTTTTGAGACAAAACTCAACAATGTCGATCAAACTTTTTGATTTTCTACTTTTTATGTGGTTTTTGGATTTTTGACACATAAGAAGGAAAAGATTGATCAAAAATAACAAAAAGGAATAAACGATAGAATGCAAAAATAAACAAACACATTTCAACCAACACAATTAAAAAGCAAACAACCAAACAAAGTCACAAAGTATAGGAAGTATTGATGCATGGACATGTTGTAATGCTTATGCATGAGTACCCTTTTTCACCCACACGTCACTTGCGTTTGGGGTGATTTCCTTATAGGATTGGGTACGAGAGTTAGGGCTTTAATCCTTCGTGTGAAGCTTTCCAAGCAGTTGGTGAAAGCACCAATCATCTTCATCACGTCCATCATTCCGGGATCACCACTTTGATCTCTTGATGGTTCACCAGCCCAATTTCTCCTCTCATTTCTAGGTCCTCGTGACCTTGGAGTAGTTACATTATTCATTGCTCTCAGCTTTTGACAATTTGGCCGAGTATGCCCTTAAAGTCCACAATGATGACACACATAGTTCGATCTAGGACCTCTTTGTGATCGTGGGCGAGACTTGGCTCGAGATTCAGACCTACCCACAGATTGATTATGAGGGTTGTTCACCATGCGTTGGTTCTCCACATTCCTCTTCTCCTCAATCTTGGGCTTCTCAGCAGTAGGGCCAACTTCAACTGACTTTTTAGCCTTTATAAACTTCACTTCTTTAGTGATATTGCCAGATGAGTTACTCCCTCCGGTATATCCCAACCCGGATTTGTCTGAAAAGCTCTTTTGTGATGAAATAACATCATCTAGCTTCTTGGTGGTGACCCTCTCTATCTTAGCATTTGCTTGCACAACCTCTTGCTCAAGAAATCTCACTTTTATGTAAGCTTCTGACAGCTCACCATTCAGTGTTTCTATCTCACATTTGGCCTCCTTATAGCAAATTAAGAGACTTTTATAGTCCTCCTCTGCCTTCTTCATCTTTCTCACAGCTACCTTGGCCACCCTTGTGTACTCACCCAAATTCTCCAGGAGTGAGTTATAATTCTCTTAAAGATTGGCTGTGCTTTCATCTTCTTCAGCATCTAATTCTTCAACAACTCCCAATGATTCTTCATCACTATGTTCTCCAAGTTCTCATACAAGCAAATTCAACTCGTCTAAAGACTCAACGTGGGCAATAGTCATAAAAGCTTAATAATTCCCTTCTCCGTCACAGCTTTCCTCAAAATATGAGTCGGATGAATCCGAGTCACTCAATGTCGTGGCATACACTTTGCCTTTCGATTTCAAATAATTTGGACATTCTTTCTTAAAGTGTCCATGCCTGTTGCATTCAAAACAAGTAACACCTTGTGTAGATTGGGATTCTTTTCCATCTTTTTTTTGAATTCCCTTTTCTCCATTCCTGAACTTTGGAATTTCCCTTTATCACCAAATTTGCCATTATTCTTGAATTTCAAGAATTTTCGGAAATTTTTTACAAGGTATGCAACATCTTTGTCAACCACATCTTCATCCGATGAGTCATGGACTTCCACCTTCTCATTAATGGTCTTAAGAGCAAGAGATTTGCTCTTCCGTTGATTGGGCAGCAACATTTCATAAGTCTGAAAAGAACCAACCAACTCTTGGATTTTGATGTCATCAAGGTCCTTGCTCTCTTCAATCGCTGTCACTTTGGCACGAAAACTTTCCAGCAATGATCGAAGGATCTTCCTTACAATTTTAGAATCCTCTGTTTTCTCTCCCAAATTGAACTTGCTTACAACCATCTCGTTAAGCTTGCTATAGAAAGAGTTAAATGACTCATCCTCACTCATTTTTAGCTCCTCAAACCGAGTGGTCAGCATCTGCAGCTTGGTATCTTTCACTTTCTTTGTTCCTTCGTAGGTGGTCTCTAATATCTCCCATGCTTCTTTGGCAACGGTAATGTGAGAAATCCTATGAAACTCATCTGGAGACACACCACAAAAAATTGCATTAAGTGCTTTACTGTTAGCATTAGATGCAACGAGTGCTGCCTTATCCCATTAGGATTTGGCTTCCTCAGGCCTGGTCTAACCTATGTCAACAGCATCCCAAACAGATTCATCAATGGAGCATAGAAATGCTCTCATGCGAACCTTTCAAAAAGCATAATTACTACCATCAAAGTATGAAGGTGCGTTTAGGGATTGAGACTGATCCATCTCAATAGAGAGTCAAGGATCACACTATGGTAATGAAACCACTAAAAGTGTACCCGCTCTGATACCAATTGAAAGTTCAAATAGTATATAAAACACTCTTGAACGTTTAGACCCCCAATTACAAAATAACTAATTCAAGCTTTATAACAAACAACTAGTGTGCGGAAAATGAACAAAACCTATAAACAAAATTGTAAACAATCTAAGCCAATTAAAATCACAACCCATAGCAGATAATAAAAGGCAAAGATAAAAGGGAAGGAAGATGCAAATACAAGGACAACACACGATGTGTTATCGAAGAGGAAACCGAAGCCCTCGACGTAAAACCTCTCCGCTGCCCTCCAAGCGATAAGTAATCCACTAGAAAATATAGTTGGGATACATGAACAGCAATAGACCCTCCAAACCTAATCTATCCAGTGTACCTAAGCCCTCCAAGTTTCTTGCTCCAATGAGGTTGCGCCTAACCTATTTCTTTTCTAGCTTCTCGGATTCTGATACTTGACCATAGCATCAACCAATGTAGATTGGTTCCTTCCTAACTGCTTCCCAGAATACCAAACAGCCCTCTCACAGTAATGGATATGGTGAAAAAAGGTTTTGGTAAAAGACCTCTCAAGGGTTTAACAATAGAGAGGAAGAGAGTTGAGGAATTTGAAGAGTCTCTTATGTGAAGATTGTGGATGAATCAGTCTTGTATAACACTAGGGTTTCTCTCTCAAAATTCTCTCTGGAAGCTCTCTTTCTTTTGTGGGTATAAGGGGTATTTATACTGGGGTGAGAATGGAATGTGAAGAGCCAGGTTTTTCAAAATAGGAGTAGCTCGCAGCTTGATTGAGTCGCGAGATCCAGCCGCAAGATAACAGAATGGCCAGTTGTCTTATTTTGTCCTGTAGTGCTTCAACTAGCATGACGCTTCAACTTCTGGCATACTTGGCACGTGTGCTGCTTCTAGCAGCTTGAAGCTGCAAGTTACCCACGAGATCCAGTCGCGAGTCTCTGTTTTCTTGCACACTCTTGAGCATTTCAACACTCTATCTCACTCACTACCCTTACAACAATCCCACCTAAATACATGATTACTAAATGCTGAAATACAAGCAAATTTGGCACAGAATAAAACCAACAAGATGGTTGATTAAATTCAACCATATAATAAGAAAAAAATTAAAATAAATAGATTGCTTTTTCATAACCTTTAGTTGCTAACCTCACCCTCAAACAACAACAACTATAATCAAAGCCTTAAAGGTCTTACCCAGTGCCAAATCTCCCACTTTTGTTGGGTTTGGAAGAGGCATGGTAGGTAGCTTGGAGAGGTTGATTCCTGGACTCAAACCCGCAACTTGTCACTTTTGGTGGAAGGCACCATCGCACGAAGGCTCAAACACAACAACAATCTAGTCTTAATCCCAAAATTTTAGGATCAACTATATATCCACAACAGACTAATCAAGGTCACATGTATTTATTTCCACTATTCTATCCAATATTAAGCCATACTCTCAATTACCTCCTTAATTAGCATGTTCTTTTTAATTACTTCTACTAATAATAGTTTCTTATTTTTTACTACCTATACTAATGATACTTTAGGTCTTCCTCTAGGGTTTTTTGTTCCCTCAACTTGAATCAAGTCTTCTTCTATACCAAGGGGGTCAAAGGGGAAGAACTCATTTTCTTTTCGTATTGACTCAATGTCATTTCTCTTGACTTTTGATGGGGGGCATATGGATTCATACTCCATTGCTGAAAAACGGGGGAAACATCAAGGTTCACTCCGAGTTGGTAGATTGGGGTTGCATGGGACCATTACCTATTGGGTAGAGTTATGCTGGTGGGACTTTAGCAAGAAACATTTCTTTAAATGGTTTCACAAGTATCATAAAATTTTGGAGTTTTGTAGTAGATCGAATAAGGGTTGTCTTTTTATGGAGATATCAGAGTACCGTAATGGAGCAAGAAGTGGTTGCTTGCGTGTACCAAAAGGGATAAACATGGGAGGCTGGGCTTTTCTTGAAACAAAGCAATGTATTTTTTTCTTTGGAAAATCAGCTTCTAGGCTGGGGAAGGAGGTGGCTGCTGCTGCTGGTGGGCATGAGAAATCCATCGGAAATTCAAGGAACCATGTTAGGAAAAAAATTAATGAGGACATGAAAGTAGGAAGAGAGTTATGTCAGGAGAATCAGTTGCCAAATATTTCTGGGACTATAAATCAAAAGAAGAGATTTTGGGGATTTGACTTTTTTCAAAAATCAAATAATCCAACTCTTCTCAAATGTAGTAGGCCTTTACGTGGCCCTTCTGCTAAATGGACTCAGGCCCATTTCCCTTTCAAAATTATTGTTGCTTTTGATAGGGCTGCTTAACGTAAAATCTAATGAAGTAACTTTGTCCATCCAAAAGCAGCAGCAAAATTGGGCCCAATTTTGTTAGAGCCTGTGGCTTTAAATGACCAAGCAACTCAGGCCAAATCCATTAAAGCCCAAAATGAATTCATTCAAAACTTGGTGAAGTTGACTGAACAAAGCTCATGGGAGGTGGGAGAAGGGTCAGGGTCCCATGGTTCAGCCGAGAAGACTCTGACGATGCCTTTAAGCACCAACAAGATGGGTGGAGTACTCCTGAGGTTCGACGGGTGCATGGATGAGATTGTGAAAGGTGGTGTTTCCTCGGTGAGCCCTCAAACCAATGAAGGGTCAGTTTCCCTTGCTTCACCCATGAAGCCTCTGATGGGAGTTCCGAACATTGGCGAGATGGGTGTGGACCTTCTAAGGTCTGCTGGATACGTTGAAGTGACGGGGGCTGACGGTGGTCATTTGGTGGGCTCTCAAACTAGTGGGGTTGTGTTTGGTTGTATGGGAAGCGCTGTGATTGTTACTGATTGTCTAGCGGTGGATTGTCTATTCTCTAGGGATGTTCCAAACCCATATGGGCTTTCCGATGGGCTGTCCAATAGTCAATCTGACTTTACTAAGCCCATTGCTTCACCAAAGATGGTTTCGCAGCCTCTATCGGGTTATGAGTTCTCAGATATGAATCGTAATCACAAGTTGCTGGTTCAAAATCGTTACTCTCCTCTCTATGAGCTGGGTTCTAATTCCAAAGAGGATGACATGTTGATGTTGAATTGGGACAACTTCACTAGCTCAGGTAAGGATGAGGATGATAGAAATGTTTTGGATATTGTACCTTTGTCTAAGTGGGCTCCTTGCGAGGGTCTCGATTTGGTAACAGAGGAGAGAGTAGTGGATGACTTTCTCATGAAGGATTTAGAACCATTAGTGTGGGTGAAAAGGAGGGTTAAGGGTTTTGGTGAATTTGTAGGCTTTCCTATAGATTCTTGTGAAAGGCAATGCATTGCTTTCTTTCAAAAGCTTGAGGAAGTGTGGGAAAAACAAGCTACTACAAGTAGTCTTCATTACACTGCCTCTTCAACTAAAAAAGGTATGAGAGAGTTCAAGAATTTAGTTTCTGCTGTTAATTATGATGGACAATTTGGTCATCGAACTAGAGAAGATGTGAATTCCATCGGGGTGGGCTCAGATCGTTGTCCATGAATTTGAAAATCCTATCTTGGAATGTGAGAGGATTAAACAATCCTCAAAAGAGGGATACTGTGAAGAATTTACTCAAGGAGTGGAAATGTGATGTTGTGTGTTTTCAAGAAACAAAACTGGACTATGCTAATTCTTTTGTTGTGAAAAGTCTTTAGGGCAGCCCTTTTGTTAATTGGGTAGCTTTGGATGCCATTCACACAACAGGGGGAGTTCTTTTGATTTGGGACAAGCGGGTGTATGAAAAAATTGACTATGTGGTTGGCTGCTTTTCTGTTTCTATTGTGTTGAAAGGTGTGGTAGATGGGTCTGTTTGGATTTGTACGAGCGTGTATGGTCCAACTGCTGCTGGGCTTAGGGATGCTTTGTGGACTAAACTTGATAGTGTAAAAGTAAGGTGGAGCTCGGCTTGGTGTGTCTTTGGTGACTTCAATATCATCATATCTCCAGCAAAGCGTCTCAGTTGTACCTCTTTTAGTCCAGCCATGCTCAAATTATTGAACTTTATTGAGAGGAATTTTTTGGTTGATCTACTTCTGATAGGGATGAGTATACATGGTTTCATGACTCCAAGAACCTTTCTATGTCTAGAATTGATAGAGTTTTGGTGTCCGCTGACTGGGAGGATCACTTCTTGGATGTGACTCAAAGGCCTCTTCCTCGTGTGATTTCGGATCACTGTCCTCTTCTTGTGGAGGCAGGTGGTATGTCGAGGGGGAAGATTTCTTTTAAATTTGAGAATATGTGGCTTAAAGTGGAGGGTTGTTGAGATTGAGTTCGGGAGTGGTGGAACGGATATCACTTTATGGGGCCTCCTAGTTATGTTCTAGCCTGTAAATTCAAGGCTCTTAAGGGAGATTTGAAGCATTGGAATAAACATGTTTTTGGGGATGTGTCTTTTAGGAAGAAATGTTTGTTGTTTGAACTCTTGGATCTTGATTTGAGAGAAGGGGTGCAATCTTTGTCTCTGGCAAATATAACAAGAAGAACTGAAGTCAAGGCTAAAATTGAGTATTTAGCTTCCTTGGAAGAGATTTATTGGAGGCAGAAATCGAAAGCTCTATTTTTAAAAGAAGGGGATAATAATACTAGATTTTTTCATAGGCTTGCCAATTCTCATAGACGAGCTAATACTATGAGGGGTGTGGAGGTTGATGGTATTTTGTATGAGGCGGAGTCAGAGATTCAAGATCAAGCGATGGGTTTTTATGAGTCTTTATATCAAGAGTTGGAATCTTAGAGGCCCACTGTTGATGGCCTAGAGTTTGCAAATCTGGATGAAACTAATCAGCTTTCCCTAGACAGGGAGTTTAAGAAGGAGATTATTGCAGCTCTTTGGGAAGCTAAGGGTGATAAGGCTCCTGGCCCTGATGGCTTTATCATGGCCTTCTTCCAAAAATGTTGGTGTGTGCTTGAGAGGGATATTTTGGCTTTCTTTGCAAACTTCCATAAAAAATGTATTTTTGAAAAATCTCTCAATGCCACCTTTTTGTGTTTGATACCTAAGAAAACTAATGCGGTTAATATTAGAGACTTTCACCCTATTAGCCATGTGGATAGCTTGTATAAGCTTTTGTCAAAGGTGTTGGCACATAGACTTTGATTGGTTTTAGATAAATTGATTTCCAACTCCCAAAACTCCTTTGTTGGGGAAAGACAGATTATTGATTCCGTTCTTATTGCAAACGAATGCCTGGACAGTAGACTAGAGAGTGGAACTCTGGGGTGTAATTGTTAAATTAGATATTGAGAAGGCTTAAGATCATGTAAACTAGAGTGGCTTGTTTTATCTTATGGAGAGGATGGGTTTTGGGGAGAAGTGGGGGAGATGGATGAAGGCGTGTATTTCCTTGGTAGTTCACGTGAAAGGGGATCCCTTATATCCACTCTTGTTCTTGTCGGTGATGGAGGTGTTGAGTAGGTTGTTGAAGAAGACAGAAGATGGAGGCTTTCTTAGCAATTTCCAAGCAAGCCCTACTGTGGGAGGAGGAGGTTCTCACATTTCTCATCTTTTATTTGCTGATGATACTATTCTTTTTTGTGGCACTTCCAGCAAACAATTATTATATATTCGTATGGTTTTGATCTTCTTTGAATCTATCATAGGCTTGAAAGTAGATATTGGTAAGTGTGAGATTGTGCCAGTTGGTAAGGTTAGGAATTTGGATGCTTTGGCCCGCATTTTATGTTGTAAGGTTGGCCATTTACCCATGACTTACTTGGGTATGCCTTTAGGGGCTCATTATAAGGATTCTTCGATTTGGAAACCTATTATAGAAAGGATGGAGAAAAAGCTTTCAAGTTGGAACCAATTATATCTGTCAAAAAGGGGTAGGCTTACTTTATTGAAGAGTACTTTATCAAGCCTTCCCACTTATTATTTATCTTTGTTTACAATTCCACAACATGTGGCGGACAGATTAGAGAGGATCCAGAGGAATTTCCTAGGGGGGAGATCTACTGATGTATTTAAATATTCACTTATTGCTTGGGAAAAGGTTGTGTGGTAGGTGGAGGCAGGTGGTTTGGGGATCCAAAGGATTGGGTTGTTTGACTAAGCTTTACTAGGGAAGTGGCTTTGGTGCTTTGGGAAGGAGGACACACACTTATGGCGTCAAGTCATAGCCCCCAAATATGGGGAAGGTAGTGGTGGCTGGTGCAATAGAGCTGTTAGAGAAACACATGGCTATGGGATGTGGAAGAACATTAGGAAGGGGGTGGAGAGTTTATTTGGTCATGTGTTGTATGCGGCTGGAGAGGGTTCTCGTATTCGGCTCTAGCATGATCCTTAGAGTAGTCCTACTTCTTTGAAAGAATTGTATCCGAAATTGTTTGCTTGTGCTGTGGATAAAGAAGCTAGGATTTCTGATATGGTTGACATTGCACTTGACGGGGGTGATAGAAGATGGAACTTACTCTTCCGCCGTGAGTTTCTAGATTGGGAGAAGGCAAGGTTTTATGCTTTTTTCGCACATAACTCATCCAAAATACCTATGGGGGGTGATGATACCATGGTTTAGCAATTGAATCATAGTGGTGTCTTTAATGTACATTCTTTTTATAAATCATTATTGAAAGCTCCGTTGGTTTTTTTCCCTTAGCAATGCATTTGGAGTGTTAAGGTTCCTAGAAGGGTGTCTTTTTTCTTATGGACAATTGCTAGGGGTGGGATTCTCACAGTAGATAACCTTGATAAGAAGAACTTGCCTCTTATTAATTGGTGTTGCCTATGTCGATGTGAGGAGGAAACCATGGATCATTTATTACTACATTGCAAGTTTGTCCATACCTTGTGGAGTGAAGTCTTCTACTTGTTTAGGGTTCAATGGGTGATGCCGAATACAGTAGTCTCTCTACTTCCTACATGGTGGAATTGGTTGGGCATTCATTCTTCCAACGTTTGGAATATAGTACCTGCGTGACTTATGTGGTTAACTTGGAAGGAACGTCATGCCCGAACATTTGAGGACACTGAAAGAACTGTGGACCCATTGAAGTCTTTACTAACTAGGACTTTGTTTGAGTGGTCACGTATTTGGGGTTTTACATGTTGTTCTTCTTTGCCTAATTTCATTAATTTTTTTAGCTTTTCCCTTTGATCTGTTTTTATCTGTTTTTTTGTAATGAGTTTACTATCTCTAACTCATTGTACTTTTCCTATCAATAAAGTATTTATTACCTATCAAAAAAAAAAATTCAACTCACTCTTCTCTTTCTTACTGTTGCATTAATCGTCCACTTCTACACATGACTGAACCACCTCAAGCGACTCTCCCTCATTTTTTATCAATGGGAATCATTCCTATCTTTAAGCAAATTCCTTTATTTCAAATTCTATCTTTCCTTGATTTCCACTTATCCATCTTATTGTTCTCATGTCAACTACACTCATTTTATGAACGTTCCTTCTTAACAGCCCAACATTCAGTACCATAGAGCATAGCTAGTCTCATAGTTTTAACAAGTATTCTACGATCACATAATACTCCTTGTTAGAAGTATTGGTTAAATGATTAAATTTATCATATCCCAATAGTTTAAACTTTTTGGACAATTGATAATTTAACATGGTATGAGAACATGAGATCCTAAGTTTGACCATTATCTCCTCCACTCTACCTCCCATTAAATTCCCACATGTTGGGTCTTATTTATTAAAAGGTAGTTTCGGCCCACACGTGAGAGGGAGTGTTAGAAGTATTGGTTAAATTATTAAATTTACCATATCCTAATAGTTTAAGCTTTTGGGACAGTCGGTAATTTAACCCTTCTAATGTGCTTCTCCATTTTATCCACCCTGCTCTATCCTATGATTCATATCTTCTCCAATCTTTCCATCCATACAAATTATTGATTTAAGTTATTGAAAGCTCTCACTCCTTGGTATCTCTTGACCATTAAGGACCATTTTGTAGAGCATCTTAAACACATGTTTTTAGTTTTTAAACAATATTATACATATTTTTACACACTTTTTCACCTACAGATATTTCAAAAAAATACAAATAACATTACTCAAATTCTTCTATCAAACAGGCCTAAGTCTTCCAACCCCTTCATCTTTATGTTTTCTTTTACTAAATTTACACTCCATTATGTCACCATCAAACCAGAATTCTGAAAGGAAGCCTTCTCAAAAATTTCTCACTTTGACTTTTGCGTACTATCATGCAAAGACAATGCTTTCATGTATGTCCTTCACATAATTGAGCTAGGAGCATTCTGGCATGTCATTAATTTTAATTGAAAAATTTCCTTGCTTAAATGTCAGTATGTCGCCATTCTATTGCAGAAATATCTTTCAATTGTGTGCCCCAAATTAAAAGCAATAAAGGATAGGAAGACTACTAACTGGAAAAAGGCAAGAAAATTCAATGAAGCAAGGTGCACTGGCAGCTGGCAGTTGCAGCAAACACAGTTTGTTCAGTCAAATTCCTTAATGGGGATACAGCAGCACAAAGAGCATCTAAGACCATTTTTATAAGCTCTCTCATAAAAAATATCAATTTGACATTTCATTTATCGGATGTTTTATCCTTCAATATTATACATTAAAATAATATTTACTACACATTAAAATAATATATTAACTACTCCCTATCATCATCATCGTCAACAACAACAACGGCACAACCACCACTGCCGCAACAACGGCCACCAACAACCATTGCCGCATCAACACCGACAGCCACCACCGGCACAAACCCACATCCACCAACACCATCTCAAAAAAAAAAAAAAAAAAAAAAAAAAAACCACACACACACACACACACAACCAGAGAGATCAACACAAACCCACATCCCAAACCCACCACCGGCACAAACCCACATCCACCAAATCAAACAAAACCACATCTCAAATCCACCAAATCAATTATAAAATTAATTACAACTTACACTAAAATCATAAATTGAATTGGACATACACTGAGACATTTTGGATGGGTTTAAGCTAGACATACACCAAGACATTTTTTTTCTCTCCTCCTTCAGTGTTTGTTACCTTTCAAGAGTGACAATCAGATCAGGACAACCACCTCCATCGCCGTCATTGATGGAAGTTTTCACTTCCAGCCACCGTTTCCTTCACACTAGAGTTCCTCTTCATCGCAAAGTGGGTCAGTGATTAGTGGCGAGCCTGGGCAGTCTCTGTCTCTTGACGTATGAGATCATAGATCAGTGAGGAGAGAGCGAAAAAAGGGGAAAAAAAACCGGTGAAGGAGATTTTATAGATCAATGATGGTGGAATTTGTGAGATGGTAGAGAGGAAATCGGTGTTGGCTCATGATTCATGAATGGGAAGAGAATAGAGCAAAAGGGAAGAGGGGAGAAGAAAAGAGTATGGGAGAGTGGAGATGAAGAAGCAGAAAATGAGTGACTGAACATGAAGATGATGATATATTTTAATCGGGATGAGGGAGAAAAATGAATAAAAATAATAATAAATGCATATTGCATTCTCATCCGTACCATGCCAAAGATAAGAGTGTACTGTAGCATTTCTCAAAATTTTAGCACATTTAGCACACCTCATGATGCTCTGTTTTTTGTGTTTGATGTGTCAAATGACAAATATTTGGCATTTGGCACACCTGATGAGAATGCTCAAAGTCAAGTATATTCAACTTAAGCTTCTTACTGTAGCTAATTTGAGTTTACCTGTGCATAGAGTATTTACTTATTACATACAGCTTATCTCAACTAAGCCTTAATCCTAGCAAAATTGGAGTTGGGTTCATGCTTTAAATCCATGAATTTGATAAAACTTTACCTCTTACACAATTTTTAACTGAGACCTCATGTATTGGACCCTGAAAGGTTGATACAGGCTTTCTTTAAGTTATGAGATTATTTTAGGATTATTACTGCAAATCCACACTGCTCAAAGAGCTTCAATATTTGAAAAGAATATGTCTAGGAGCCATAATGCTTTGGCATGGCATCTACTTCTTTTTTAATTGATAGATGCAGTTTAAGATTCTATGAACACTGGTCATCAATTTAATACACCAAAATAATGAGTAAAGATAGAAGATCTAAGGAACAACATAATATCTTTAAACAATCGGTAATCTCAACCATTAGACACAAAACTATAATGTTAGAATCATAACCTTTTCCAATGCGCTGCATTGTATTTTCATGCACTAATAAAGTAGCATTGGGGTTGCACTTTTGGACAATTGAAAGACCAGAAACAAGCCAAGAAATAGAGAATTACTACCCAGTACAACATCCGGTTTTTAAAAAAAACACATTAATCAGAATTTTAGAATGTAGATATCCAGCTAAAAGTAATAGTCTCAAGAGCACCAAAAGTAAGTCTGAGAGAGCACCAAGTAAGTTTTATAGAGTGGAGAAGTTTTATTAGAGTAGAATTTACACTAAGAGATTAAGGGGAGGCCATTTTCTTTAGTTGCTTTCCCCCTTTTTCTCTTTTTGTTTGCTTTGATAGGTAAACACAACTTTAACTCGCTGTCTTCGTTTTCTACTTTTTCTTTTTAGAAGAAAAGCTAAGATTTCTTGTTCACTGGCCATCAATGGTCCATCCCTCCCCAAAACAAAATAAGTATGATTATAATGGCCCTATTTGGTTCTTGTTGGGCTTGTTTTCATATCTATTCTCAAATCCTGTACACATTTTCAGTTTGGCACCAATTTTTGGGTCTTTTTTTTTTTTTCTTCCTCCTTATATCTTTTCAATTAAAAATTCACCACCACACCTACACCAATGGTAAAACCAAAGCAAAAACCAAATCCATCAGCAGCCACCTCCATCACCATTACATCCCCCACCACAACTAAACCGCAATAATTTCTCGATAAAATTTGCCAAAAGGATGTGGCTTCCCACTAGCACCATCCTTTCAATTTCATCTTCCTTAGTTAACAGTCAGTGAAAAGGCAACGCTAGGATTACAAACAATCCCCAATGACCCAATTCATCAATTAAAACAATTTACTCAAAAACATCAACCAAAACAAAAGTTCCGCCCATTGATCATCACAAATCAGAATAAAACCAAAATTTCTAACTCAAAAATAAAACATTCCCAATTTGTATATCCCCATAATTCAGCTAAAAAAATATGAATTAGCAATCAAGAGAGAGAGAGAGAGAGAGAGAGAGCTGAGAGACAGGGTGTCGGAGAGGGGAGAGAGAGAGAGAGTGAAGGAAAATGAGACAGCACCGTTGGGTGTGATTTTAGTATTTTTACTATTTTACACAGGTCTTGATAGTGACAGATGGGTCCCACTCTTATCCATTTTATTACGAGAATGCCACTGACTTCATATTTGCTGAAAATGAAAATACCAAAAAGTTTTTTTCATTTTCTGTAGTCATACCCACATTTTTGGATCTTAAAAATGAAAACTAAGAGCAAAATGTAAGGTTGAATTTATTCAACCATCTAATTGGCTTTATTCCGTGCCAAATTTACTTGTAATTCAGCATTTAGTAACCCTGTATTTAGGTGGGTTTGTTGTAAGGGTAGTGAGTGAGATAGAGTGAAGATTGCTCAAGAGTGTGCAAGAAAACAGAGACTCGCGGCTGGGACTCGCGGGTGACTCGCGGCTGCAAGCCGCCAAAAGCAGCACACATGCCAAGCATGCTGGAAGATGAACAGTCATGCTAGCTGGAGCACTACAGGACAAAACAGGACAACTGGCCATACGGTTAACTCGCGACTGGATCTCGCGACTTAGTCAAGCCGCGAGGTCAAGCCGCGAGACACCCCTGTTTTGTAAAACCTGACGTTTCACATTCCTCTCCCACTCCAGTATAAATACCCCTTTTACCCACGATTGAAAGAAAGCTTCCAGAGAGAATTTTGAGAGAGAAACCCTAAAGAAAAACAAGATTGTTTCACCTACAATCTATACCTTAGAGTCTCTTCAAATTCCTCAACTCTCTTCCTCTCCATTGTCAAATCCATCATCATCACTATGAGACAGTTGTTTGGATTTCTGGGAAGCAGTTAGGAAGGAACCAATCTTCATTGGTTGATGCTACGGTCTAGTAGCAGAATCTGGGAAGCTAGAAAAGAAAAAGGTTCGGCGCAACCTCGTTGGAGCAGGAAGCTTGGAGGGCTTAGGTGCACTGGGTAGATTAGGCTTGGAGGGTCTATTGCTGTCCTTGTATCCCAACTGTATTTTCTAGTGGATTGTTT
This sequence comes from Quercus robur, assembly GCF_932294415.1. Lineage (NCBI taxonomy): Eukaryota > Viridiplantae > Streptophyta > Magnoliopsida > Fagales > Fagaceae > Quercus > Quercus robur. The sequence goes on along the minus strand of NC_065535.1, from coordinate 9,145,750 downwards.
ACCGCTTGGAGGGCGGCAGAGAGGTTTTACGCCGAGGGCTTCGGTTTCCTCTTCGATAACACATCGCGTGTTGTCTTTGTGTTTGCATCTTCCTTCCTCTCTATCTTTGCCTTTTTATTATCTGCTGTGGATTTTATTTTGTTATGGCTTAGATAGTTTTTAACCAATTTCATATTATAGCATATGTTAAGTTTCTGCACACTAGTTGTTTGACATATTGCTTGAATTGGTTAAGTTGTATTTTGGGGGTCTAAACGTTCAAAGGTGTTTTGTACACGTTTTTGAACTTTCACAAAAGACAAACGCAAACAAGTTTTTCACTGGTGAGTCCCACAGAAAACGGGAAATGAAAACAAAATACACCTCGTCTTCAATGGAACAAAACACAGCCTGTACATCCTCCACAGAATCGCGAGAATCATTTTATTCTTTATCGGATTCATAGCATTTTATACATAAACTATTTTTTAATAAACCATTTGGAACTAAATTTTGTAGTCATCATCCAATTTTCACGGTTAATACATGCAAAAATAATCAAGTGTTTAACATGTGTGTGATATATCATATATCTCCTTTTTTTTTTTTTTTTGGAGAAGAATATATCTCCTTACTTATGTGTAATCTACTATTGTGATTGGCATTTAAAAACACAGCATTAAACAAAAAATAAACCTTTCCTCTCAGTTATGTTACTTAATACTATAAAAACTTACCATCCACATGACCCCCCCCCCCCCCCGATGATGATGGGTAACAAACACAATTAACTTCCGTGGCAAAGCAACAACTATTTTTTGGAGCTGATCATGTAAACAACAATTTTATCAGTTACTAAGAAAAAAATATTTTAAAAAAAATTAGAAAGTAAGCATCATCTGCTGTAAGGGTGACTGCATATCATTTCATAGGCATGTACAAAGACACATCTTTAATGGGTTGTTTGGATGGAGGGAAAGTTGCAGGGAGTATAGGGGATGGGATGAGAGGTGTTTAATAAACCTTGCTTGGATTTTTTTTTTTTTTTTTTGAAAGGGTGTAGGAAGGGGTTTGTGGGGATTTGGAGGGGTAAGATACCACTCCAAACCCCTCATTTTTTTAATTCCACCAAACTAGGGGAACTTGGAGGGCAAGGGGGCGGGAAGGTAACCACTTAGATTAAAAAAAAAAAAAATTGTCAATTTATACCTATTTCTTTTTTGTTATTTTTTTTAGAGTTTATATCTACTTCTTCTAATGAACATAGAGGGCTATAATTGTTAACTTATATGATGTTTATCATGTCCTCCTTCCCATTCAATTTTTAATACATCCAAACAAAGGGGAGGGGTATAGATATCCCTCCCCCTCTTAATTTGTAAAACATCCAAATAAGGGAAGGGATAACCATTCCCCTCCCCTCTCCTCTACTTATCCCCCATACCCTCTACTCCCCTTTCCCTCCAAAACACTGTAAGACTACTAATCATTTTAATTGATGAATGTAAATTAAATAAAATAAATATGAATTAATCAACAGCAACATACATTATCAAAACTATGTCCAATTATATGATTAGTCATATTAAAAAGAATTTATACATAACAGAAGAGAACCAACATTTCTGTTAGTTAAATCCTTAATTTTGTCAAAAAAAAAAAATAATAATAAAAAGACAAGAAGTAGAGAAACCCTTAGAAAGCATGGAAAGTACCAAGGATTTGATTACTGATCTCTTATTGTTCACAGCCTTGACAGCTGACAAGTTTTAAATAGGATCCTTCCCAGGAGAGTTCCAAATCCCAGTTTACGGTTACAAGTCAATCAAAATGTGCTGAAGGACAGATTCACAAACTCCATGGGAAGCCACATGACCTCTGGACCAATAGATTCTGTTGATGGCTAACATTAATATAAGACCAATTGGAGCTCCCAAATATCCAATAGCCAGATGGCATCCAGCTGATGTGAGACCAATTGTGATCCTCCAAGACCCACTAATGGCCTGAAAGCCACAAAAATGAGCCTTAGGGTCCATCAAACAAAGTTGCAATGAAACGTCAGGATTAATTTTCGTACAACCAAATGTCTACCAATTAAAAGAGGAAGTGCATTATATCCATACATCAGACAAAATAAAGGCTATATGGATTATTAGAAAGAGCAACTGATCTCAAAAGGAATGCTCTACAGGATGGAGCCCTAGAAAAGGAGCTTATTGACAGCCCTACATGAAGAGTTGTATTGGATCAAAACTGTCAGAATTTATCCAATACCCTTCCTTGTCTTAGGCACTCCCATTTTTAAAGGGACACATCAAAAGTGTGCCAGACACAGAGCTATAATTTGGTTCAGAGGTGGAGGAACTTATCCAAAAGCCACTACTTTTCTTTGACGCTTCCATTTTATAAGACAGCACTGTTACTTAAGAAAGAGCAAAGATAGCTTCCGAGGACAGGGAAAATGTTTGGAACTCTGTCAAGCAGGTAATCCACACTAATGAGAACAGGAATCTTACTTTCTTTTATAAGACAGCACTGTTACTCAAGAAAGAGCAAAGATAGTTTCCAAGGACAAGGAAAATGGTGGAACTCTGCCAAGCAGGTAATCCATAAGAACGAGAACAGGATTCTTACTTCCTTTTTTAGGCACTCCCATTTTTAAAGGGACACATCAAAAGTGTGCCAGACACAGAGCTATAATTTGGTTCAGAGGTGGAGGAACTTATCCCAAAGCCGCTACTTTTCTTTGACGCTTCCATTTTATAAGACAGCACTGTTACTCAAGAAAGTGCAAAGATAGCTTCCAAGGACAGTAAAAATGGTGGAACTCTGCCAAGCAGGTAATCCACAAGAATGAGAACAGGATTCTTACTTTCATATAAATGGAAAACAATGGCTATAAAATTAGCTCATGTTTCTTTTTTCCCTTTTTATAATTTGAAAGTGACACAAGTTTTTCCCATAAAATGTATTCAAGTAGGAAATCCACGAGTATGTAAGAAGCCCACAGTACGGGACAACAATAAAATATCCTATTTCAAACATTATTGAGTTCACTAAATCCATAGATGGTATTTGAGAATGAGAATGTCAAGCAGAATAAAATACTAAAAATCATCTGTAAAAAAGGCAGCAGCATCTCAGCATAGCAAAAGAAATTATACCTCTTCATGGAATTCAGACCTCCATCCTGGATCCACTATCAATGCATCCCCAAGCAACAAAACTATTGTTCTCACTTTCATTTGAAAAATTTTCAGGTGCAAATATGATCAAGTTTGTTGTACGGAAAGGCTTTGCTGTCTTACTTCCAATTGGTACAAGTTTAACACCAGGAGGATACTCCTGAAAAAAAGAAAAAAGAAAAAGAAAAAGAATGGAAGATACATTAACAAGATGCATGCGGACAACTATACAGAGGAGTCCCCTTACAATGCGTTTGGATAACAGGATTTGGATTTGGGTGATTAAAATGCAAATAACTTGTTTGGATGCTTTAAAAAAAGTCAAGGATTTGAATTTGACAGATCCAACAAAGATTTTAAACATTTAAAATTCTTGGATTTGAAATGATATCAAAAATAAATGAATTTGAAATCATGGTATTTCCGTCAAGAAGGTTCAGTTGCAGGGAGGGCAAGTCCCAGAGATCAGAATCCACGTAGGAATCATACTCCTTGTCGTTGAACCAAATTCATTAGTGGCCTTTCAACATATTGATGATACCAACTAAGCCTTAGTCCCAAATTTTAAGATCAACAAAAGGCTGCTATATTGATGATCAATCTTATTTTATTGGCTATGGTATTTTCATCTTACCCTTCAATTTGTTTGCACTCTGTTATATTAAAGGGAAGATTGGTAAGATTAGTATCATATTGTGTGCTTGTGTGTGTATAAATGTTAAAGGTTTCTTTCAAATTACAGCAACTACCTCAAATCCTTGTAAATTATAATGCAGCCTAGTACTAGGCTGCTGGCATGGTATTTTAACTGAAGAAAAATTTGAGTGTGATCAAGCTTTTAGGGAGCTTTAATAGTTGAAGACTACTTTGAATTGTGGTCAATAATTTTAGTTAAGGATACTTAGGACAGAAAATAATCATGAACTCTCACTGTTTCACTTGAAAGAGTGAAAAACCTAATCTGTACAAACTCATGCTTGAACCAAACCTACAATTGTATAGGCACATGGCCCATGTTTCAACTTTATTATGTTCATCTGTGCTCTGCTGTTCAATAGCATACCACAAATTGTATGTATACATCACAAGAAAGCTTAATGAACACACTAATTTACAGAATAAGGCTTCTTAAATTCCATTGAAAATATCATTAAGCAATATCAGTACAACTTGCTCACTAACCGTTCGACATAATTACTCATAGACCACAACATCAAACAAGTCACTGATCCAAAATCTAATCCCTAAGAAAACGAAAGCAGGAGTAATGGCATCGTTGCTAATAGCCATAGTTTTAAAAACCGGACCGGACCGGCCAGTTCAACCGGGAATCGAACCTTAATCTGGTTCGATTATTACTAAAAACCGAAAATAAAGGAAAAAACGGAAAAACTGGAAAAACCGCCAGTTTAACCGAAAAACCGAAAATCAGTACAGTTAAACCGATTTTTAGCTTGTTCATTAACACTTCAGCCACTGTGTTTCTGACCAAAAAAATAAAAATAAATAAGAGATTTTGTTTCAGATTTAAGAAGAAGAGAGGTTTTGACTTTGAAAATGTTGTTAAGTCTAAAGTTGTGAAGCCTAAGATGCCCACATTGACACCAAAAATATCAAATTTACTATTTATGACTTGACACAGTTGAAAAGAACTGAGGAAACTCAAACCAAAGAGATGCAGCCACGTAGGTACAATGTCTGCTTCAGTTTAAGAGCTTTTCTTGCTGCTCTTTTATTTATATTTTTTTGGCTGAATAAAAAGAACGAGAAAAATCTTGCTGCTGCTCTTGGAGACTTGCACATGCACTGATGCACATATATTGACCGAGAGAGAGTACTGAAGGCAAAGAGATGAGAAATGAGAGAAAAGTAAAAGAAGAAACTAGTACAAAGCTTTTAATTAACCAAGGTGTGGATCAGGGGCGGAGGGAGGGGGGGCGCTTGCCCCCCTGGCCTTCTCAAAATTTCTGAAGCAGTAGTGGTGTAAAATGCAGTAAAAGTCCCCACTTGACAGTTGACACAAAACACAATCTACTTTTTCTTGTTATTTATATTTATTAACTTGTCAACAATTGTCAGACAATTTTACATTCGCATGGCAACACTTTTTTTACATAATGGGTCCCATCTAATAGTACTTTTTTTTACACACTACTTTGCCAACTACGACTGAAAAAAAAAATATATATATATATATATATATATAGACTGAATTGGACTTTGAAAGAAAAATATATGTTTATGTGTAATGTGACTACTTTAGCGCCTCACTAGTTGGTTTCCAGCTTACAATTTTTTCCCTAGTTATCAACCTTTTCAATATCAAACTTGAGTTTTTGCTATAAACTCGAATTTTAACGACATAAAAAAGTAAAAATGTCTATATGAAAATTTAGAAGCATTCATGGCATTGAGTTGCATATAACCGAATAGAACTTCATAAGCATATTGCTATATTCTTAATATTTTTACATTGCTTTATTTTTCCAATTTATTTTAAAGATCCAAATTACATGTTTAAATTGTGTATTTAGTATCGATTAATTTATCTTAGATTAATTATACCTTCAATATTGTCTTTTAATCTTCCCCCCCCCCCCCCTAACTTGAAATTCTAGCTCTGCCACTGGTGTGGATGTAAGATTTCAAAATATGTGGTAGGTGGAGTATCAACGTGTAAAGGACTAAAGATAGGATATGGGGTGGAAAAGTAATGGGCAATGATATTGTCACTCACCAGTGACTTTTTGATATTTGAAAAATGAAAGAATAACTAAAATAATTTTTATAGTGGGCTTGAGTTTGGCTGTCTAATATATAAATAAAAAGATATGTTATATTTACAATATTTTTACAATAAATTATAAATGGTTAGTTGTTATTGATTCAAATTTGAACTTAATACTAAAATTACTTTTATTTACCTAACAATAACAATTAGTAACAACTTATCACCTAGAATTTATTGTAGAAATATTATAAGACTATTGTGGACATATCATTTCTTATAAATTAAAGTTAAGGTTTAATGTTTTACTGTTATTTAATTTAATTTTTTAGTTAAAATATTAGCTATAAAATTATTTATTTATTTATTTATATTTTATAATTATTAATTAATTATTTATGACATCATCGGTTCGACCATCAGTCCAATCCCCGTCCGACCATAAAACCGAGAACCACTCTCTATTCCGGTTCTTTGACCGTACCATTTTTTAAAACCATGCTAATTGCAAAGCAGCTCGCTCATTCGCCAGTAGACCCGAACCCACCCTCGCCTCTAACCGTGGCGTCCAAATCCTCAACCTCAATCACATCAGGTGTCAAGATCTTCTCAATAATCAACTGTGCAATCCTATCACCCACTTTCACCTCAAAATCAACATCCGAATGGTTAAACAGTATAACCCTAACTGGACCCTTGTAGTCAGCATCGATCACACCTGCACCCACATCGATCGAGTGCTTCCACGCCAATCCAGACCTTGGCGCTACATAATCACAAATACCCATTTCACTAAAACTCCAAAAAAAACACTCAATAACACCTTTAAGACACAGGAGAGTGAGAAATTACCAACACGAGCGTAAGTGGGGCGGGGAAAAATTGTCATCCCTAGGCTTTCTTTGCATTGGCTTTCTTTTAATGCAAAGAAAGCCCTAGCTTGTTTTGTGTAATTAAATTCATGACTATTCAGAAAATTAATAATAAATTTATTATTATTAATAAAAATATATAGTCAACAATGATACAAGTATACCACCATGGTACATGATGCTTGATATTTGGTGTCATCGTTACGTATGTAATGTAACAACATTTAGATGGAGAATTCACTTTCATAGTTCCATGTTGAAAGTTCAAATATGTGTATAAACACCCTTGAACGGTTAGACCCGCAATTTACAACTTAACCAATTCGCATTATGTCAAACAACTAGTGTGCTGAAAATGAACATAAGCTATAATATAGAATTGGAAAAACTATCTAAGCCAAATTAAAATCACAACCCACAGCAGATAATAAAAAGGCAAAGATGAAAGGGAAGGAAGATACAAACACAAAGACAACACGCGATGTGTTATCGAAGAAGAAACCGAAGCCCTCGACGTAAAACCTCTCTGCCGCCCTCCAAGCGGTAAACAATCCACTGGAAAATGCAGTTGGAATACATGGACACCAATAGACCCTCCAAGCCTAATCTACCCAGTGCACCTAAGCACTCCAAGCTTCTTGCTCCAACGAGGTTGCGCCAAACCTTTTTCTTTTCTAACTTCCCGGATTCCGCTACAAGACCGTAGCATCAACCAATGTAGATTGGTTCCTTCTTAACTGCTTTCGAGAAATCCAAACAGCCCTCTCACAGTGATGAATATGGTGAGAACAAGGTTTAGTAAAATGCCTCTCAAGGATTTGACAATGGAGAGGAAGAAAGTTGAGAAATTTGAAGAGACTCTAATGTATAGATTGTGGATGAATCAGTCATGTTTTTCTTTAGGGTTTCTCTCTCAAAATTCTCTCTGGAAGCTCTCTTACATTTGTGGGTATAAGGGGTATTTATACTGAAGTGAGAGAGGAATGTGAAACGTCAGGTTTTACAAAACAGGGGTGGCTCGCGACTTGACTAAGTCGCGAGACCCAGTCGCGAGATAACCATATGCCCAGTTGTCCTGTTTTGTCCTGTAGTGCTCCAGCTAGCATGACTGTTCACCTTCTGGCACGCTTGGCACGTGTGCTGCGTTTGGCGGCTTGAAGCCGCAAGCTACCCGCGAGAGCAAACCGCGAGTCTCTGTTTTCTTGCACACTCTTGAGCAATCAACACTCTATCTCACTCATTACCCTTACATCAAACCCACCTAAATATAGGGTTACTAAATGCTAAAATACAAACAAATTTGGCACGGAATAAAGCCAATAAAATGGTTGATTAAATTCAACCTTACAATCTCCCCCTTTGGCTATTCCGTGACAAAACCCTAAAACAGACTCTAGACTTAACATGTGAGTTAGGAACAGTTGAACAAAACTCACTCACACCTAACTCTAGAAGATGTGTAGCACTTGAAACATAAGATCATGAAACTCCTGAAACACAACAATACACCACGATCATTGTATGCAGAAAAGCATGAAATGCATATGAAACAAGCTAAAGTTGATCAAGCAAAGATGAAGTGAAGAATCAAATCATGGCTTGATCAACCAAGTGAACACCACAAGGTAGTGATCACAGTGCTCATTCATACTTGGAATGAACACATGAACATACAAGTTAACAAGAACAAAGCAAGATACTTGTATGCTCAACACTCAACCAATGCATAATACACTAAGTATATGCATCTAGGATCAATCCTACATGGGCACAAGAGTGACAGTACTTAAAACAAAATGCATGACATTTAGATTAAAGTACTGATTTCAACATAGCATAAAAGGCTGCAATAAGCAAGGTACAAACCATAAAGCCTACAAATTATACATAAAAACATTAACCCTAAAAGCTTACATAAGCACATGGGTACAAATGGTACAAAACACAATATATCAACTTAAACTGAAGAAGAATGCAAAAACACTCCCCCTTAGGTAATATCCTCCCCCTCTGATCAGGCCTATCACTCCCCCATTTTGTCATGGAATAGGCTATACATCCTCTTCTAGCCTTCTCTGAATTTGATCCAATTGAGTTTGAAGTGAGGTAAACTTCATATCCCATCGAGTGCTGAGATGGTGTAGAGTAGATGTGAGTCCAAACATCTTTGTATTCAACTCGTGTACAGAGGATACAATGTGATCAAGTTTTTCATCAAGGGAGAGAGTGCTAAAATGAGAGCCACTATGAGATGCAGAAGTTTCTGGTTTAGCTCTCTTCCGACTATGTCCAATGCTGGCGTTGAATGTACGCATGTTGATTGGACTCGGTTTCGAGAGAGGAGATTCATCTGCCGTTGGATAAATTCCCTTGAGCTTCAAGATCCTTGAAATGAGACAACAGAAAGGAATGCACGTTCGGGACTCAGTTCGTAGAACCGTTTTACGCAGAACATGAAAGATATGAGCACAGATGTCAATTTCTACATCAAAGATTAGATCATGAAGAAACAAAGCACGTTCGAGGTTCATATACCCAGTGCTTGATAAAGGGTACAAATTGTGAAACATCACAATTGTAAGCACTCTCAGTTTTGGAGGAAGAGAGGAAACACTGATGGATTTTCCATTGGGTGAGAACTCCAAGTCTTGTCCAAGACTTTCCTTGAGAAGCTCCTCATCAGGACAAAGATCATCATAAACCGGTGAGTGTCGAAATATTGGTCTGTTGATGTGCAGGATCTCTGCCAAATATGCAGGAGAGACTGAAAAGCTCTTTTTCCTAACCCAGCACTTAAGTTCACTTCTTCCACAATCGCGTTGGCATAAAATTCCTTTACCAAATCTTCATACGCGTCATCCAGATCAAAGAGAAGGTAATTCCAATCCTTGTGAGCAAACCATTTCGGAATGTTAGTGCCATGAAGTGATGATAGATCCACAGTTCTTTCTAGTAATGGTGTAGCATTTTGGAAATAATTCTCATGAGACTGATAGGCTGCATAGGATCTGAACTTGTTGGGATCGAATCTCTTTGATGAAGAACGAGTCTCTTTTGCTTGAGGTGGGTAGTCATCAACATCAATGACGTGTTTCTTCCTTTTGGAACTGCCTCCTTTCACAGCTGCTTTCTTGAATGGTGACATGTCTAGTCCGAATCATGAATAGAGGAAATGACAGAACACAATCCAACAGACATTATTAGCAGTGGGTTAGTGGTAATTTAGGGATAATGAAGAAACCCTAATAGCTAGATGAAAATGACCAGAAAATAGCAATGAGGGACAAAAATGGCCCAAATGAGCTACACGGTAGGATGGGTCAGATTAAAACCACACAATCAACATAGTAAAACACACAGCCAACACATGAATGTTTTGAATCAACACATCAACAACGGATTAGACAAGATGAGAAACCAACAAATAACAAACCCTAGCTAAGCACATGATGAAGAACAAAATCAACAACTTAATAAAGCTCAAAACTGAATCAATAGCTACCACAGGCTAAGCATGGACAAAGAGTAACTGCCGAACCAAAAACCCATCTCAAAATCATAAATAAATGTGAATAATCCGGAGGAAAAAGCACAAAAACAAGTAAAATAGAGTTCAAGACAGAAAACCCATACCTGTTACTTGAAGATTTTAAGCTGAAAAGAAGCAACAATGGAGTTTAAAAAAATGGGTGCATGGAGTGTTTGGGAAGGAGATAGTTGAAAAAGAAGATGAACAGTCACAAAAGTTCAAGGGAAAACTGAAAAAGATTTAAAAACTACCCCTATTTTTGCCAAACATGTGTTTTTTGCGACTGAAGAGAGTCTCCACAAAGTCGCCAGTTCAAGCCGCCAAAACACTTAAAGATAAAAATTTGAAAAATTTTTCTAAGTGTTTTTCGCGACTGGAAGGTCTACCCGCGAGAGAGTCGCGAGCTGAGCCATGAAAATCTCTGAGTAACCTTCGCAACTGGACCTTCCACTCGTAAACAAGTCGCCAAAAATGACCCACGAAGACACAACTGAGGCTCGCGACTTAACTTACCCGCGACTGAGTCGCCAAAACAGGGCAAAAATGGATTTTTGAAATTTTCAAATTTTTTAAACAAAATACTTTCCAAAAACACCTAAAACACTCAAAAATCTTTTTATGCTTGAATTAACAAAGATTGAGCATGTGAAAACACATTTCATCAAGTACAATCACACAAATGAATATGACATTTATTGAACATAAACTTGTGTGATGTGTGTGGATATTAACAATGAGATAGTCCTTAGTCTAATGTGAAGTTTCAATGATCAATTCAACCAAGACATACACAATTAGCGCTAGATCATGTGATCCATCTCAATTATATAAATATGTATATATGACCTCCCACAAAACTTGATAACATATCTTGGAGCATTACATTTGACTCCACTTTCAATCATAACATTTAATCTTTTGAGACAATCACCTCTCATTGTGAGAGTGATATTTGATATTTCACTTTAATGAACTAGCCTTTGGCTTTTTGAATAAACAATCACTTTAATTTTAGGTCGCTTACCCTTTTTCCTAGTCAAATACTAGAGTGTGCGACAGGCTTTTGCAGCTCAATATCTCTTTTCATTTGGAGATTTATATTTGGTGAGCTCTTTTTAGTAAAAACAAAAATAAAGAGTGGGAAGATATATAGACACAAGTCTATGCATGTCTCAAGATCATCATAACCATTCACTAATAATTCATGACAAGTTTGAAGATCTATTTACAACAATCACATAGATTTCAAGATTTCTCCCACAGTGATATGAGTGCAAAGAAACAAGTAATGCTCGAAAATGCACAAAGCCATTAGCACAAAGGTACAAGGCAAAACAAGTTTTGAGACAAAAGCTCAACAATGTCAATCAAACTTTTTGATTTTCTAATTTTTATGTGATTTTTGGATTTTTGACATAAAAGAAGAAAAAAAATTGATCAAAAATAAAAGGAGCAACAGTATGCACAAATAGACAAACAATCAATAATCATGCTACACAAAGATCTAACAAAGTAGTGTGTGCCCAAACACAAATAAGCTTATCATATTATAAATATGTGAAGCACACATCACACAAGAGAGTCAAGGAATTGTACCAACACCAATGGTCTTACGGAGTGATTCAAACCGTGGACCATCGAGAGGCTTGGTGAAGATGTCCGCCTTTTGATTGTCGGTGTGTATGAACTCAAAACGCACAACTCTTTCCTCTACCAGATCCCGAATGAAATGGTAACGTATCTCTATGTGTTTAGATTTTGAATGCTGGACAAGATTCTTGGAAAGATTAATGGCATTGGTGTTGTCACAGAAGACACACATCGTCTCTTGAGGAATTCCATAATCATGAAGTAATTCTTCATCCAAAGAAGCTGAGTGCAGCAACTTCCAACGGCGATGTATTCTGCTTCAGCAGTAGATAGAGACACGGAATTTTGTTTCTTGCTCATCCACAAGACAAGATTGTTACCAAGGTAGAAACAGCCACCTGAAGTACTTTTCCGATCGTCTACACTACCAGCCCAGTCAACATCTGAATACCCGGCAAGACAAGCATTTGAGTCTTTTGAATACCACAGACCATATTTGAAGTACCATTCACATATCGAATGATTCGCTTAACAGCAGTCAGGTGAGATTCCTTCGGATTAGCTTGGTATCTAGCACAAACACCAACACTGAATGCAATGTTCGGTCTACTGGCTGTAAGATAGAGTAAACTTCCAATGATACTTCTATATAAGGTAGGACTTACTTCTACTCCAGAAGAATCAACATTCAGTTTAGTGGATGAGCTCATGGAAGTGGAGGCATGTTTTTTGGAGTCTAGTCCAAACTTCTTGACAATGTTTCTAGCATACTTCTTTTGTGAAACAAATATACCCTCCTTCTGCTGTTTGACTTGAAGATCCAAGAAAAATGGGAGTTCCCCCACCATACTCATCTCAAATTCCTTCTTCATCTCCTCAGAAAATTCAATAGCACGATCTTCAATGGTTGCCCCAAACACTACGTCATCAACATAAACTTGTGCCACAAGGAGATAATCTTCATCATTTTTGAAAAACAGAGTTCGGTCGGCATACCCCCTTTTGAATCCTCTATTTAGAAGGTAATGTGTAAGCCGATCATACCAAGCTCTAGGCGCTTGTTTTAAGCCATAAAGGGCTTTCTTCAATCTCAATACATGATCTGGAAAGTGAGGATCCTCAAATCCTTTTAGTTGCTCAACAAACACTTCTTCATTCAGATATCCATTCAGAAATGCACACTTTACATCCATTTTATAGAGTTTGAAGTTCATAGTGCATGCTATGGACATGAGAATTCGAATGGATTCGAGTCTAGCCACAGGAGCGAAGGATTCATCAAAGTCTACTCCTTCTACTTCAGTGTATCCTTGAGCTACTAACCAAGATTTGTTTCGAATTATCTCTCCATCTTCATCAGTTTTGTTTTTGAAAATCCATTTTGTGCCTATGATATGAACATTTTCAGGCCTTGGAGCAAGTTCCCACACATCATTTCTCACAAACTGATTCAGCTCTTCATGCATTGACTCAACCCAATTCTCATCTTGAAGGGCCTCTTCTACCTTTTTTGGTTCAAATTACGTAAGATAGCAGTGATATGTTACATGATTGGCTAACAGGATGTTTCCTTTTCTGAGGCGAAGACCTTCATCTAGAGACCCTATGATGTTGCTTTCCGGATGGTTCTTAATTACACTTAAAGATGGCTTCTTTGATGTGGAGACTTCATCACTTTGAGAGATAGGAGGATGGACTTCCGGAGGAGTAAGAGGACTTGATGTTCTAGACATCGATCTCGTTTCCATTCTTGGGTTGATGGGAGTCGATTCTTCTTCTGGTGTAGGTTCTTCACCTTCTATATCAAGTGCTTCGACCTCAACATCAGGCTCTTTGGTGCTCGACCCTTCTCCATCATCAATCATCTCCACCTTAGATAAGGCATCATCAATCTTGACATTTATGGACTCCATCACTGTCTTAGTTCTCTTGTTAAAAACTCTATACGCCTGACTCATAATAGAGTACCCAAGAAAAATACCCTCATCACTTCTCGCATCAAACTTCCCAAGATTCTCCCGATCATTTAGGATATAGCATTTACTTCCAAACACCCGGAAATACTTCACTCTAGGCTTCTTTCCATTCCAAATCTCATAGGCGGTCTTCTTTGTTCCTACTCGGAAAAATATTCTATTGCCAATGTGACACGAGGTATTGACAGCTTCTCCCCAAAATTTTAGAGGTATTTGCTTGTTAAGCAACATGACTCTTGCCATTTCCTAAATCACCCGATTTTTTCTCTCTACCACTCCATTTTGTTGTGGAGTTTTGGGGGCTGAAAATTCTCTTTTGATTCCATTCTTTTCACAGAAAGACTCGAATCTTGCATTCTCAAATTCCCTCCCATGGTCACTTCTAATTTTGGCAATAGGGACCCCTTTTTCGTTTTGTAGTTTCTTGCACAGAATCTCCAACCTCTCACATGCTTCTGATTTTTTTCTCTAAGGAATTCAACCCAAGTGTATCTTGAGTAATCATCCACAATGACCATAATGTATCTCTTTCCCCCTAGACTTTTAGTTCTGGTAGACCCCATTAGATCAACATGAAGTAACTCTAAACATCGAGAAGTAGCAATCACATTCACCTTGTGATGACTTGCCTTTGTTTGCTTTCCCATTTGACATGCACCACAAACGGTCTTCTTCACCTTTCCAAACTTAGGAAGTCCCTCAACTGCTTCAAGTTTGGACACTTTAGCTACTTGTTTGAAATTGGCATGCCCAAATTTGTGATGCCACAGCTCCAAGATATCCACACGAGCACTTCTACACGAAATGGGTGCCGTGGGAACTATTCCACAACAGTTATCTGTAGTCTGATTTCCCTCCAAAACCTGAATCCCTTCTTCATTGATGATCAAGCATCCCTTCTTAGAGAATTGTACCAGGAAATCATCATCACAAATTTGAGTGATGCTCAGCAGATTTTCCTTCAGCCCTTTTATGTATAACACATCTTTCAACAACGGTAATCCAGGTATCTCAATAGTTCCTTTGCCTAGACTTGAGCATGACTTCCATCACCAAAGGTCACATAGTCACCAACCTTTTCTTTGAGTGTCTTAAACAGTGACTTATCCTTTGTCATATGGCGAGAACAACCACTGTCAAGATACCACAAACATACATTAGACACCTTCAATGAGGTATGCACAAATAAGCTCACATGAGACAAACATTCTTGACTTTCAAACAAAAACTCATTATCAGTTTTCATGCTTCTTTCAGATTGACCTTTCATTTTCAGACTCTCAATCATCTCACACAACATTCTATTCTTTCTTTTATATTTCTTAATCAATGATTTAGATTTAGATATGCTACTGTGTAAGACATGATTCTGATTTTCAAAATATTCTAGCATGTGAACAAATATCCTAGCATGTTTCTTAGTTTTTAACAACTCTACAAGATCATTGGTAAAACACCCTTCAGACATATGCATAGAGTCATTTTGACAAACACTTAAGCTACAATTCAGCATGGTATTTTCCATAACAGCTACCACAATACAGGGGTCTAGAATCACACTTAGGTAATAAAACCATGTAAGGTTGAATTTATTCAACCATCTAATTGGCTTTATTCCGTGCCAAATTTGCTTGTAATTCAGCATTTAGTAACCCTGTATTTAGGTGGGATTGTTGTAAGGGTAGTGAGTGAGATAGTGTGAAGATTGCTCAAGAGTGTGCAAGAAAACAGAGTGTCGCGGCTGGGACTCGCGGCTGGACTCGCGGCTTCAACCCGCCAGAATCTGCACACGTGCCAAGCATGCTGGAAGATGAACAGTCATGCTAGCTGGAGCACTACAGGACAAAACAGGACAACTGGCCATACGGTTAACTCGCGACTGGAACTCGCGACTTAGTCAAGCCGCGAGGTCAAGCCGCGAGCCACCCCTGTTTTGGAAAAACCTGACGTTTCGCATTCCACTCCTCTTCAGTATAAATACCCTTTTAACCCACGATTGAAAGAGAGCTTCCAGAGAGATTTTTGAGAGAGAAACCCTAAAGAAAAACCAGATTGTTTTACCCACAATCTCTACCTTAGAGTCTCATCAAAATCCCTCACTCTCTTCCTCTCCATTGTCAAATCCTTGAGAGGCCATTATACCAAACCTGGTTCTCACCATTATCATCTCTGTGAGACAGACGTTTGGAGTTCTGGGAAGCAGTTAGGAAGGAGCCAATATTCATTGGTTGATGCTACGGTGTAGTAGCGGAATCCGGAAAGCTAGAAAAGAAAAAGGTTCGGCGCAACCTCGTTGGAGCAAGAAGCTTGGAGGGCTTAGGTGTATTGGGTAGATTAGGCTTGGAGGGTCTATTGCTGTCCTTGTATCCCAACTGTATTTTCTAGTGGATTGATTACCGCTTGGAGGGCGGCGGAGAGGTTTTTCGCCGAGGTCTTCGGTTTCCTCTTCGATAACATATCTGGTGTTATCGCTGTGTTTGCATCTTCCTTCCTCTCTATCTCTGCCTTTACATTATCTGCTGTGGTTTATTTTGTTGTGGCTTAGATAGTTGTTTAATCAATACCATGTTATAGCATATGTTAAGTTTCCGCACACTAGTTGTTTAACATATTGCGTGTGTTGATTAATTTGGTTTTTGGGGGTCTAAACGTTCAAAAGTGTTTTTGTACACGTTTTTGAACTTTCAAACCACAACAAGTGTACCCACTCTGATACCAATTGAAAGTTCAAATATGTGTATAAACAACCTTGAACGTTTAGACCCCCAATTTACAACTTAACCAATTCAAGCATTATGTCAAACAACTAGTGTGCGAAAAATGAACATAAGCTATAATATAGAATTGGAAAAACTATCTAAGCCAAATTAAAATCACAACCCACAGCAGATAACAAAAAGGCAAAGATGAAAGGAAAGGAAGATGCAAACACAAAGACAACACACGATGTGTTATCGAAGAGGAAACCGAAGCCCTCAACGTAAAACCTCTCCGCCACCCTCCAAGCGGTAAACAATCCACTAGAAAATGCAGTTGGAATACATGGACACCAATAGACCCTCCAAGCCTAATCTACCCAGTGCACCTAAGCCCTCCAAGCTTCTTGCTCCAACGAGGTTGCGCCAAACCTTTTTCTTTTCTAGCTTCCCGAATTCCACTACAAGATCGTAGCATCAACCAATGTAGATTGGTTCCTTCTTAATTGCTTCCCAGAAATCCAAACAGCCCTCTCACAGTGATGAATATGGTGAGAACAAGGTTTGGTAAAATGCCTCTCAAGGATTTGACAATGGAGAGGAAGAGAGTTGAGGAATTTGAAGAGACTCTAATGTATAGATTGTGGATGAATCAATCTTGTTTTTCTTTAGGGTTTCTCTCTCAAAATTCTCTCTGGAAACTCTCTTACAATTATGGGTATAAGGGGTATTTATACTGGAGTGAGAGAGGAATGTGAAACGTCAGGTTTTACAAAACAGGGGTGGCTCGCGGCTTGGCCTCGCGACTTGACTAAGTCGCGAGACCCAGTCGCGAGATAACCGTATGCCCAGTTGTTCTGTTTTGTCCTGTAGTGCTCCAGCTAGCATGACTGTTCACCTTCTGGCACGCTTGGCACGTGTGCTGCGTTTGGCGACTTGAAGCCGCGAGCTACCCGCGAGAGCAAGCCGTGAGTCTCTGTTTTCTTGCACACTCTTGAGCAATCAACACTCTATCTCACTCACTACCCTTACATCAAACCCGCCTAAATACAGGGTTACTAAATGCTGAAATACAAGCAAATTTGGCACGGAATAAAGCCAATAAAATGGTTGATTAAATTCAACCTTACACATGTGAATGTCATTACATGGGTAACAATAATATAAAATCATTTTTCAGTTGATATTATTCATTTCTTGTAGTATACGTAAATGCATGACGAAATTAATATCATCATGAATATTATTTATTATTTAATCCATAAAATCATTCATTTGTGTGTTTTTAAAATAACATATAATATATAAATATGAACA
This sequence comes from Quercus robur, assembly GCF_932294415.1. Lineage (NCBI taxonomy): Eukaryota > Viridiplantae > Streptophyta > Magnoliopsida > Fagales > Fagaceae > Quercus > Quercus robur. Next base: position 9,127,875 of record NC_065535.1, on the reverse strand, counting down.
ATTTACTTATGAAATTTGAAGCTTCTCCTTATGTCACCGTGAAATAAACTACATTGTACACCCATATAAAGCATTAAACCTTCAAAATAATGTAGCCGGGGCTTGGTGTGCAATGGTTAATGCATTTTGAAAGTTCAAAAACGTGTACAAAACACCTTTGAACGTTTAGACCCCCAAAAACAACTTAACCAACTCAAGCAATATGTCAAACAACTAGTGTGCGGAAACTTAACACATGCTATAATATGAAATTGGTTAAACAACTATCTAAGCCATAACAAAATAAAACCACAGCAGATAAAATAAAGGCAAAGATAGAGAGGTAGGAAGATGCAAACACAAAGACAACACGCGATGTGTTATCGAAGAGAAAACCGAAGTCCTCGGCGAAAAACCTCTCCGCCGCCCTCCAAGCGATAATCAATCCACTAGAAAATACAGTTGGGATACAAGGACAGCAATAGACCCTCCAAGCCTAATCTACTCGGTGCACCTAAGCCCTCCAAGCTTCTTGCTCCAACGAGGTTGCGCCGAACCTTTTTCTTTTCTAGCTTCCCGGATTCCGCTACAAGACCGTAGCATCAACCAATGAAGATTGGCTCCTTCCTAACTGCTTCCCAGAACTCCAAACGACTGTCTCACAAAGATGATGATGGTGAGAACCAGGTTTGGTATAATGCCTCTCAAGGATTTAACAATGGAGAGGAAGAGAGTTGAGGAATATGATGAGACTCTAAGGTAGGGATTGTGTGTGAAACAATCTTGTTTTTCTTTAGGGTTTCTCTCTCAAAATTCTCTCTGGAAGCTCTCTTTCAATCGTGGGTTAAAGGGGTATTTATACTGGAGTGGGAGAGGAATGTGAAACATCAGGTTTTGGCAAAACAGGGGTGGCTCGCGGCTTGACCTTGCGGCTTGACCAAGTCGCGAGATCCAGTCGCGAGTTAACCGTATGGCCAGTTGTCCTGTTTTGTCCTGTAGTGCTCCAACTAGCATGACTGTTCATCTTCCAGCATGCTTGGCACGTGTGCAGCTTCTGGCGGCTTGCAGCCGCGAGTCCACCCACGAGTCCCAGCCGCGAGTCTCTGTTTTCTTGCACACTCTTGAGCAAACTTCACTCTATCTCACTCACTACCCTTACAACAAACCCACCTAAATACAGGGTAACTAAATGCTGAATTACAAGCAAATTTGGCACGGAATAAAGCCAATTAGATGGTTGAATAAATTCAACCTTACAATCTCCCCCTTTGGCTATTCCGTGACAAAACCCTAAAACAGAGTCTAGACTTAACATGTGAGTTGGGAACAGTTGAACAAAACTCACTCACACCTAACTCTAGAAGCTGTGAAGCACTTGAATCATATGAACATAATACTCCTGAAACACAACAATATACCATGATCATTGTAAGCAGAAAATTATAAATGCATATGAAACAGGCAATATGTGATCAAGCAAAGATGGAGTTAATAAACAAACCATGGCTTGATCAACCAAGTGAACACCACAAGGTAGTGATCACAGTGCTCATTCACACTTGGAATGAACACAAGGACATACAAGTTAACAAGCACAAGGCAAGACACTTGTATGCTTAACACTCAACCAATGCATAGCACACAAGGCATATGCATCTAGGAACAATCCTACAAGGGCACAAGAGTGACAGTACAAAAACCAAAATGCAGAACATTTAGATTAAAGTACTGATTTCAACATAGCATAAAGGCTGCACTTAAGCAAGGTACATACCATAAAGCCTACAAACTATGCATAAAACAACAACCCTAAAAGCTTACAAAAGCACATGGGTACAAAGACACAGAATATCCTGAAAAACAGTTTTACAAAACACAATATATCAACTTAAAGAGAAAAATGAAACTGAAAAAAAATAAAGACACTCCCCCTTAGATAATGACGCTCCCCCTTAGGGTAATATCCTCCCCCTCTGATTATGCCTATCACTCCCCCTTTTTGTCATGGAATAGGCTAGTCATCTTCTTCTAGCTTTCTCTGAATTTGATCCAATTGAGTTTGAAGAGAAGTAAACTTCATATCCCATCAGTTGCTTTGATGGTGTAGAGAAGCAGTGAGTCCAGACATCTTTGTATTCAACTCGTGGACAGAGGAGACAATGCGATCAAGTTTCTCATCGAGGGAGAGATTGCTGAACTGAGAGTCACTGTGAGATGCAGAATTTTCTGGTTTGGCTCTCTTCCGACTATGTCCAACACTTGCATTGTATGTACGCATGTTGATTGGACTCGGTTTGGGGATAGGAGACTCATCAGCCGTTGGATAAATTCCCTTGAGCTTCAAGATCCGTGAAATGAGACTGCAGAAAGGAATGCATATCCGAGACTCACTTCGAAGAACCGTTTTGCGCAGAACATGAAAGATATGAGCACAAATGTCGATTTCTTCATCAGAGATTAGATCATGAAGAAACAAAGCACGTCCGAGGTTCATATACCCAGTACTTGATAAAGGGTACAAATTGTGAAACATCACAATTGTAAGCACTCTCAGTTTCGGAGAAAGAGAGGAAACACTGATGGATTTGCCATTGGGTGAGAACTCCAAGTCTTGACCAAGACTTTGTTTGAGAAGCTCCTCATCAGGACATAGATCATCATAGACCGGTGAATGTCGAAAAATGGGTCTGTTGATGTGAAGAATTTCTGCCAGGTATGTAGGAGAGACAGAGAAGCTCCTTTGCCGAACCCAGCACTTAAGTTCATCTCCTTCCACAATTGCGTTAGCATAAAATTCTTTAACCAACTCTTCATACACGATATCCGGATCAGAGAGAAGGTAATTCCAATCCTTGTGAGCAAACCATTTCGGAATGTCAGTGTTATGAAGTGAGGACAGATCCACAGCTCTTTCTAGTAATGGTGTGGCATGAAGAAAAAAATTCTCATATGACTGATAGGCTGCATATGATCTGAACTTATTGGGATCGAATCGCTGTGATGAAGAGCGAGTCACTTTTGGGAGAGGTGTGTCTTCATCAACATCAATTACGGGTTCCTTCCCTTTGGAAGAACCTCCTTTCACAGCAGCCTTTTTGAATGGAGACATGACCAGTCTGCATTATAAACAAGGGAAATGACAGAACACAATCCAACAGACTATATCAGCAGTGGGTTAGTGAAAATTTAGGGACAATGAAGAAACCCTAACAGCTGGATGAAAATGGTCAGACAATAACAATGAGAGACACACATGGCCCAAATTGAACTACACAGAAGAGGGAGACCAAAAATAACCACATAATCAGCTGGAAAAGGACCCACATTCAACAATACATCAATGGATTACCACACAGGATCATAGTGAAACACGACATCAAACAGCAGATCAGACAAAAATAGCTAACCCTAGCTAAGCACATAATGAAGAACACAACCAACAAAAAAAAAAAAACTAGGTCAAAACCAGAAGCACAAGCTACCTTAAGCTAAGTAAGGATAACGAGAAACAGTTGAGCTAAAAACCCATCACAAAACCACACTCAAAAGTGAATAATCCAGAGGGAAAACCATGACAGCAAGTAAAGTAGAGTGCAAGACAGAAAACCATACCTGTTAGTCGACGATTTTTAGCTGAGAAGAAGCAAACAATGGAGATCGACAATGGAGGCACGGTGTGAATGGGAAAGTGCAGATGAAAAAGACAATGAACAGTCACAAAAAGATCGAGGGAAAAACAAAAAGTTTAAAAACTGCCCCTGTATGTCCAAAACACGCGATTTTCGCGACTGAAACAAGTCGCCACGCAGTCGCCAGATTACTCAAGAACAAAAATTTGAAAAATTTTTCTAAGTGTTTTTCGCGACTGGAGGGTCTACCCGCGAGTGAGTCGCGAGCTGAGCCGCGAAAATCTCTGAGTGAACCTCGCAATTGGACCTTCCACTCGCGAACAAATCGCCAAAAATGACCAGCGAAGATGCGACTAAGGCTCGCGACTTGACACACCCGCGACTGAGCCGCCAAAACAGGGCAAAAACTGGATTTTTGAAATTTTTAGATTTTTCAAACAAAATACTTTCCAAAAACACCTAAAACACTCAAAAATCTTTTTGTGCTGGAATTAACAAAGATTGAGCATGTGAAAAACGCATTTCATCAAGTACAATCACACAAATGAATATGGCATTTATTGAACATAAACTTGTGTGTAGTGTGTGGATATCAACAATGAGATAGTCCTTCGTCTAATGTGAAGCTTCAATGATCAATTCAACCAAGGCATACACAATTAGCACTAGATCATGTGACCCATCTCAATTATAGAAATATGTATATATGACCTCCCACACAACTTGATAGCATAACTTGGAGCTTATCATTTTACTCCACTTTCAAACATAACATTTGATCTTTTTGCTCTTTTGAGGCAATCATCTCTCGTTGTGAGAGTGATATTTGACATTTCACTTTAATGAACAAGCCTTTGGCTTTTTGAATAAACATTCACTTTCACATAAGGTCGCTTACCCTTTTTCCTAGTCAAATACTAGAATGTACGACAGGCTTTTGCAGCTCAATATCTCTTTTCATTTGGAGATTTACATTTGGTGAGCTCTTTTTATAAAAACAAAAAATAAAGAGTGGGAAGATATATAGACACAAGTCTATGCATGTCTCAAGATCAACATAGCCATTCACTAATCATTCATGACAAGTTTGAAGATCTATTTACAACAATCACATAGGTTTCAAGATTTTTCCCACAGTGATAAAAGTGCATGAAAACAAGCAATGCTCGAAAATGCACAAAGCCATTAGCACAAAGGTACAAGGCAAAACAAGTTTTGAGACAAAACTCAACAAAGTCAATCAAGCTTTTTGATTTTCTAATTTTTTTGTGTGTTTTTTGGATTTTTGACACAAGAAACAAAAATGATTGAACAAACATAAAAAGAAACAGCAGTATTCACAAAAGGACAAACAAACAAGAAACATGTTGCACAAAAAGGCTAAACAAAAAGGTGTGTGCCCCAACACAGACAGATTTATCATATTATAAAAATGTGAAGCACACAACACACAAGAGAGTCAAGGAATTGTACCAACACCAATGGTCTTACGGAGTGATTCAAACCGTGGACCATCGAGAGGCTTGGTGAAGATATCCGCCTTTTGATTGTCGGTGTGTATGAACTCAAGACACACAACTCTTTCCTCTACCAAATCCCGAATGAAATGGTAACGTATCTCTATGTGTTTGGATTTTGAATGCTGAACAGGATTTTTGGAAAGATTGATGGCACCGGTGTTGTCACAGAAGACACACATCGTTTCTTGAGGAATTCCATAGTCATGAAGTAATTTCTTCATCCAAAGAAGCTGAGTGCAGCAACTTCCAGCAGCGATGTATTCTACTTCTGCAGTAGATAGAGACACTGAATTCTGCTTCTTGCTCATCCACGAAACAAGATTGTTACCAAGATAAAAACAGCCGCCTGAAGTGCTTTTCCAATCGTCTACACTGCCAGCCCAGTCAGCATCTGAATACCCAGCAAGACACGCATTTGAGTCTTTTGAATACCACAGACCATAGTTTGCAGTACCGTTCACATATCGAATGATTCGCTTAGCAGCAGTCAGATGAGATTCCTTCGGATTAGCTTGGTACCTGGCACAAACGCCCACACTGAAAGCAATGTCCGGTCTACTGGCTGTAAGGTAGAGCAAACTTCCTATGATGCTCCTATACAATGTAGGACTTACTTCAACTCCTGATGAATCCACATTCAGTTTAGTGGAAGAGCTCATGGGAGTGGAGGCATGTTTTTTGGAGTCTAGGCCAAACTTCTTGACAATGTTTCTGGCATACTTCTCTTGAGATACAAATATACCCTCCTTCTATTGTTTGACTTGAAGACCCAAAAAGAATGTGAGCTCCCCCACCATGCTCATCTCAAACTCCTTCTTCATCTCCTCAGAAAATTCAGTAGCACGATCTTCGATAGTTGCCCCAAACACTATGTCATCAACATAGACTTGTGCCACAAGGAGATAATCTTCATCATTTTTGACAAACAGAGTTCGATCGGCGTACCCTCTCTTGAAACCTCTATCTAGAAGATAATGTGTAAGACAATCGTACCAGGCTCTAGGCGCTTGTTTTAAACCATAAAGTGCTTTCTTCAATCTTAATACATGATCTGGAAAATGAGGATCCTCAAATCCTTTTGGTTGCTCAACAAAAACTTCTTCATTTAGATATCCATTCAGAAAAGCACACTTAACATCCATTTGATAAAGTTTGAAATTCAAAGTGCACGCAATGGACATGAGGATTCGAATGGATTCGAGTCTTGCCACCGGAGCAAATGATTCATCAAAATCCACCCCTTCTACTTGTGTGTATCCTTGAGCCACTAACTGAGACTTGTTTCGAATTATCTCTCCATCTTCATCAGTTTTGTTTTTAAAGATCCACTTTGTGCCTATAACATGAACGTTCTCAGGCCGTGGAGCAAGTTCCCACACATCATTCCTCACAAACTGATTCAGCTCTTCATGCATTGACTCAACCCAATTCTCATCTTGAAGAGCCTCTTCAACCCTTTTTGGTTCAAACTGTGCAAGATAACAGTGATATGTTACATGATTGGCTAGCAGAATATTTCCTTTCCTGAGGCGAAGACCGTCATCAAGTGATCCTATGATATTACTTTCCGGATGATTCTTGATAATTCTTGAAGATGGCCTTTTTGAAGTGGAAACTTCATCACTACGAGAGATATGAGGATGAACTTCTGGAGGAGTAAGAGGACTTGAAGTTCTAGACATCGATCTCGTTTCCATTCTTGGGTTGATGGGAGTCGATTCTACTTCTGGTATAGGTTCTTCACCTTCTATATCCAAAGCTTCTACCTCAACATCAGGCTCTTCGATGCTCGGCCCTTCTACATCATCAATCATTTCCACCTTAGGTAAGGCATCATCAATCTTGACATTTATGGATTCCATCACAGCCTTTGTTCTCTTGTTAAACACTCTATACGCTCGACTTGTAGTAGAGTAGCCAAGAAAAATACCCTCATCACTTTTTGCATCAAACTTCCCAAGATTCTCTCGATCATTTAAGATATAACATTTACTTCCAAATACCCGGAAATACTTCACTTTAGGCTTCTTCCCATTCCATATCTCATATGCAGTCTTCTTTGTACCAACTCGAAAGAAAATCCTATTGCCAATGTGACACGAGGTGTTGACAGCTTCTCCCCAAAATTTTTGAGGTATTTGCTTGTTAAGCAACATGACTCTTGCCATTTCCTGAATCACACGATTTTTTCTCTCTACCACTCCATTTTGTTATGGAGTTTTGGGAGCTGAAAACTCTCTTTTAATACCATTCTTCTCACAGAAGGACTCGAATCTTGCATTCTCAAATTCTCTCCCATGATCACTTCTAACTTTGGCTATCGGAATCCCCTTTTCATTTTGTAGTTTCTTGCACAGAATCTCCAGCCTCTCACAAGCTTCTGATTTTTCTCTAAGGAATTCAACCCAAGTGTATCTTGAGTAGTCGTCCACAATGACCATAATGTATCTTTTTCCCCCTAGGCTTTCAGTTCTGGTGGGCCCCATCAGATCAACATGAAGTAACTCCAAACACCGAGAGGTGGCTATCACATTTACCTTGTGATGACTTGCCTTAGTTTGCTTCCCCATTTGACATGCACCACAAACGGTCTTCTTCACTTTTCCAAACTTAGGAAGTCCCTCGACTGCTTCAAGTTTGGAGACTTTTGCTACTTGTTTGAAGTTGGTATGCCCAAATCTGTGATGCCACAGCTCCAACATATCCACCCGAGCACTTCTACACGATATTGGTGCCGTGGGAACTATTCCATAACAATTATCTGTAGTCCGATTTCCTTCCAAAACCTGAATCCCCTCTTCATTGATGATCAAACATCCTTTCTTAGAGAATTGTACCAGGAAATCGTCATCACAAATTTGAGTGATGCTCAGCAAATTCGCCTTCAGCCCTTTTATGAACAGCACTTCTTTCAACAGAGGCAAACCGGGTATCTCAATGGTTCCTTTGCCTAGGACTTGAGCATGGCTTCCATCCCCAAAGGTCACATAGTCACCAACCTTTTCTTTGAGTGACTTAAACAGTGACTTATCCCCTGTCATATGGCGAGAACACCCACTGTCAAGATACCACAAACATGCATTAAACACCTTTAATGAGGTATGCACAAATAGGTTCACATGTGACAGACATTCTTGACCTTCAAACACAAACTCATCATCAGGTTTCATGTTTCTCAATCATCTCACACAACATTCTATTCTTTCTTTTATATTTCTTAATCAATGATTTAGATTCAGATATGCTACTGTGTAAGACAAGATTCTGATTTTCAAGATATTCCAGCATGTGAACAAAAACTCTAGCATGTTTCTTAGTTTTTAATAACTCTACAAGATCATCATTAAGACACCTTTCAGACATATGCATAGAGACATTTTCACAAACACTTGAGCTACAATTCAGCATGGTATAAACGAAAACAACAACCACAACTCAGGGGTCTAGGATCACACTTAGGTAATAAAACCAACAGCAGTGTACCCGATCTGATACCAATTGAAAGTTCAAAAATGTGTACAAAACACCTTTGAACGTTTAGACCCCCAAAAACAACTTAACCAACTCAAGCAATATGTCAAACAACTAGTGTGCGGAAACTTAACACATGCTATAATATGAAATTGGTTAAACAACTATCTAAGCCATAACAAAATAAAACCACAGCAGATAAAATAAAGGCAAAGATAGAGAGGAAGGAAGATGCAAACACAAAGACAACACGCGATGTGTTATCGAAGAGGAAACCGAAGTCCTCGGCGAAAAACCTCTTCGCCGCCCTCCAAGCGGTAATCAATCCACTAGAAAATACAGTTGGGATACAAGGACAGCAATAGACCCTCCAAGCCTAATCTACCCAGTGCATCTAAGCCCTCCAAGCTTCTTGCTCCAACGAGGTTGCGCCGAACCTTTTTTCTTTTCTAGCTTCCCGGATTCCGCTACAAGACCGTAGCATCAACCAATGAAGATTGGCTCCTTCCTAACTGCTTCCCAGAACTCCAAACGACTGTCTCACAAAGATGATGATGGTGACAACCAGGTTTGGTATAATGCCTCTCAAGGATTTAACAATGGAGAGGAAGAGAGTTGAGGAATATGATGAGACTCTAAGGTAGGGATTGTGTGTGAAACAATCTTGTTTTTCTTTAGGGTTTCTCTCTCAAAATTCTCTCTGGAAGCTCTCTTTCAATCGTGGGTTAAAGGGGTATTTATACTGGAGTGGGAGAGGAATGTGAAACGTCAGGTTTTGGCAAAACAGGGGTGGCTCGCGGCTTGACCTCGCGGCTTGACCAAGTCGCGAGATCCAGTCGCGAGTTAACCGTATGGCCAGTTGTCCTGTTTTGTCCTGTAGTGCTCCAGCTAGCATGACTGTTCATCTTCCAGCATGCTTGGCACGTGTGCAGCTTCTGGCGGCTTGCAGCCACGAGTCCACCCGCGAGTCCCAGCCGCGAGTCTCTGTTTTCTTGCACACTCTTGAGCAAACTTCACTCTATCTCACTCACTACCCTTACAACAAACCCACCTAAATACAGGGTAACTAAATGCTGAATTACAAGCAAATTTGGCACGGAATAAAGCCAATTAGATGGTTGAATAAATTCAACCTTACACATTTTGTGTTGCGAGTTTCGCATTTAGATAGTATACACGCTTTGTGGGGCTGCCAAACAGTGAAGCATATCTGGTAGGAACTTGAATGTTGCAGAAATTTCCTATTAGAAAGGTTTGTAAGTTTCCAAGATTTATTTCAAGGAATCCTTGCACAAAAAAACCAACACATGTCTGAACTGTTTGCTTACATAGGGTGGAGTCTATGGTTGAACAGGAATGCAAAAAGGGTCGGGTCCACTTCCTTGCCAACGGACAAAATTTTCAGTGATGGTGTGGAACAGTTGCAAGAGTATCACTCAATGCAAGATTATCCAACACAATAGGACGAGGTTTCTCACTCAACCCAATGGCGGCCTCCCCCACATTCAGTCTACAAAGTAAATTTTGATGGAGCAACTTTCATAGATATGGACTCGGCGGGTTTGGGTGTGGTTACTCATGATTCAGACGGAATGGTTATCGTCTCCCTTTCAGAACGCATCAGACTACCACCAACGGTTGCTGACTTGGAAGCCCTGGCATGCAGAAGGGCCATCTTATTCGCACTCGAATTAGAACTCCAAGACGTGGTGTTGGAAGGTGATCGGAGGTTCTTATCAACCACCTCAAAGCAGACCAGCCCTGTTTGACAGCTTTTGGGCACATAATAAAGGAAGCACGGACACTTTCAGCCAAGTTGAGACAAGCATCTTACTCACACACAAGGCGCAACGGTAACAAAGTAGTTGATAAGCTTGCAAAATTAGCAAAAAACTTGTATGAACCACAAGTGTGGATGGAGGATATTCATAGTAATGCTTTGCATTTTGTATTTTTTGACAGAGGCTTAATGCTTGTTTAATGAAAAGGTCATGATCGTTTTCTCAAAAAAAAAAAAAGAAAAAAAAAAAGAGAAAAGAAGAAGAAGAACTTGTGTGTTATTATGCATTTTAACCATATGCATGTTCAAAAAGTTTTTTAAAGCACTTTATTATATACATGTTTTAAGATCTCAGAATAAGACACCCTCTTAAGGTCTATTTGTGAACAACTTATTTAGTTGAAATTGAAATTTTTTTGCTTAAAGTGTTAAAAAAAAAAAGTTAAAAGTTAGCTTAATAGTACAATGAGACCTATGAATAGTACCAAAAATTGCAATGTGACCCATGAATAGTATAAAAAGAAGCTAAAAATAAAATAAATTGAAGCAAATAAGCTCATCCCAAACTCATCTAATGTCTCAAATCTTATTTATCTAATCTTATTATGCATGTTGCTTGCCATTATCGTGTTGCCAATAAGTAGTGTTAACTATGGTAATTGAATTCCAACTTGGTGAACGCCAGAGTTCAAGTCTAAACCAAGTGTAAATAGAACCCAAAAAAGGAAGTTTACTAATTTAATTAACATCAAAATCAAACGGTTCGTTTTAAATCACTTTTTTTTTTTTGGAGAAACAAACACACATACAAAGGAGATGGAAATTAGTTCTAACATAAATGGACACCACAATTCCACTCAAAAGTCATGGTAACTTTTAAGGGAGGGTGAGGCAAGTTATACTTCTATCATATATAATTACCTTTATATGTTAAGGTGAGTCTTAATTGTGGACATCTAAACTTTAATGATTTGTGTTGTGATGTTTGAGGCTCAAATAAGTTAAAATATCTTATTGTAGACAATTTTGGTTATATATTGGTTGGGGAATGTCGATTGGATGATTTTGTAATGCTTATACATTTCATACCATTAATTTCTTTTTAATGAATCATACCATTTTTACTTCGGATGCATTTTTGTTTCCCTATAAAATAGTTTACAACAAAAAATGCTGAAAACAATTGTTTTCTAGTGTTTGGTTAATTAGTTTGATCCTTGAACATGCTTGAGATTTTTTTTTTTTTTTTTTTTTTTGTTAGTGTTTGGCTCCACAAAAAAATAAATAAATAAATGATTAAATATATCAATTCAGTAATTCACACTAGGTTAGAGCAAATTACAACAAATTATACATAAAACAACTTACGCACACCCAAATTCTAGCAATTTCATCAAATGATAATAATAATAACTAGCCTCATCACATGCGCTCTGCATATGCAATGAGGCTTATTTATTTATTTATTTTGAGTTTAATGTAATTTTTCAATTTGAATTTATTTATTGGTAGTGAGGTTACACAAGAAGGAATGTTTTAAAAACTAAAATTTAGGATTTGAAATTAAGTAAACTATTGAGTTTAGTGTGTGCTAAATTTTAAGAAAAAATGTATCAAACGTGCATGAAATATATTTAAATAGAAAATGTGCTAATTCTTAGAAAAAAAAATTCTTTGATATATATATATATATATTTTAATTTTGTTGAATTACAATTTTAACCCCATTTTTTTTTCTAAGAATAAAGATTATCTAATTAGATTAGAGGTATTTTTGACATTTTTTAAAGTCATAACTAACTTTTTGAATCCTCTTAATATATAGAGATAATAAACCCATATCGACTAAATTGCATTGTTGGATGATGTCTCTAGTCGGGATGGACTACATCAAAGTAACGACACCTTTGACTGGGTGGATTGTAACAAAGTAGCGATGATGATGACTTCAACGATCAAATTGCGAACAATTAAGGGGATGGTAAAAGTGTGAAGAAATGATAAAATGAGCAAGAGACGACAACTTGATGTTGGCATCGCTGCCACCTTCTTTAACTGAGTTTGGTGGGTTACTAGAGGAGCACATTATTACAAAAGATAGGGGGCTCGGCTTCGAAGTGAGTGAGAGAGATGTTTTGAAAACATGTTTTAAAATCTTTTTGGGCATAAACCATTTTTCACGTTGTACAACTACATTAAACAACCAGAAACATATTTAGGGATGAAAGCTTTTATTGAAATAACCACTTGAAAATGTTGGGAAAAAAAACATTTTATTACAAACAAAAAATGTTTGTAAAGATATATATACATGAAGACTCACCTCGGCCTCATCAAGCACAATGGGCCGCACGGCAAAAGTGTCCTCCTTGAGCTTGGACTACAAAAGAGAAAAATGAAAGGATACATACATGAAGTTAGGCACTGGTAAAGATAGTAAAATACTAAATAAAGATAAGGGAAAGGTTAGAGATAACATACTTTCCTCTTGGAAGGGGCAGCGGGAGTTAGGGGAGAAGTCTTTCTCTTGCTGCCACAAGTCTTGCTAGAAGGAAGAGCATCTGAAGGCTATTTCAATAGTGAGGGCTTAGGCTTAACCACGATAGATTTCATGGTGGAACAAGTTCTCACAGCAGGAGGAGTGCTCTAAAGAATGATACTACCAATAAGGGGGAGGTCTCCTACATATGGAACTATATCAAAACAAACCTCAAGGGTACTCATAGCAATGCCCTTACCCTTCTTGGAAAATTTAGTCTTGGCAACCATAGAAGCCAAACCCTTATTTGGTGCAGATGGAAAGGGGTTCAAAACCTTCACTTTCCTCTCCCAACTTGGGTGGTACTCACCTACATGCCAAAACCAACCTTGTTTCTTTTCCTGCCACTCAAATCTACCAGACCTATTTTGCTTCCTAACATACACAATTATGGATCTGGAGGGAACAAGAAGGTGTGGGTTTGGAGAAAGAATAGTGTGCAAGCCTCAAGGAGGTATGTGTGAGAAGCCACGACCACCCACGATATCCTCATGTAAGGATGTCATGACTGCTTGCCAGTAGGCATGCATAAGGGCAGTACAAAGGCCCACTTTCTAGGAACTAAGGACCATGACAACGATGAAGAGCTTCCTCTAATAATAAAAGGCATGTAGATAGAGGAAAGGACGAACCGAAGTGGTAGAATCTAGAACTAAGGTAAAATCATTAAGAACATCCTAGTCAAGGCCAAATTGCCTCCTCACCCTGTGGGCAGAATAGTGCACATACCTTACCCTTTCATTAGTCAAATAGGGCAACCACCCTTTATACTGCCTGCCATGATGAGATTTGCCATTTTTACCCCTCCACTGCTTTTGGCTCCTTATGAGTGTCCTTTCAAGACTGCCCACTAACCTGCCGACTACCCAGCCATTACCATTACACTAAATGTGTTGGATGCGCCAGTCCTTATTCCCAAACAAAAATGGCTTGGCTTGTCTTATTTCTTACCTCTCTTTGTTTTTCACTACTCTTATCTGGATAAGGATTAAGCCTCTCTCTCACCTACCTCTATGGCATGCATCAAGTGGTCCCAACTCATACTTACTTCTTTTGGATAAGATGTCATCCCAGTAGGACATTTCTCCCCAAAGAAGTTTGAGCGAGAACCCCTAAATAGGCCCTCTCCTTCTCCCCATCGCCAAACCACACCCTCTAATACCCTTGACCCGTGGCCCACCTCTCATGTATTGCCTTTCATCTCTTCCTCGGACTGGGCATTACTTGGGTGAAGGCCTTCACCTTCCTGCCAAGCCCATGTTCCTTTCTTTCTTGTGTTTGTGGGCCTCTTAGCTGTAGGTCCTACCATGCCACTTCATCGTGCTTGCTATAGCATTACCTTTCCTTTTTTATTTCTTGCCTATGGGCTTATGAGCTAATGCTCTTGCCGTGCCAGCTCACTTCTTTATCAATCTTTTGCTCATGGCTTCCTTGGCCCATTTTCCATGTCTTTACATCTTTTGGGTTTTATTGGCCAACATTCTTGCTATGCCAGTCCATTTCATTCCTCGGGTTTCCTCAGCCCATTTACTTCTTCTTTACATCTTTTACTCCCATGGGCTTTTTGCCAGATCCTTTGGGCTTCCTCGACCCAATTACCACATCTTTATCTCTTATTTACTTTTCAGGCTTACTAGACTTTAAGCCATCCCAATGAATTTCCCATTAAAAAAAAAAATGATGGAATTTAAAATGCCAATCAAGTCAATCATATAAGAGGGGGAAAAAAGAAATAATAAAATTAAGTAATGATAGAATCATTGAATATGTGAGAACTTAAAACCACAAGTTAAGAGAAGGTAATATGATTGCTCACAGTCTAGTTAGGTATTGCTATAAATGTTTCAGATTATATTGTGTGGATGGAGGATGCTGTAGTACAAATTCTCAATGTAATTCAGATGGATTTAGCTAACTTTGCTTTATAAAAGTTCAGCCTTTTCCCTTAAAAAAAAGCCGCAAGTTGAGAATAATAGGAAATAATTAAAATAAGATTAAGGAAAGAAAAGATATATAAGGGGAAAAACATAGATAAAATTCTAATCAAATAACTAAAAAATATTATCATACTACTCCTAAAAAACCAATGAAGAAAAAAAAAAAAAAAACTTCCAAAAATATTTCACTATCATTACATTAATTGGATGGTCACTTCATATAATTAGATAGATAGTCCAAATTTTATATTTTTTTTTAATAAAAATTCTGAAATATATAGAGCACTTAAATTGGAGATTTTAGAAATTTATAAAAGAAAAGAAAATTGGCACTATAAACATATTAACGGATTTTCAACATAATTTATGGCTTTGGCTTCTTTACTCCTATTCTTATGTCTTTCGAATTCGGCCTCTTTCTCTGTTAAACTTTTCTCTTTTTTATTGTCCAATTAAGAAATTTGGGGATTTTAAGAGTTTATAGTCATTCTTGAAATAACATTTACAAGGATTTTCCTTTTCATTTCTTAATCAGCTTTCCATGATATATAAGAAGCACAAAAATGGTCTTCCCCCTCTATGTGTAGACACTCAATTTTGCACCCATGATTTAATCAAGGAAGATGACTGGAATGACCATCCATGTACCCCAAAAATCATGATTGCATTACATGCATTAATTCATTCATTGCATATCATAAAAATGATCTTGAGATTCTAACGGTTGCGACGGTATGTCTGGTTCCCAAATCGGATTGTCGGATCGAAAGATATCGTATGATCGAGTTTGCACGGTCAGGATGCATTGTGTCTAGATAGAGTTGACCACGCATGATTAATTTAAATTAATTCTGATTGGTTAAACAATTAAAATTAATTAAATAAATTTGTGATTGGTTGATAATTAGTGTCTAAAATAGGATTGCTTCCATGGGAATAAAAGGGATAATTGGATAACAATAAAATTGTGGATAATCTGAACCTTATCAAAATTTATTTTAGGATATTTATCTACAAGATAATTGTTATCTGAAAAGACCTAAATTATCCAAGAAAGAGATAAAAATCTTAGAATATGGATTGGAAATACATCTAAGGGCAAGGCTTGGCTCAGGAAAACCTAAAAAAGGAGACCAAAACGCACCCGAACACGAAAGTGCGATCAGCACCCAAGATTAGCATTCGGCACTTTTGGAGTGCCGATTGGCACTTTAAAAGTGCTGAATGGCACCCTTAAAGGGTAAGGCTTAATTCTCTTTGGGTGTCAATAAGGCACACCCTTTTCAACTTTTTCGCAGAAAGACGCGTCTCGATTTGCATTCTACCCGTTGTTACTTATCTTTTAAGCATTCCAGTCTTTATAAATAGAGACTAAATCTCAAAATTCAGCACATTCTTTTACACTTTGAGAGCACATTCTTTTTACACTCTAGGAGAGACACCTTTTCACACTCAAATTTTTCACCCCATTTTTTGGTATTCTCTCATAAACTAGGGTTTTTAGTTTCAAAGATAATTGCATAAATTTTTTTGAACCCTAAAACATCCTCTCAAGAAGAAGAGGTGCTCCATGCAAGAGGTTGTTTCCAATTACCCATTTCTTTTCTTTATGCTTCTCTTGTAGTGATGATGCATGTTTTTTTTTTTTTTTAGTTTAGTTGTTAATTTATATTGTTAAAGCACGTTCTTAATTCCTTTATTATTGTTGTGATCTCTTTCTTATTTTCAAAAATCTGCATGTAAAGAATTATTTTTCATGAATCAAAAACGGATCTACATCTTCATTAGATGTAAAAATGAATTTTTCTTAAATCAAAAATGGATCTACATCTTCATTAGATGTAGATTTGAATTTTTCTTAAAATTAAAACGAATCTGCATCTTCCTTAGATGCAGATCTGGATTTTTTTCAAATAAAAAATGGATCTGTATCTTCATTAGATGCGGATTTGAATTTTTTTCAAATCAAAAGTTGATTTGTATCTTCCTTAGATACAGATCTAATTTTTTTTTAACATAGCAGATTTTGAAATAAAGAAAAAGATCATGCATGGTTGTGTTTGTTGTGTTTGTTTAATTCAATATATGTAGCATAAATTTACTTTATGAAAAAATCCTCTTCTCAAGCAATCTTTTTCATACTTTTTTGAACATATAAAAATAGATCTGATCTTTTATAAACCAAAATCATTTTCTTTAAGTTCTTAAAAACAGATCTGAGTTTTTTAAAAACCAAAAGACTTCGTTTTATTTAATAAACACAAATTTGAATTTTCTCTCCAAAAATCACTTTTTTTACACAACAAAAGTAGATCTGATTTTTTTATAAGTTGAAATCATATTCTTTTACTCACAACAATAGATATGATTTTTTTAAACAAAGAGGATGATGCATTCATAAATAAATTTGTGTGATTTAATTTTGTTCACATGTACAACATATCATTCATAGCATACATAAAAGGGGTACATAGGTCACAAGAGTCTAGAAGACCAGATTCTGTCTTGGCGAAATGGGTGCCTAACACCTTCTCATTCCGTAAGCTAGCCTCCAAATTTAGGTCTTTGGATATGTAGATCTAAGCCTTGTCTTTATTTTTATTTTAGGTAGTTTGTAACTAGGACAAAAAGCCATGTAATTATTTTGTAGTTTGTAACTAGGACCCAAAGCCATGTAATTTTTCAAATTTTGAAATATGTATTTTTTTTATTCAATCAATGATAAAGGAATAATTCGGTCATGTATTTATATTTAGTTTTTTTTTTTGTATAAAAAAAAAAAGTGGCAGCTTCACACCACTTACCCAAAAAGAGAGATGCCCTTAAAAGTATCCAAATCTTTTTTTTTAGAGGCACTTTTGCGGTCTCTCACACTATGATGCATCTTCCTATGAGTAAAACTTCAACTACAGCATAAAATGCACATGTCTCAAAAGGTCTCTCCCTTTCCTTTTTTTTCATTTTTTATTTTCTTTATAGAGAGCTGTATTTGAAAATATTATTCAAAATGCACTAATATTGCATTTTCAATACCATAAATTTATGTTGAATTTTATGTCAAAATAATTAGTCTTTGTTCACTAAATGGTAGCAAGAATTTTTTTTCGAATGTTTTTGTGTAACATAAATAATTGGAAAGGGATTGGTTTAGATAAGTATGATAAGGTTGTATAATAATATATCTACTCAATAAAATATGGTTAGTTGCTTAATTATATGTGTACAATATATTTGATTAAATTGCAGGATGCATATTTTTATGTTTATTCTAAAATTCTTAATGCAAGGAGTATGGACAGAAGGTAGAGAGATGAGGAGGATGAGTTGGTGATGATAGAGTAAGTACCAAAAGACAACATCAAATTAATCAACAATTCAAGTCAAAGTTAAAAGGAAAGTGTTTGTTTGTTTAGACCCCTTGAATATAGATTAGTTTAACCTAATTAATTAGCCAAGTAATTACTTAGGTTAATTATTCAGTTTTAGGTAAAACACATAATCATGTCATACAGTGTGGAAAGATGAAGAAGACAATGATATGATTACCCAAGAAAACCAATGAAATCGTCTAGTTTCAAGTTAAAACACCTTGAGAGGATTTGGCCTAACTATCCTCAAGGTAAAAGATTCATTATGATAGAATGGAAGTTTACAATAGATTTTCCCCTAAATCTAAAGCTTCGTCTTGTAGAACTTACTCGCAAAAACATGTGCAACTCCAAATCCACGTACTCTTCTATCTTAAATTTGTTGCACACAAATACCCACGTTTGTGACCTTGAGATCCCACTTAAAGGTTTTAGATTACCGTCAGTAGTTGATCTTTTATAGCAACTTGGTTCCATCAGTTCTTGATTGTAGATCTCTTGATCCAGTAGATGCTTATTGAGTTAGAAGGTACAAAATCTCTCAAATCTCACAAGTGTAACTCACAAGACTTCCTAGAACCACTAAAACGTAGTTAGAGTTTTTCTTTTATATCCAAAAGTGTTTCACTTGAAAACCTAAACGTTTTTGTAATGTTTGGACTAAAATAGAATTCTGCAAAAAAATCATGTTTGCGATTTTTGATCGGTCGAGGCTTAATTTCGATTGGCCGAATCTCACTGAAATTAAATTCTCCTTTTCTGCAGCTTGAATGTTCTTGAATCCTAATTTGTACTATCATGAGCAATGTCTAATACATAATCTAGACACATTTTAATCTTGGTTTGCCAACATACATAAAAATAGAAATCCAAAAATTTAAACCTAAACATTTAGAACCTCATAGAAAGAAATCAATTCTCCAAGTTGCATGATAGCTGTTTGGAATGAAGAAATAACAATGTATATTTTAAAAGACATTGTTCTTATTAATTTAAATTGTTCTATATATTACTTATTGTTCTTTTTAGTTGTGCTCGGTTTGAATGATAATCCTAGGAAAAAAAAAAAGGAAAAGTTACTCTTTGTTTCTATCACTTCTATCAAATTTTAACATTTTCTTTTTCTTTAATATCTTATAAGTTTTAATTTTTGGGGGGGGGGGGGGGGTGTCTGTGTGCATAAACTCAACATGAAAGTGTTGTGTTATATTTGGAGTTTTTAGCTCTTTACGTATGATTAATTTTACAATTTAAAATAATTGTAATTAAAATAATCACAAAGAATAATTATTGAAAATTGCACATATTTGTTTAAGTCATAGGGCTCTTCAACAAAAATTTGTTTAAAATGTGCAAATAACGAATGATTAAAATCTGTTAAAATCTCAAGGTTTGCATTTCTTAAATTTAGGTTGTATGTTTCAAGATTGAGTTCTTTAAGAAAATGAGATGTAAAGTAGGTAAAGGTTCGCACGGGTTAAAAACTAGCTTATATAACAAATAAAATAGATAAACTTATTTTATTTTTCTTTAATATCATATTTTATTGAAGTTTCTCATGCATTGCATGAGCTGTTAACTAGTTATTTTGATGAAAAGCCTTATGTAAAAATAGTTTTCTGTGTTTTTCTTTACTTGGTAGTATCAGTAAAAAGAAAAAGAAAATTGTGATAAGGAAAACCATCTATTGGCTTCTTTTATTTAGCTTGGCATGAAATAGAGTTGTTTTCTAGAAAACAACTTTATTTTAAGCCAAGCTAAAAAAAAGAATTCAAACATAGATCTTGTTTTCCTTCTAGAAAACAATTCTATCTCATACTAAGTTAAATAAAAGAAATTAAACAATAGTTTTTCAACTCGTTTTAAGGTTGCTACCAAATATAGGAAAATGTGATAACTTTCTAAAAAATTTATATTTAGAAAATGATTCATTTACCAAAAAATGTAATGTTGCTTGCTTCATTGGTTTTTCCTGTTTTCCTATGCTTGGTCGTATCAAAAAATAATAAGCCAAAGAAAAATTATCTCTTAACTTCCCCTATTTAACTTGGTGTGAGATAGAGAAGTTTTTCATAGAGTTTTTTTCCTGAAAATTTTTGTGGAAAACTACTCTTATCTCATGTCAACCTCTTAACTTTCCCTATTTAACTTGGTGTGAGATAGAGAAGTTTTTCATGGAGTTTTTTTTCCTGAAAATTTTTGTGGAAAACTACTCTATCTCATGTCCACCTAAGATACTAAAACCAGGAAGTCAAAAGATACATGAATCAATAATATCATTCTTGACAAAGAACTTAGAAAAAAGAAAAAGAAAACGGCCTCTCCAATTAGCTGCCTATCAATCTAGGTAATCCCTCTACTAGTCACCTCTCTTTTCTACCAAGTTTCAAATGCAGCAAACCAAGGGTGGTTTGACGAAGCCTTCCTGGAAAAGATTTGCAAGAAGTCCACGGACTATGATCTTTGCTCATCAACTCTACGTTCAGACCCACGTACTTATACAGTTAATCCACATGGTCTTGCCCTCATTTCTATTTCTATAAACACTAATCTAGTACAAACTACCCTTGATCAAATCCCAGGTATTCTTAATACACTCACAGACCCACTGGATAAGACTCGACTTCAAAATTGCCAAACCGATTTTAATGAAGCACTAGTGAAATTTAATGTTGCATACGCAGCTGCGTCTTCAACGTCTTATACAGAAGCGACAAATTTACTTACAGAAGCAGCTCTGAAATCTGTAGAATGTGAAAATGAATATAGTTCGAGCTCCAGTGAATCACCAATATCCGATACCACTAACAAAGTGGGGATGCTAGTCTTTATTACTTATGTTATAGTTGGTGAGATCACGTCAACATAATGTATATGTGATTTATAATAAAAAGAGTTCTGTCAAGGTCCTTGTTACTCAATTGCTACTTCCTGGTGTTATTATAAATAAATAACAAATAAAGACATGTTTGTGTTAATATTTATTTGTAATCGCCTCTCTTTCTCTCAATCAATATGGTATAATTGCATTATATTCAGTAAATCTTTGGTTACATGTGAAGTACTCATGCTCAATTTCGTGTCCTTTTCTTCTTCTATTTTGTTATTTCTTTTTAGTTTTATAATGTTCTTTCTCTTTTTCACTTGTACCATATTATGTCACATATATGTGATGAATTTAATTTTTGTATATCATGTATTTTAATTATGAGTGAATTCTGTCAATATTGATTCAAAACAAAAAAGGGGACCATCACTATTATATACAGGTGACATAGTCCCTATAATACTCATGTAAATGTTTGAAAAAGATGGACAAACCAGCAAAGCTTTTTGTTCTTCGGGAAGTCCCCCGTGAAAGAGAAAACCGGTTCTAACATCAAGAACAAAGTCCAATTTGCATGTACTACTCGCACTACAATGCATGGCAACAAACAATGTCAGGGTGGATCAAAGTTGGTCATGTCGCACCCAGTAATAGTTCAAGTTTCTATTCTAGGACACCACAGCTTGGATATAGATCACTCTCAAGGTTATTCGCCAATCCGATATGGCATGATTTTCTAGGGTGTTTGCGGCAATCATCACCGCCGCCATCACTATATGGATGTTTTCTATCGAAACTTCCACAAAAATACAACCTTATTACCCACTAAACCAGTTATTGGGACAATTACCACCTCTAATTGATATATATAAGTTGCCGTACCATGAGTTGCTCAAGTTATTATTAGAATTTAAAGGGCATTTCCCAATCCGAAATG
The DNA here is from genome assembly GCF_932294415.1 of Quercus robur. Classification (NCBI taxonomy): domain Eukaryota; kingdom Viridiplantae; phylum Streptophyta; class Magnoliopsida; order Fagales; family Fagaceae; genus Quercus; species Quercus robur. The sequence continues at coordinate 9,105,888 of NC_065535.1, read as the reverse complement.
GCATGGTTTATGGGTTTTTTTTTTTTTTACAATCACCACCACCGCCAGAAGCATATTGATGTTCTTTCTATTTCCCTTTGTTTATAGGATTAGATAATAAATTATTACTAGTGTGTCTACCTCACCTTTTTTGTGTGTGGAACAGTATGAGAAAACAGATTATTCGGAGTGACAGCTTTACCCATCCTTTGTTGCTCAGATTTGGATATGAGGCACAATTTTATTATCTATCAATTTTGTATAAACCAAGCACACGGCATTTTGCATGTTTAATTAAGATAAAAACGTAAATAAGCGATTAATATGATGTGTTATTTAGAAAGCTCAATGAGTGTTGGGTAAACTAGCACCTCCTGCAGATGTATTATTCAAAATGAATTGTTTATTCAAATTTTACCTAATTGACTTTCTTTTTTTTCTTTTTCTTTTTTGGCTAAGCTACCCGTCCAAGTCTTTGAGGCACCCAGTGGTGGCTTATGGCTTATTGCTTTACTTCTACATCGTGAGTTTGTGATTAAAGATAGAAAATTAGAAATCCATCCTTTCTAATAATTATTATTATATAGATAGCCACGCATCAAATTTATTTCCCCTCTCACATTTTTGTGTATTTTATGGGCATAAGGCATTGATGTTTATTCACTAGTATTTATAACATACTAGTAAAGTATTTGTTTGTCTGTAGTTTTGACTTCTCTTATTTAGCTTGGCATGAAATAAAGTTGTTTTGTATTTCTTAAAAAAAAAAAAAAAAAAAAAAAAAAAAACTTTATTTCACATCAAGCTAAAAAAAGGTAATTCAAATATTGATAAAGTTTTTTTTTTTTTTTTTTTTTTTTTTAACATTCTATCTCTGCCAAGCTAAATAAAGGAAATCAAACAATAGTTTTCTAACTCATTTTAAGGCTGCTATATATATCTAAAAACTGAAGCGTAATATTTATTGTTTCTACACTCCTGTTGAGCCACATTACTTCTTTTTTTTTTCTTTTTTTTTTGAGTTTCCCTCTTTATTGATTGTTTATTGCAAAACTAATTCTTTATGGCCAATGTGATGCATTACACGCCTATCATAAACTCTAAGGACACGTTTGGTAGACTGTAATAGGCACTGTAATGTAACAGTTATTACTATGATTTAGCTATTCAATAGTTTGGTTATGTTTTTATTACAGGGAATGGTCATTCCTTATGAATAGCTATTCTCTAAAATAAGGAATAACTATTCTTCTCTGCAAGGTTTGTAATAGCTATTCCTTAGTAGATGTAATAATTTCTAATATTAATATATTTCAAAATAAATAAACTTTCCATATCCACTAAATAATTATGGAAATAAAAAAATCATCAAAAAATAACTCATCTCTCTAAAATTTAAAATATATTATTTTCTAGGAAATATAATTTTATGAATGAGATATTTCCTAAAATAGATCATAAGTTTTATTCTAATATTACAACTCATAACCAAACTAATAAATAGATTTAGTTATTCAATTACAACATATTTTATTCCTGGTAATAATAAAGATTACCATTCCTGTTATAATTCACATTCAGTGTACCAAACATACCCTAATTGTCTACATTGAAAACTCCTTTCAATATTGAGTGTCATTTTCTTTCCATCCTTCTATACATATATACACTAATTTATGCAATAAATTTTGCTACTCAATCATTGAGCCACATCATCCAATTATTTTCTACCTCTTTTTTCTCTTTTAAGCTTTTCTTCTCACTACTCTCAATGAAAAAGAAAAAAAAACCAAATAAACAAAAACCTCCTCTTTTCCCTAGTAAGCCACACCTACGATTACACTTCCTCCAACATTTCCCTTCCCTCTTTACCTCCTCGTTACTCTTTACTTCACTATTACACTTCATCATTTTCTCTTTCTTATAATTTAACTCTTCTTCTTCCCATTTTATTTTGTATAAATTTTATAGCATTTCTCCTATCCAACCTATATTTTCCGCACACAAAAACTATGAGCTCTCTCTCTCCCTCTCTCTCTCTCTCTCTCTCTCTCTCTCTCTCTCTCTCTCTCTCTCTCTATGAATTGTTGTTATTTTTTATAACTCTAATTAAGGTTTATGGTTTTTTTTAATATGCTTTTTGGTATTGTATTTTTTTTTTTTTAATTTCCCATTACAAAGTCTTTAATCTCCCTTTTATAGTATTGATTGAATTTTGGTTAGCAGTGATCACAGAGAAGGTTCTTTTTTTCCCCTTGAATTGGTTATCATGGAAAAGTTATTGGATACTACTTTTTAGGATTGAGTATATTTGTCAAAACATTTTTGTTCCAAGACCCGATGTTATGTCTAAAAGTGATTTGCATTTACATTTCAACCATACAGCTCCTTGGCAATGACAACATGTTAGGTTTAGAATTGGGTTGTTGATTTAATACTTAGTTTTTTTTTTTTTTTTTTTTGGAAATAAAAATTTAAGTTTATATCAAAACACAATATACATGACTATGAATTTGAATATGCCTACCAATTGTTTAAATAATAAATTATGATAAAGTCTATCTTTTATTCATTTGGTTTCATTTTAATTTTAGTTAAGATAACATTTTGATTTTGTGATAAGTTTTGATTATCATGATAGTCTCCATTTTTTTTTTTTTTTTTTGAGAATGATCATGATAGTCTCCTTATTCCTTAAGAAATGAGAAATTTGAATAATAAATTTGAAACTTATAAAGTTTAGTTATATATTAGGCAAATATAACACACTACAATAGAAGTTAGAATGATACGGTTCATCTTAAAAAAATATTAATCAAACATAAAAAATAATAGAATGATATATTTGAAGAGATAAAAAGATAAAGAATATTTTGTGGTGGTGCTTTCCCAACAAACCTGGGTTGATTGGCCCCAAAACCCCAATTAATTTCTATTATGGGTTGGGTTTAACTCATAATGGGAGGTCCCAAAAGTGGTTTGTAGGGTAATGTGAGATGCCTAAGTAGTGCTTTGATACTGGGCTGGTCGAAATTCAGCCCAACCAAGGAGGCCTTCAAACAGCCAAAGTTCCCTTTCAAAAGTCCGAGCAGAACTATTTGTTTGTTTAGACCCCAGAATACTCAAATTGTTTAACCTAATTAATTAACCAAGTTGATACTTAGGTTTATTATTCAAATCTAGATTAAACACATACAATCATATTACTTAGTGTAGAAAAGTAAACAAAACAAGCACTATGATAACCTAGAAAACCAATGAAACCAACAGTTTCAAGGTAAAAAACCTGGGGAGGATTTAACCTAATCTATCCTCAAGGAAACAAATTCATTATGATAGAATGGAAGTTTTATAGATTTAAACCCCAAATCTAAAGCTACCTCTTGTAATACTTATTCACACGACCACGTGCAAAATTCACAGACTCTTCAATATGAATTTGTCGCTCACAAACACCCACATTTGTGACTCTGAGATCCCATTCAAAACTTTAAATCATCAACTATGTATGATCTTATATGAAGCAACTTAATCCATTCAGAGTATCATTTCCTATTTGATCCCTTTGAATTCCATATTCGAAGTTGCGATCGGATCTATTCATTAAAAAGAATCGATTCAATACATTTATTATGTACCCACAGGTGTTATATTAGATTTAAATCAGATTTCGGATCAATTTATATTGATTGACTGCCTCGATTATGTTGTTGGATGTAGATCTTCTTTTCGGGAGATGCTTGTTGACTTAGAAGGCTACAGAAACCTCACAAATCTTACAAGAAAAACTCAGAGGACTTCAAAGAACTTCTAAAACGTATTTAGGATTTTTCTTTTATACTAGGTAGTGTTGGACTGAAATCCTAAACGTTTTCGCAGGCTTTGGACCTAATTTAAATTTTGCAGAAAACGACTTTTGATCGGTCAAGCCTTTCTTTCTGTTGGTCGAGCTTTGGAGATTCTAACTTTTTCTTTCTACAACTTTAAAAGTTCAAATATGTGTATAAACACCCTTGAACGTTTAGACCCCCAAATTACAACTTAACCAATTCAAGCATTATGTCAAACAACTAGTATGCGGAAAATGAACATAAGCTACAATATAGAATTGGATAAACTATCTAAGCCAAATTAAAATCACAACCCACAGCAGATAATAAAAAGGCAAAGATAGAAGGGAAGGAAGATGCAAACACAAAGACAACACGTGATGTGTTATCGAAGAGGAAACCGAAGCCCTCGGCGTAATACCTCTCCGCCGCCCTCCAAGCGGTAAACAATCCACTAGAAAATATAGTTGGGATACATGGACAGCAATAGACCCTCCAAGCCTAATATACCCAGTGCACCTAAGCCCTCCAAGCTTCTTGCTCCAACGAGGTTGCGCCGAACCTTTTTCTTTTCTAGCTTCCCGGATTCCGCTACTAGACCATAGCATCAACCAATGAAGATTGGTTCCTTCCTAACTGCTTCCCAGAAATCCAAACAACCCTCTCACAGTGATGAATATGGTGAGAACAAGGTTTGGTAAAATGCCTCTCAAGGATTTGACAATGGAGAGGAAGAGAGTTGAGGAATTTGAAGAGACTCTAATGTATAGATTGTGGATGAATCAATCTTGTTTTTCTTTAGGGTTTCTCTCTCAAAATTCTCTCTGGAAGCTCTCTTACATTTGTGGGTAAAAGGGGTATTTATACTGGAGTGGGAGAGGAATGTGAAACGTCAGGATTTACAAAACAAGGGTGGCTCGCGGCTTGACCTCGCGACTTGACTAAGTCGCGAGATCCAATCGCGAGATAACCGTATGGCCAGTTGTCCTGTTTTGTCCTGTAGTACTTCAGCTAGCATGACTGTTCACCTTCCGGCATGCCTGGCACGTGTGCTGTGTTTGGCGGCTTGCAGTCGCGAGTCACCCGCGAGACCAAGCCGCGAGTCTCTGTTTTCTTGCACACTCTTGAGCAAACTTCACTCTATCTCACTCACTACCCTTACAACAAGCCCACCTAAATACAGGGTTACTAAATACTGAAATATAAGTAAATTTGGCACGAAATAAAGCTAATTAGATGGTTGAATAAATTCAACCTTACAATCTCCCCCTTTGGCTATTCCGTGACAAAACCTAAAACAGACTCTAGACTTAACATGTGAGTTGGGAACAGTTAAGCAAAACTCACTCACACCTAACTCTAGAAGCAGTGAAGCACTTGAATCATTTGAACATAAGACTCCTGAAACACAACAATACACCATGATCATTGTAAGCAGAAAATCGTGAAATGCATATGAAACAGGCAATATGTGATCAAGCAAAGATGGAGTTAAGAAACAAACCATGGCTTGATCAACCAAGTAATCACTACAAGGTAGTGACCACAATGCTCATTCACACTTGGAATGAACACAAGGACATACAAGCTAACAAGCACAAGGCAAGATACTTGTATGCTCAACACTCAACCAATGCATAATACACAAAGTATATGCATCTAGGAACAATCCTACAAGGGCACAAGAGTGACAGTACATAAATCAAAATGCAAGACATTTAGATATAAGTACTGATTTCAACATAGCATAAAAGGCTGCATTAAGCAAGGTACAAACCATAAAGCCTACAGAATATGCATAAAAACATTAACCCTAAAAGCTTACATAAGCACATGCGTACAAACGCAAAATATCCTGAATAACATCAACAAAATATATAAAAGATTAAACCAAGAGTATAAGTTATGAGTTAGAAACAAGAATACACCAAAACCACAGTGTATCAAACCCATATAAACATTAAATAGTCCAAAACATAAACCTATAAGTTTAGAGGATAAGACTTAAAACAAAAGTATGACAAAAGTATGTGTGTACTCCCCCTATCACTATGCACACTTCCATTTGAACTTTCTCCCCCTTACTGAATGCTCTCCCCCTTTTTGCCACGAATAGCTAAAGGCTATCGTCCAACTTTTGTTGAATAGCGTCTAGCTGATTCTCTATAGTCTCGAGACGCATTTGAACATGGTTGTTTGTGGAGTAGAGAAGTGTCACAATCTCATCAATGCGTTTCTGAATCTGTTCAAGTAAACTGCCCACTCTATCAGTATGAGGATCAGTCTGTGCTTGCGGAATACTAGCTTGTGGAACTTTAGGAACTGCATGCGAAGTAGATGTGGTACGTGCGGGTGTCTCTGAATCAGGAGCAGATGGAGTCACCGGAGAGATGTGTGCACTCTTTGGTGTCTTAGAAGAGTGACTTCTGCTAGCTTGAAGAGTGTACATGGAAATAGGACGCTGACGGGTCAACATTTTTCCATCTATGGGAGGAATGATGCCTTCACGAAGAATGAGCTTCATGATGAGACTGCAAAATGGAATAATTCCTCGAGCTGCAGTTCGAACCGCGGTCTTCCTCAAGGTGTAATAGATGTGAGCATATATATCAATGGGGGCTCCTGTAATAAGATCACAAAGGAATAGAGCTCTCCCAAGATTGACGAATGTAGTGTTGGACAGTGGGTAGAGATTAGTGAACATGATCAACTTCAGTGTGGTCAGCTCTGGTGCAAACTTTGCGGTGCTGATGGATGTTCCTGTATTGGATACTTCATGATCGGATCCTAGGATTTGTAGAATTTCTTGAAGCTCTGGAGTTCGATCATCGTATGGAGTTAGATCCACATTTTGAGGTCTAGTGATGCCTAGAAGATCTGCGATGGAGTTTGGGGAAATGCCAAACTCTTTTCCTCTGACCCAGAAAATAAGTTCAGCTCCAAGATCAGTTGCATTGGAGAAGCATTCTTTGACCAGTTCATCCATTGGATCGTCAAAGTTCCCAAACAAGTTTGCCCAATCTCGTTGCTCAAAGATTCGAGGGATAAAAGTGGTCCCTAAAGTGTTAAACTCCACCACCCGTTCCACTATAGGAGTTGACTTGTCAAAGATGTTTGAGTAGATGTGTGAGGTAAGCGGAGTTCTGAACCTCTCCTCATTGGGGTCTTGAGATGCCTGTGATGATAGTCGAGTCCTTTTAGCAACTGGTGTCGCTGGATCGTCAGCAACAATGTCTTTATCCCTGGAAGATCGACGAGACATCTGCAAGAGAATAGGCCCACAGCAAAGAACCAACAACAGTACCACATAAGATAAATATCAACATGATTTGATGCAAATAGAAGTGAAAAACAGAGATTTCAATACATAAATACAAACTGAAGATAGTGCAAACCCAACCAAACTTCCATCAATACTAAGGTGCACAATATGACAGGTGCAGCAAAATGGTGATAGCGCAAAAAGGCATAGAGAGACAAATTCAAACAGAACTGTCAATGAGACAGTTTACCATGACCATGATATGCAAACAAAGACAGCATTCAAACATTAAGAACAGATATCATAAAACATACCACATAAGATATGAACATGGGAAAAAAAATTTCAAAATGAAGGATCAGAGCACCCAAACTAGAGCACATGGCTGTGAGACACAACATTCAGAAAAAAAGTTGTTGTAAAGGAATACTTTCAAGATGCCAACATCCACACGTTATGTTAACATAAAATCACAGTAAACCAATGCCGTAAACCAACCACAACACACAAACAAGTGAAATGAGCAAGTCATATAAATACCAAACCCATTTAACAAAAGATTTTCAGAATCAACAACAGGCAAATATCAAAACAATGAAAAAGCACATTGTGACCACTCAACATGAAAACGGATGAAATCAACAACAAACATAACAAGCCATACCCAACACACAAAGAGAGGAATGTTACAAACACAATATCAATCCAAATGGTAATAAAAACATCCATGAAATAGGGAAAATGAGATGAGGAAAACAAGACCCATACCTTTTCTTGATGATTTGGATAAGAAATGAAACACCAATGAGGTTTGAAAATGGGTACACGGAGTGTTTGGGAAGGAGACAGTTTAGAGAGAAGATGAACAGTCACAAAAGTTCGAGGGAAAAACTGAAAAAGATTTAAAAACTGCCCCTATTTTTGCCAAACATGCATTTTTCGCGACTTAAGAGAGTCGCCAACAAGTCGCCAGTTCAAGTCGCCAAAACACTCAAAGACAAAAGTTTGAAAAATTTTTCTAAGTGTTTTTCGCGACTGGAAGTTCTACCCGCAAGAGAGTCGCGAGCTGAGCCGCGAAAATCTCTGAGTAACCCTCGCGACTGGACCTTCCACTCGCGAACAAGTCGCCAAAAATGACCCGCGAAGACGCGACTGAGGCTCGCGACTTGACTTACCCACGACTGAGTCGCCAAAACAGGGCAAAACAGGATTTTTGAAATTTTCAGATTTTTTAAACAAAATACTTTCCAAAAACACCTAAAACACTAAAAAATCTTTTTGTGCTTGAATGAACAAAGATTGAGCATGTGAAAACATATTTCATCAAGTACAATCACACAAATGAATATGGCATTTATTGAACATAAACTTGTGTGTTGTGTGTGGATATCAACAATGAGATAGTCCTTAGTCTAATGTGAAGCTTCAATGATCAATTCAACCAAGGCATACACGATTAGCACTAGATCATGTGATCCATCTCAATTATAAAAATATGTATATATGACCTCCCACAAAACTTGATAACATATCTTGGAGCTTTACATTTGACTCCACTTTCAATCATAACATATGATCATTTTGATCTTTCGAGGCAATCACCTCTCATTGTGAGAGTGATATTTGATATTTCACTTTAATGAACAAGCCTTTGGCTTTTTGAATAAACATTCTCTTTAATATAAGGTCGCTTACCCTTTTTCCTAGTCGAATACTAGAATGTGCGATAGGCTTTTGCAGCTCAAAATCTCTTTTCATTTGGAGATTTACATTTGGTGAGCTCTTTTTAGCAAAAACAAAAATAAAGAGTGGGAAGATATATAGACACAAGTCTATGCAAGTCTCAAGATCATCATAACCATTCACTAATCATTCAAGATTGAAGTTCTATTTACAACAATCACATAGATTTCAAGATTTCTCCCACAGTGATATGAGTGCAAAGAAACAAGCAATGCTCGAAAATGCACAAAGCCATTAGCACAAAGGTACAAGACAAAACAGGTTTTGAGACAAAAGCTCAACAATGTCAATCAAACTTTTTGATTTTCTAATTTTTCATGTGGTTTTTGGATTTTTGACACTAGAAGAAAAAGATTGATCAAAAAAAAAAAATTAAAAGTATGCACAAGTAGACAAGCAAACAACCAACAGCAAAAACAACAAGCAAATAAACAAACATCGTCGCAAAGCATAGGAAGTATTAATGCATGGACATGTTGTAATGCTTATGCATGAGTACTCTTTTTCACCCACACGTCACTTGTGTTTGGGGTGATTTCCTTATAGGATTGGGTACGGGAGTTAGGGCTTTCAAACCTTCGTGAGAAGCTTTCCAAGCAGTTGGTGAATGCACCAATCATCTTCATCACGTTCATCATTCCGGGATCACCATTCTGATCTCTAGATTGTTCACCTGCCCAATTTCTTCTATCATTTCTAGGTCCTCGTGACCTTTGAGGAGTTGCACTATTCTTTGCTCTCAACTTTTGGCAATTTGGTCGAGTATGTCCTTGAAGTCCGCAATGATGACACACATAAGTTGATCTAGGACCTCTTTGTGGTCGTGGACGAGACTTGGCACGAGATTCAAACCTGCCCACATACTGATTGCGGGGATTCAACAACCGTTGGTTCTCCACATTTTTCTTCTCCTCCATCTTAAGCTTCTCAGCAGTAAGGTCAACTACAACTGGATCTTTAGCCTTTACAAACTTCACTTCTTTAGTGACATTTCCAGATGAGCTACTTCCTCCGGTATATCCCAACCCGGATTTGTCTGAAAAGCTCTTTTGAGATGAAATAACATCATCTAGCTTCTTGGTGGTGACCCTCTCTATTTTAGCATTTGCTTGCACAACCTCTTGCTCAAGAAATCTCACTTTTGTGTAAGCTTCGGACAGCTCACCATTCAGTGTTTCTATCTCACATTTGGCCTCCCTATATCAGATTAGGAGACTTTTGTAATCCTCCTCTACCTTCTTCATTTTTCTCACAGCAGCCTTGGCCACCCTTGTGTGCTCACCCGACTTCTCCAGGAGTGAGTTATAATTCTCTTGAAGATTGGTTATGCTTTCATCTTCTTTAGCATCTGATTCTTCAACAATTCCCAGTGATTCTTCATCACTATGTTCTCCAAGGTCTCGTACAAGCAGATTCAACTCGTCTGAAGACTCAACATGAGCAATAATCATAAAAGCTGAGTAGTTCCCCTCTCCATCACAACTTTCTTCAGATTCTGAGTCAGATGAATCCGAGTCACTCAATGTCGTGGCATACACTTTGCCTTTCGATTTCAAATAATTCGGACATTCTTTCTTAAAGTGTCCATGCCCGTTACATTCGAAACAAGTGACACCTTGTGTAGGTTGGGATTCTTTTCCATCTTTCCTTTTGAATTCCTTTTTCTCCCTTCCTGAACTTTGGAATTTTCCTTTATCACCAAATTCGCCATTATTTTTGAATTTCAAGAATTTTCTGAAATTTTTAACAAGGTATGCAACATCTTCTCCCGATGAGTCTTGATCTTCCACCTTCTCATTAATGGTCTTAAGAGCAAGAGATTTACTCTTCCGTTGATTGGGCAGCGACATCTCATAAGTCTGAAGAGAACCAACCAGCTCCTGGACTTTGATGTCATCAAGGTCCTTGCTCTCTTCAATCGCTGTCACTTTAGCACGAAAACTTTCCGCCAAAGATCGAAGGATCTTCCTTACAATTTTAGAATCCTTCGTTTTCTCCCCCAAATTGAACTTGTTGACAACCACCTCATTTAGCTTCCCATAGAAAGAGTCAAAGGACTCATCCTCACTCATTTTGAGCTCCTCAAACCTAGTGGTCAGCATTTGCAACTTAGTGTCTTTCACTTTCTTCGTGCCTTCATAGGTGGTTTCCAATATCTCCCATGCTTCTTTGGCAACGATAATTTGAGAAATCCTGTGAAATTCATCTGGAGACACACCACAAAAAATAGCATTGAGGGCTTTATTGTTAGCATTAGATGCAGCGAGTGCTGCCTTATCCCATGTGGATTTGGCTGCCTCAGGTCTGGTCCAACCAATCTCAACAGCATCCCAAACAGATTCATCAATAGAACACAGAAAAGCTCTCATGCAAACCTTCCAAAAAGCATAATTACTACCATCAAAATATGGAGGTGCATTTAGGGATTGAGACCGATCCATCTCAAAAGGGAGTCAAGGATCACACAATGGTATTGAAACCAATAAAAGTGTACCCACTCTGATACCAAATGAAAGTTCAAATATGTGTATAAACACCCTTGAACGTTTAGACCCCCAAATTACAACTTAACCAATTCAAGCATTATGTCAAACAACTAGTGTGTGGAAAATGAACATAAGCTACAATATAGAATTGGATAAACTATCTAAGCCAAATTAAAATCACAACCCACAGCAGATAATAAAAAGGCAAAGATAGAAGGGAAGGAAGACGCAAACACAAAAACAACACGCGATGTGTTATCGCAGAGGAAACCGAAACCCTCAGCGTAAAATCTCTCCGCCGCCCTCCAAGCGGTAAACAATCCACTAGAAAATATAGTTGGGATACATGGACAGCAATAGACCCTCCAAGCCTAATCTACCCAGTGCACCTAAGCCCTCCAAGCTTCTTGCTCCAACGAGGTTGCGCCGAACCTTTTTCTTTTCTAGCTTCCCGGATTCCGCTACTAGACCATAGCAGCATCAACCAATGAAGATTGGTTCCTTCCTAACTGCCTCCCAGAAATCCAAACAACCCTCTCACAGTGATGAATATGGTGAGAACAAGGTTTGGTAAAATGCCTCTCAAGGATTTGACAATGGAGAGGAAGAGAGTTGAGGAATTTGAAGAGATTCTAATGTATAGATTGTGAGTGAATCAATCTTGTTTTTCTTTAGGGTTTCTCTCTCAAAATTCTCTCTGGAAGCTCTCTTACATTTGTGGGTAAAAGGAGTATTTATACTGAAGTGGGAGAGGAATATGAAACGTCAGGATTTACAAAACAGGGGTGGCTCGCGAGATAACCGTATGGCCAGTTGTCCTGTTTTGTCCTGTAGTGCTCCAGCTAGCATGAATGTTCACCTTTCGGCATGCTTGGCACGTGTGCTACGTTTGGCGGCTTGCAGCCGCGAGTCACCCGCGAGGCCAAGCCGCGAGTCTCTATTTTCTTGCATACTCTTGAGCAAACTTCACTCTATCTCACTCACTACCCTTACAACAGGCCCACCTAAATACAGGGTTACTAAATGCTGAAATACAAGCAAATTTGGCACAGAATAAAGCCAATTAGATGATTGAATAAATTCAACCTTACAAACTTGACTTGAATCATCATGAGTAATGTTTAACACTTAAACTGGACATGTTTTTGTTCTTGGTTTCCCCAACTTACATAAAATTAGAACCTAAACACTTATTCCTAAATATTTTGAAACTAATAAGAACTTCCCTATTCCCAGAATTGTTTTCTCACTTTTCTCTCATGTATCTTTTACCAACGTTTTTTGTTCCAACACTTAGTTAGATTTCTCTTCCCCTTTTTTATACCCTTCTCTTCGTGGAACCCTCATGATGATTGAATATCCCACACATGCGTGGGCCGTTCCACCCTTGGGACTTAAGTGGGTCTCTAGTTCTATGTTACTACTGGGAAGATCTCTTAGTAACTTGTGTCAACTAACGTCAACTCCTACGCTCGGTTCGTGGGTTCCCCAATACATCAACTTATGTCCTCAACAGAGATAGGTCTTTGTCGGCGAATTCTTCCGAGGTGATAAATACCTAATTATATTTCATCAGGTTAACGCGGGTTGCAACCGGGCTGGTTTAACCTTAAAGGGGTCGGGCCTAATTTGGGAATGAGCCTCAATTTCCACACCCTTTACAGCTTCCTTCTCTACAAGTGTATTGAATAACTTCACATCCAACAAGTTTCAAGTTGCTGGGAGTTAGTCAAGTATTGAGATCCGTGCAAAGAGAAAAAGTGTCTACAAAATCAAGGCCAATTGGGGATTGGCATTAGAATTCAACTGTAGGTTAGTACTTTAGGATAGGCCAAGTTTGAGGTAAGATTTCTTGTATTTGTAATTATTTTGTTTTTAATTATTGATTCTTGGAGGTGGTTACTTGAAAATCACCTGAGTTTTTGTCTTATGAGATGTTTTTCCCATTAGTCAATAAATCACTGTATCAATTTAATTTATGTTGCACTGTAATTATTTGGTGATTTGTTGGTGTTTCCATGATATTCCATGTAATTTGACCTAGTTAATCAACTTAGGTAATTCAATTAATTTACTAAGGTCAATCTATAATCCAACAAGTTACAGGGGCGGTGCTACTTGTTGGTTAGAGTGGTCATATGACCACCCTAAATTGAAAAAAAAAAAATTATATACCCTAAAAAAAGTTAAATTTACATGGGTTGTGCACCACCCTAAAAAAATTTGAGTCCACTACATGTAAAATTTGACCCCTCCACAATCTTAGCCATGAAGGTTAAACAAAAAATTGCCCAAATAAATAAAAATCAATCCAAATGATCAAACAACAAGACAAATTAGCCCAAAAAATTTAACAAAAAATAATATAATATAATATCCCTCCCCAAATTCACGCCAATTTGAAGCAAATATCATGTTTTCACTAAACCAATTCCTCAAAATACCCTCAAATAAGTGATTAAAGACAACTCTTGGTACCCTTCATTAGCTTCTTCGCAAGCTACACCAAATTGTGAAGAATCGTCACAACAAATAGAAGTTTGGTGGTGGCCAAGATGTTGGGCAGAATGACCTGGACTTGTGGCTTACCTGACAGTAAGGGTAATAATGGGAAGAAAATGAAATAAGCTACACAATGTGGATAATAGATGTAGACTGCGATTGCATTAGTTGATGCATAATTGTGCAAAGTGGAAAAAAGTGGCTAATTTTACACAATTTGAGCGAAAAAACACCCACATGATCAGGAGAAAGTATACTATGTTTCAGTAATACCAACTCAGCATCTGTTTTGGTATTTCCTACCAAATAAATAAGTAACACCTGTTTCAAAAAACCACATCAGACTACTCCAATAAATTAATCACAATCATCTATACTATCGGAAAGATAAATTAATCATTTATTGGAGTAGTTTGATGTGGTTTTTTGAAACAAGTATCACTCATTTATTAGGTAGGAGATGCTGAGTTAGTATTACCAAAATATGGTATACTTTCTCCCACATCAGTGGGTGTAAAATTGTGCATTTATGCACAATTGCTACAGTAACCGTGCATATATACACGGTTACTGTAGCATGTGCATTTAATATTTTATTATTTTTTCTCTCTCTTGTCTCTGCTCTCACTCTCACTCTCACCTTACTCTCTCCTTGTTTCTGCTCTCACCTCACCTCACCTCACTACCCCTTCATCTCTGCCAAGTTCGCTTGTGGGTATAGAGCCAAACTCGTCTTTGCTGACAGTGAAAGTGGTGGTTTTGGTGTTGGAATTTTCATGGCCAAAGACAAAGCTTTTATCTTTTTCCTCTTCTTCTTCTTTCACAAACCCATCTTCGTTAGACAAGTCAAGTAGTTCATCTACAAAAAAATCATCACTAGAGCAGAGGCGGATTGGGTTTGTGAACATCGCCATGGAAAAAATCGTCACAAGGTGCTTCCACGCATTCCATTTCCATTTCACTCTACAAAAACAAACAAAACCCAAAATTTTAAAAGACAGAAAAAATTTTTCCAAAAAAACCCAAAATTTGTTCCATGGGGTCTTGGATGTTTTGTGGTTATTTTATTATGAAATAGAGGATTGTACTTATTGTTTGGCTGATGAGAAAGTGAGAGAGAGGCGGTGAGGCAGATGGGTTTCGGATTGGGTCTATGAGAGAGAAGCGGTGAGGGAGAGAAAATAATAAAAAATTGTAAAAGAATGAATATTTTATTGAATAAATGTGTAGAATAAATAAACTGATATAGGTGTTTTGTAAAAATAGGTGTGTAAAATAGAAAAAGTAGATTTTTTGTGCAAAATAGAAGGAGAATTTGCATCAACTGATGCAATTGCTCTAGTGTCTTCATTGTGCGAAAGTAGTAAAGGTAGCTACAGGAAACTTGTATTTAAAATTCATTACAAAAGAGAGTGGTCTCTTCATTGTCAGGTGAAGTAAGGTGAATTGGTGAAGCACCGTGTGTACCTTTATTTATTTATTTATTTAAGTAATATCATGTTTTGAACATTTTTATAACAATTTTACAACTGATTTTATGTTGCAAGTTATTTTTGCCAACTAATTATAACTTGCCACTTATAATTTTGTTATAAAAATATTGTGGACATATCATTTTTTTTCCCTTTAAATTGGACTCTTTAATTTTATGTTGGTTAGAACATTCATATCAACTAATGTAAATTTTTTTTTAAGTATATAAACCTAATTATTTTTTTATTTAACTAACAAATTTTTCAAAACATTCACATCACTAGCAAACTAATCAAAAAAAGTAAAAACTAAGAAATGAATAAAATAATTCATTTACACATGAATGGTACAAGTATAAATTTACACTGATACCGTAATTGTGGAAGGAAATACAAAATTTTAGATGATTTGGGGTTATTTTTTGGATTTGTTAGCCAAAATTTTGCATTAACCCATTTTACATGGGTTGATGCAAGTGCTCTTAGGTCATACGTTCATAAATACCAAATATATTGATTGAAGTTGTAGCCTTAATTAGCTATAACTACGTTTGTAACCAAACTTTGTCTTTATTCAAATGCACACTTGCGATGTCAATAAAGTTCAAGATTTTATTTAATCTTATTTAATTTAAGCTTCTTAATAACTACCTTGAGAAAAAATTTTGGACCCACCATGGATAGATTATATGTTTTTTTTTAACGAATTGATTAAAAAAAACAGAGACCATCACTATTATACACGGATGACATAGTCCCTACAATATTCAAGCAAATGTTTGAAAAGATGGACAAACCAACAAAGCTTTTATTTTTCGATAAGTCCTCCTCGGAAGAGAAACCTACTTCTAACATCAAGAACAAAGTCTAATTTGCATGTGATGATGATGATGAGTATGTATCCAAAGGGAGCAGTACCACTCTCACTACAATACATGGCAACAAACAATGTCGGGGTGGATCTAACAGCAAAGTTGGTCCTGTTGCTCCCCGTAGTAGTTCAAGTTTCTATACTAGGACACCACGACTTGGATATAGATCAATCTCAAGGGCATTCCCCAATCCGATATGGCATGGTTTTCTAGGAGGTTTGCAGCAATCATCGCCGCCACCACTAAACCAGTTAATGGGACAATTACCGTCTCTAATTGACATATATAAGTTGCTTTACCATGAGTTGCTCAAGTTATTATTACACTTTCAAAGGCATGGTCTGTGCATATTTTGTTTTTGTTTTTTACAATCACCACCACCACCAGCAGGATATTGATATTTTTTCTATCACTAGTGTCTACCTCACCTTTTTTCTGTGTGGGACTGTATGAGAAAATAGATTATTGGGAGTGACAGCTTTATGGTTTATTGTGTTTTACTACCATTGTCATAAGACTTAAACTAAATTTATGATTAATGATTTGAGACCCATCCTTTGTTGCTCAGATTTGGATATGAGGCACAATTTTATTATCTATCAATTTTGTTTAAACCAAGCACATAGCATTTTGCATGTTTGATTAAGAATTTAAAATAAACACGTAAATAAGCAATTAATATGATGAGTTATTTAGAAAGCCCAATGAGCATTGCTAGCACCTCCTGTGGATGTGTTATTCAAAAAGAATTGTTTATTTAACTAATGACTTTCTTTTTTCTTTTCTTTTTATTGGCTAAGCATCTTTCCAAGTCTTTGGGGCACCCAATGGTGGCTTATGGCTTATTGTTTTACTTCTACATCGTGAGTTTGTGATTAAAGATAGAAAATTAGAAATCCATCTGATGATGCCGAAAATAATACCACCAGTGAGTCACACGTTCCTCGTACGCCGCCAATGGTACCTGCACAACGAAAAGGAAGAACCTAGCGGAGAGTACCGGTGTGGTACCGGCCAAATACCCTCCGAAGGTTAAGTTAGAACTATTCTCACTGCTCTAGAGTGCTAGAGAGGGTAAATTATGCGTACCTTGGTTTGTGAGGGAGTATGGTTTTTATAGTAGTAAGGTTCTCCCCCTTTTCCTTGGAGTAAAAGTCTTTTCCTTATAGGAGTCCTCTTGGGCGTATTTTGCAGGATTCTTTCCATATAGGAATCCTTAGATTTCGTGAGGCGTGGGGAGCAAGTTGTTTACTTACACACGCAAACGTGGCGATCACGCATCTCATGGCTGACACCGTCAGTATTTGTTGTTCCGTCAGACTAGGCACCCTCAGCTTCAGGACGTCCAGCGTCACGTTACTCTACATGTGGAGCTTCTTCACCCTATTTCACCGTCAGCCATTCAAGAATGCCGACGGCAAAAACCATCCGTCACCCATGTCCAAAATTTCTACCATCGCTTCTGTCCACATTTTATCCTCATCACCATCCTTTCTAATTATTATATAGATAGCCACTCATCAAATTTATTTTCCCTCACACATTTTTGTGTATTTTATGGACATAGGATATTGATGTGTATTCACTAGTATTTACTAATTAAATGCCCGTAAAGTACTGGTCTATTTATAGTTTTCACTTCTCTTATTTCTCTTGACTTGAGATAGAGTTGTTTTGTAATTTTAGAAAACAACTAGATAAAAATAAATTTAAAAAAAAAAAAAAAAAAACCTCTATGTCTCGTCAAACTAAAAAAAGTAATTCAAATATGGATAGGGTTGTTTTCTTTTGAAAAGTAATTCAACCTCCGCCAAGCTAAATAAAAGAAATCAAACGATAATTTTGCAACTCATTTTATGATTGCTAATCAAATATTGGAAAATGAATTGGCATGAAATAAAGTTGTATTTCAAAAAAATTTAGTGAAAAATAGCTGTCTCATGCCAACTTAAGATAGTATAAATAGGAAATCAAAAGATACATGCACTTCAACAAATTTGACTTTTTTCAAGGGTCAAAATCCTTAAAAAAAAGTATTAAAAAACCTAGGAAAAATTTATTTTAAGAGTTCAATTGATCCTTGATAACCTTCGAAACATATACCATCGAAAAGGAAATTTTAACGGCCTTTGTGGCCCTTAAAACAAGTGCTCTAATCTTATTTTGAGGGTCAAGAGACCCTTAAATAACCTTTTACCAAGGTTTAAAAAATTTATATTTACAACCCTTGATAAATAAGGTTATTTAAGGGGTCTCTTGACTCTCAAAATAAGATTTTATTTTATTTATAAAAATATAAAATAAAATAAATAAATAAATAAATAAAAAAAAAAAAACCACAATCATGCACCAAAAAAAAAAAATATATATATATATATATATATATAATACATACACAAAAATTCATAATGGTATGAATTTACATGATACCAAAAGTCAGATTAACCCGATCAATATTTATATGATCTAATTCAATAGTCAACAGGGGCAAGAGTTTTAAATTGTAAAAACAAGGTTCTTTGCACAATCTGACATGGTAGTATGTGAACAGAACAAATCCTAATACATCCTATATAAGGCCAAAGGTAATGAAAGGAAATAAAAATCGGTTACATGCACAGCTTTATATACATGTCCCTTCTCAAATTCTAAACTATTCACATGTTTCCTTATATTAGCAACCCAAATTAACAGCAAAGCCACCTGAAAAAAAACAAAAATGGAAATTTCACGATCAGACTAAAGGAACAGAATATCACAACATTGAACTTTCAACAAATAAATCAGATATACATCAGCACCAGACTTTTTTTTTTTTTTTTTTGTTTCAGAGCTTGCAAAAATGGTAAACCAATCACAACAAGTCACACATATTAAAACCATCTGCACTAGTGAGGGGAAAAAGTTTCAGTTGACTATAGAGACTGTAAAAATACAATTATTCTGCTGGATTTTCATGACATTGAACTGCTCATCTTAGTAAAATAATTTTTATTATGGATGCTCTTATTATATTACTTATACCTAACACATATGAATTAATATGAACAAATAAAAGCATCAGGACAAATATAAATAAATTGATCATCCACCCAAGACCAAGAGAAAAAAGCTTGATCTCAAAACTAAGTGCAGTTCCAATGCCATGGTCCTATAATGTAATGTAATATGGAAATAAAAGGAATACATACTTCTGGTCCATAAGGACCATAACTAAAAGAAAAATCAAACAAGAAATGAGTGTATTCATAACTGAAAGAATGTTCTAAACAAATTATAATGAAACGACACACATATAAGTCAGCTCAAGTTATTTGATCAGAGACTATTCTGTTATCTTAGATGATGGAATATGAATTTGGGACTAAGGATATTTTCAAAGATTTTTCAAGATAAGGATTGCAAAAGCAAACTAGTACCTATCTATTCTATCCACATAAACAGCTCAACAAGTCATTCCAAATTTATCCAATAGTACTAAAACAGTGACTAGCTTGAGTTGATCTTCATACCTACTATCTTTAGAACCATTCTATCTCACTGTTAGTTACTATCACAGACTATCTCCTTTACTATTCTAAAAACTTTAGCACTAGAAGCAAAAAAGATAGCAACCATACTTGTATCCTGATGTTGTACGCACAAGAACTATCCGTGACTTGTTCTCGATAATAGGTCTCAGCTGTCTTCTTTCTACCTCCAACAATAAGTGATGATGAAATTGATCCTGAGTCATATTTGGAGGCACCAATCAGGGGGAAAAAATGTAAACCTATATACTCCAAACATATGTCATTTATACTTAAAAGGAAAGATTATAAGACCTACACCAAACCTTTGTGAAACCAGGACTAGCAATCACAGCACAGCGAACAACATCAAAATCAACATGCTTCAAGAAAGCCTAAAACATATCGATAAAACACCCATATATTGATTAAACACCCACAGAAAGATTCTCAATCAAATTGCTAAAATGAAATGTGGAGATAAAGGCCTTGAAATAAGAGATAATAATTTCCTATAACTTAATAACCATACCAACTCATAACCAGCAATAGCAAGTCCATGTTTCCGAGGAATTGAAGTTTCTATTTGTGAACTCACACTGTAAAATATTATTCACACAACATAAGTTAGTTATAATTGTAAAGATACCATCAAGGATAAGAAATTAAAAATACTATATTGTATCTCATCTTGATCTCTTGCCCCTTTATCAAAGCACATGAGCGCTCTAGATTCATGGAATCTCCAAACAAGTATTAGATTAAAAGTAACACACTGTCTAACCCACACCAAGCTAGCTGCTCAGGAGGAAGAGCTGACTGTACACAGGTAGTGTGCTAAGAACCCATAAAAAAACAACAAACTATAGGCTACTCTAATCCTTTAATCAACAAAACTAAAAAACAATAAAAGAAAGAAGGGTAGGATACTAGGATGCCCCATGAAGATTAAAAAAAATCCATTTTGTTCAAGAAATTATTATAAGTGAGTTGCATTTTGGGCAGCAGTTAGCAGTATTTATACAATCTTTACACATCACTTTAGAAGACAGCATCACTCTAATTGCAACAATAGCTCAGAGAATTGGGTTCTCACTAGGTATGCATTTAATTTAAAAAGAACTAAACCCATTACAGTCAAATCACACTCAAAATTTTATAAAACCAAACCAATAATTCACTTTGAAAGACAAATAAACCCAATTCACGTTGTGGATGAACCCAACCAAAACAAATAAACCCCCTAGTTTCATCCCCTTACCACTAACCTCCACTATCAGTAATCTCCCACTCAATTTCCACAACCCAAAGCTGGTCATAGATATGACAACTGAAAAATACAAGAAGCTTACTAAATTTCTCTGATATACAGGCCTCTAATGTAACTAATATTGAATATAGCAATTCGGAGCAGATTCCTCGTCTGTTTCAAATTTCAATTAGCATAACACAACCATTAAATTTCTCGATCTTAAATCTATAAGATCTAGCAAAAAATTAAATGAGAAATAATTTCCATTTGTTTGAACCAAATTTTACATGGAGTACTTGAAACAGAAGTAACGAAAAATAATTCTATGGATTTTCTAAAAGAAAATTGAATCTGATCACATTAACAAGGAAAATATGCTCAGATGTAAATTTCTGCTATAGAAATTCAAATGCGATTGTCCGAAAATGAAGTTGAAAGACAGAAAAATTGGAAATTTGATGATGATTACCAGAAGAAGCGAGTCCTGCACAGTGATTTCAACTTCCTTCGCTTTCTGTGCTACAACCTGAGGAAAACGATTACGTTACAGTGAGATTCTAAAGCGAATGATCAATTAGAAATCAAAATAGGGAAATCGATGATGAGCTCAATTTTCTGAGAAATGTGAAACGAAAATAATGGGGAAATTGATGAAAAAGTGTGGGTAAACCAAAAAAATCAAAGAAGAAATTAGGGTTTGTGATTCATACCTAATCGGAGCTGAGAAACACGACGATGAAGAGTCACAAAACCGATATCAACTCGTGCCTAATCGGAGCTATGCGATTACATACCTAATCGATGATCGTCGAGCTCTATGAGATCTCTATGATCGTCGAGCTCTATGAGATTTCCATGAGCTCTGTGAGATTTCTATGCTTTCTCAGTTTCATGCTTTCAACGAGAGAGTGATAAGAGCTCTATGTGTTTGTGGGTTACGTTCTGGGCTTTTAAATTTTGTTGTGGGTTTTTTCAAGGGATGAAAATTTTGTTGTGGGCTTTTTTCAAGGGGTGAAAATTTTGTAATTTTTTATCAAGGGTTATGGGCTGAAGAAACTGCCGAGTTTTTTTTTTTTTTTTTTTTCACATTTATTTCAAGGGTGATTTTATTATTTTGAGGGACCAAATAACTTTTGAAATAAAGCTGAATAATATAGCCTGCCGCCCTTGTATTTATAGATTGTATCGACAGATTTTAGTAAACCTTCGATAAAAGAGAGTTGAAATAACTAAAGTTTGTTGTAGTGATAGTCCCTACAATATTCAAGCAAATGTTTGAAAAGATGGACAAATTAGCAAAGCTTTTATTCTTCGATAAGTCCTCCTCGGAAGAGAAACCTACTTCTAACATCAAGAACAAAGTCTAATTTGCATGTGATGATGATGATGAGTACGTATCCAAAGGGAGCAGTACTACTCTCACTACAATACATGGCAACAAATAATGTCGAGGTGGATCTAACAGCAAAGTTGGTTGTGTTGCTCCTCGTAGTGGTTCAAGTTTCTATACTAGGACACCACGACTTGGTCGTGTTGCTCCTCGTAGTGGTTCAAGTTTCTATACTAGTGTCTACCTTACCTTTTTTTTGTGTGGGACTGTATGAGAAAATAGATTATTGGGAGTGACAGCTTTATGGTTTATTGTGTTTTACTGCCATTGTCATAAGACCTTAAACTAAATTTGTGATTAATGATTTAAGACCCATCCTTTGCTGCTCATATTTGGATATGAGGCACAATTTTATTATCTATCAATTTTGTTTAAACCAAGCACATATCATTTTGCATGTTTGATTAAGAATTTAAAATAAACACGTAAATAAGCAATTAATATGATGTGTTATTTAGAAAGCTCAATGAGCATTGCTAGCACCTCCTGTGGATGTGTTATTCAAAAAGAATTGTTTATTTAACTAACTAGTAGCTAATCTGTGCGATGCACAAGAATAACTATCAAATGATTTCAGGGGGAAAAAAAAAAGTCATAACCCTTCATATTAGATATTTCGAAATGTGTCTATTGAAATGTTATAGTTCTTTATATTGGATATATATTAAAGGTGTTTATTGAATGAAAATATACCTTGTAGGGGAACAATTTGGTTACCCAGTTCTCGTTGTTCAAGTTCTGGTCCAAAAAGTCCAACACAGTGAGTTTTTGTAGAGTATGGATCTAAGAACTAGGTTTAAATAAGTTCAACGGAATACTGCATGGGTTGAGGGAATATATGAACAAGAACAAAAGTCATTATCTTCCAAAATCACCCAAAATGATTGGGATACAACCTGATTTTTGGATATAAGCAAATGCAGCAGGATTACTTTTACACCATAATCTTTTTTCTTTCTTTTCTTTCATGCCCTCTCTTACGGGGACTTCTACACATTATATAGGCCTCTTTTTATCATCCTAGCTTTACACTTGTCGATCATCTAAACCTTTACTTGAGCACTTGTCCCATCAGACACCCCTCTCAGTTCCTTGTGAGTTGCAGTAGCCAAGGTAGCACTGTTCAGGAGCCTTCTCCACATTAATGCGGCCAGGAGAGTAGCTATAGTGCATTCAATGTGGCGGTGGCAGCTTTGGCTTAGATATTTCATATTTCCCTCCTATTCATGTATCCAAGATAGGGGTCTCAGTGGCTGGGATGTACATTTGCTCCGAATTTTCAATATCCAAGGAGAAATTCCTCCTCGGAAATGTCGTCTTTGTTTCTTGTGACGCTTGAACATGGATTGCTTGAGTCATGTTGACTCCTCGAATGGGCTGCGGTCCTCGGACGGGTCCAAGGCCCAACCTGTTATTTTGGGCCGATCCCCACATACCTATTGACTGAAAAGTTGCCTGATAAATGAAAATATGCCTATTGAACAAAAATGTGCATATTGAATAAAAATGTGCCTATTGAAAAAAAAATGCGTCTATTGACTGAAAATGTGCATATTGAAGGCTCATAATCATTTGGATATGGAATAGTGGTTCATATTCATTTGGTAACTTCTTCTCAACTTCTTCTCTTTCATCTTTCTTAGAAATAAAATAAACCTATGGGTTTTCTCCAAAATTGCTATTGGTAGAACCCAATAAACTTGGTTGTGTCATGGGAAAAATTTTGTGCCCATACACTATTGCACATAAAAAGCCAAAAAATATAATTGACTAAGAATTAGTTATATATAAAACTGTAAATTTATACGGTGTAGAAATCTCATTCAAACTCAAAATAAATTTCAACTAATACATAAAATATTTTTATTACAATAGTCAATGATGAAACAATAAGAAGAATAAATTGTGAAGTGCAAATATGCCATAACACATTAAATGCCACATGTTTGATTTTAATTTTAATTACCGATATACTTTGATTTTACCACCAAAGTCTAGCCATTCCAAGCATGGTAATACAATCTTATACAAATTAGAACACATGTAATAAACCTGCCAACAAAATATAATAGTTAAAAGGGTATATATTAATATTGAAGACAACGTTTCAACCAATAACAAAACACAATACCATTCTTAGAGGAAAATATTAACATAAAGCAAATGCGTAGGATTCAATTTTTTACAATGGCCAACAATTAATGTATAAGTATAAAGAGGTATCTGCTTTTTGATTATAGTGTCGAAGTCATGGTCATTTCATAAATTATAATACAATCTCGCTCTATATTATGGCCATAAGAAAATATTAAAACAACCTTTAATATTGCTTTAAACCAAATCTCCATCACAACTAAAGCCACAAACTAAGAATCATGGTCAACCTATTTTAATAAAGAAATAAATATAGTGAATTAAAATAATTACCTGTTTAGGTTTGAAAATTTTCAATAACTTCACTAAAAAGTCGTCAAATATCCAAGGAATCAGCTGCGCTCATAATGAAGCCATTCTTGCAAAGGAACGGCTCTTTTGCTAACACCTTGTTGTGATCTTTATCCATGCCAAACTATCAGATATAAGTTTGAGAACATACAAAAATAAGCATATAAATGAAAGGAAAAAAAAAAAAGATTTAGAACTGATTTTTTCAATAAAGGCTTACATGATTGCATTATCGACTCGCTCCTTCATCTGTCTTAAAGTTTTCAGCAAGCCAATCATCTATTCTCTATTAAAAATTACTGAACGTAAAGGTGTAATTTAGTCACAACTAACTATAAATCAAAAACAAAAAATGATTCAATTTTGCTTAATACCCAAATGAAATTAGAGAGTCAGGTGTTACCTGGGATGTTCATCTTGAAGATGTAGGCATTAGGGAATTTGAGCCAGTCCATAAGGGCTATCGATCCTGACCATTCTTAGAATATATTGAGCCAGTCCAATCAATATGTTTGAAAACGTTGTAGCAGCTAGCAGGAACGCCGTATCCCATAGAGCTTAGAGATTTAGAGTGAGAGAGGGAGTGCTTCTGCATTAGGTCTCTTTCTGCATTAGCATTAGGATTTATAAATGGAAGAGACTGCGTGCGTGAGGTTATGGATTTGGGAGAAGGTTAGCAATTTAAAGAGAGAAGAAGTTCTTCTACATTAGGAGGGGAGTCGGGAGAGATATAGAATAGTCGGGTTGTTTTCTTTAAAAAAAATCCGAAATTTTGTTTTTGTTTTTGTTTTTTGTTTTTTAAATAATGCTGACATGGAAAATTGTGAGAGCTCCAGAGGCTTCGGTTTTATATATATATATATATATATATATTTATATAGATGATTTTCTTTTTTCTTTTCTTTTTATTGGCTAAGCATCTTTCCAAGTCTTTGGGGTACACAGTGGTAGCTTATGGCTTATTGTTTTACTTCTACATCGTGAGTTTGTGATTAAAGATAAAAAATTAGAAATCTATCCTTTCTAATTATTATATAGATAGCCACTCATCAAATTTATTTTCCCTCACACATTTTTGTGTATTTTATGGACATAGGATATTGATGTGTATTCACTAGTATTTACTAATTAAATGCCCGTAAAGTACTGGTCTATTTATAGTTTTTACTTCTCTTATTTCTCTTGACTTGAGATAGAGTTGTTTTGTAATTTTAGAAAACAACTAGATAAAAAAAAAAAATTTAAAAATTAAAAAAAAAAAAAAACTCTATCTCTCATCAAACTAAAAAAAGTAATTCAAATATAGATAGAGTTGTTTTCTTTTGAAAAGTAATTCGACCTCCGCCAAGCTAATAAAAGAAGACAAACGATAATTTTGCAACTCATTTTATGATTGCTACTCAAATATTGGAAAATGAGTTGGCATGAAATAAAGTTGTTTTCCAAAAAAATTTAGTGAAAAATAGCTATCTCATGCCAAGTTAAGATAGTATAAATAGGAAATCAAAAGATACATGAATCAATAATATCATTCTTGACAAAGAACTTGGAAAAAGGAAAAAGAAAATGGTATCTCCAATTAGCTGCCTATCAATCTTGGTAATCCCCTTACTAGTCACCTCGCTTTTCTACCAAGTTTCTAATGCAGTAAACGATACCTATCTTGATAGCATTTGCCACAAATCCACGGACTATGAGTTGTGTTCATCAACTTTTGCTGCAGACAATCGTACTTCTACAGCTGATCTAAATGTTCTTCTCATCATTTCTTTTTCTTCAAACATGAATCTATTAGAAACTACCATTGTTAATCGAATCCCAAAAATTCTTGAAATACTCGAAGACCCACAGGATAAGGCTCTACTTCAGACTTGCCAAACCCATTTTACTGATGCACTAGGGAAATTGAGTGGTGCATACTTGGCTACGATTTCAAAGAATTATACAAAAGCGACAAATTTAGCTATGGATGCAGCTTTAATAAATGCAGATTGTGAAACTGAATACAATACGAGCAAACGTCGATCTCCAATTGCAGATGTCCCTAGCAAAGTGGGGAGGCTAGCCTTCATTAGTTTCGTTATAATTGATGAGATCCTATAATAATGTACATGTGATCTATAATAAAAAGAGGTCTGCCAAGATTCTTGTAACTCAACTGCTACATCTTGGTGTTTTTTTTTTTTTTTTTCTTTCTTCGAGAATGTACCTCTTGGTGTTATTGTAAAAAATAACAAATAAAGACCTATTCGCATTAATATTTATCTGTAATTACCTCTCTTTCTCTCAATAAATATGATATTATTGCATTATATTCAATACATCTTTAGTTACATGTTTTTTTAATCATGAGCTGTAAATTTTCCATTTGCTAGATGATGAATTTTATATATATATATACACACACACACATACACTTAGGAAAATAAGGTCAAATTGAAAATTAATGCATTTGACCATAAAATAACCCACCCACACCTATAAAATATTTAAACACTAATACTCCCTTCAAACCATTTACAATCCTTCGAAAAAAATTTGTTCTGCTCATTCTCACTCTCATCACTCATGAGTCACGCCAAGCTTAAGCCGAAGGACAGAGAGATTGGCCACCAGTGAAGCCCAGATCGTTGTCCTCAATGCATAGCTCTGCTATCGTGCATGCAAGCCCTATGATTTGGGTCATATCGTCTCCTCAAGATCTCGTTACCACCATCCATGATTGATCTCGTTTTTTTTTCCTCTCGATCTCATTGTCGTTGCCTATAAATCAACCCATCCATGACTGATCTTGTCATTTTTTCCTCTAGATCTCATTGTCATCGCCTCTAGATCAACCCACCCATGACCAATCTCTATCTCTTTCTCGATCTACCTTTCCCTTTCCTTCAATCTCTCACTCTTTCTACCTTCCTCTCTCAATTTGCCTTATGATGATGGTATTTAATGAATGGTTTTGTTTTGAGTCTTGTTTCATTAAGTTTTTATATTGAAATTCTATATTTAAAATTTGTTTGGAAGCTAAGAAAATGTTGGAAAGTAGTAGAAAATAAGCATTTTTAGAATGTAACCAAACACCTGAAAATATTTTTCAAAGCAATTTTCAGAATGTAACCAAACACTTGAAAATATTTTCCTTTCCCAAAAATATTTTCACCTGAAAATATTTTACCCTCAAAAAATATTTTACATGTTGCCAAACATAGCCTTAACAGAAAATATGGGCAAAAATGGTTGCGGATGAAAACAAAATAGAACTTTAGAAGTAAAAATCCAAATCCTGAAACTTCTAGTTGTAAAATCCAAACACCTCTAAACTTTAGAAGATAAAGTCCAAATCCTGAAATTTTAAGAAATAAAATCCAAACACATTTAAACTTTAGAGACATAATTTACAATTTAACCCAAAAAAAAAAAAAAAAAAAAAAAACCCCCACAGGCCAAGAGCCACAACCCAAAAGCAAAGTCATACAATACTGTCGTTTCGTATTCCTAACACGGCGGGTTAATGGCGCAGTGCACACCCCTCACAATAAACCTACAACACACGATATAATTCACATCAGACCCACTATTCCTCCCCACCACCAAGTCGCGTACATAACACGAAAGTAACCTTTCAAAATATATCAAACCCAAATCTGTAATCTCACCCTTAACCGTGTCATCCACTTGATATTCCAAAGCATGTGGATAATACTCCCACAGGATGGGGAGTTAGGGTGACAAGTTTGTTCTACTGCTGATGGGGATTGTTAGCTTCAATTACCTTAATCGGCTACTATGGTCTTTATTAGGTTGTGTTCTTCTTCATTGACCGTTAGGGAGCCTTGGTTCATGCCCTGGTGCACCCAATAATATATAAATGTGGAAATTGATTCCTCTGCCAAGTAGCCCTACCCTTGAGAAATTATAAGGTCCAGACAAGTGAGGTGATCCACCATTCTACTAAAAGACTTCCATTTGTTTAAAATTGCTAAGTTAAAATTTTTTTAAAACAAAAACTAATTACTGACTCAACAATTTTAAACAAGTGAGAGTTTTTTAGTGGAATGGTGGACAAGTGACGTGGCCCATTAGAATATTGTATAATTTCTCTTACCCTGTTTATGAATGGCCTAGTTAATGCCCTCATCCAAGGTCATTATTAATTATTAATGCTCGTGAGACTGTCCAACATTTTTTATTTTTCAAACCATTATAATGCTTTTTATCACTTGGAACACAATGTCATTGCTCACCACTGAAACAGACACAACACAATGTTTTTTAATAAGGAGGTTTTAGATTTAAAATGATTTTAACAAATTGTATTTTTTTTTCTTCGTTAAAAAAGAGAGGGAAAAACGTTTTCCTTTATTGTAGTTGAGAAAGTCTATGGCTAAAGCTGTAATTGAATTAAGTTGTTTATGAACAACTCAAACTTGGCTTGAGAAAAGTTTACATATATTCATTTGTTTAGTAAACAATTCAAGTTAAAGCCAAAATTTAGGCTCGACTATTAAACAAGCCAAGTTCAAACATTATTATTTGTTTGTGAACAAGTTTATGAACATGAGGCGCAATTTAATTATATATAATATTATATTTCTATACGTAGATTTGTCTAAAAATATACTTAGATAAACTTGAGATTGAATTATATTAGTCTGTAAATAGTTTCATATAATATCAAATTATTATTTCTACTTTATTATAATATAATCAATCTATAAGTCTATTCATAGTAAAATTCCATAAATTTGTAAAAGGGTAACAAATTCTAGTCACTATTTTCTATATATGAGAAAAAAAATAAGTTAATTAATGAAGTAACTTGTGAACAAACTCAAGCCTATTCGACAAGAAGATGAACCTAGTGTGAACATGTAATCTTGTTTGGTAATAAGTTCGAGCTTAGCTTGCATTTGAAATAAAGCTAAAGCTAAAGCTAAATGAATAAGCCTAAAATTCAGCACAAAAAATAAAAAATAAATTAATTGTGAAATTTTTAATACGTGGCTCGGTTTGGCTAGTTTACAGTCTTATTTATGGCATAACAAAATCTCACAACATTTTTATAAAAACGTCATATTGAGTTGTGAATGATCCTCATATAATTTTTATTTCATTTTATTTTGACTCATAATGACCTAACACCTCATCTTGTCATTCTAGATGTTGTGAAATTTTATTGTGTGACCGTTAAATTATTAAAAAAAAAAAAAAAAAAAAAAAAAAAAAAAAAACTCATTGGAGTTTTCATCTTTTGTTTACATGTAAATTGTTGGATGGTCTCTTAGATTTTTCTCACCCTTGAATGGAAAGATTTTTTCAAATTTGGTTCGACATCAAGGCCCACACCTCCTATGAGAAGAGGGAAGAACTCCCCCGGGAAGAGTAAATAAATTCAACAAAATAAGGGACAAATCCCTGATTTTCAGGACATTACTAGGATACAACCAATTATTTTCTTTCTCATTTGGTTGTATAACTTGTTTGTTTCTCCAAAAACAGAAACAAACTGATTTATCCTTGTGGCCAGTGATTTTCTTCAAGGCACACCAACGAAACCTTTCCATCACCTGTACATGCTCTCAGTGCCATGGTACAGCCAAATTATTTTATATCCTTGCGGTAACCATAATCTTCATTTTTTCTTTAATGTTTTGGCCAGACAACTTACTACAAGTACTAAAAAGATAAAAAGTACAAATTCTTCTATGGATTAAACCCAAATGTTATGGCTAGACGACTTGCAATACTAGTACTAAAAGGCTAAAAAGGCACAAATTTTTCTATGGATTAAACCCAAGCAATACTGGGGCTATTCTTAGCAAAGGCTCTAGGGTTCTTGGTTGAAACTTTCTCGCGAAAAGAAAGCAAACTGTAGTTGTGATACGATTGTAAGTACAACTAAAACCATGTCTCACCCGATGCAAAAACGCTTCAGAGACATCCTTCCTCTCAAACTTTGTTGGATGTGAGCCACCTCTGGACCAATCAACCCAAGTAATGCTCCTGTTGGAATTCATGCTCGGTTGAGTTTTGGTCACAAGGGTTGCCAAGTAGTGCTCATCCATATAACATGGAGGCTTGCAATGGTTTTCAAAATTGGGGTATTACGTGACATCTGACACTATCTCTACGGCTAGCTTCCTGTGAACTTCAAACCATTGGTTGCCTTTACCGTAAAGGCTTTACGCCAATCTGACAATGATATTGTTGGCCACAGAGGCAGCTTAATGCATTTGGAGGCCTAAGACGAAAATTGATCATTTTGTTTCAAATACAAAACTACTACTAATTAATGTGAATTACGTAGAATTTTTTTTTTTTTTTAAGAAATTTTATAGACAGAAAAAATTTGACTAAATTTTTCATACTTGTTGATGTGCTAGATTGATAATGGTAAGTAAAACAATGGTGTTAGTAATAAACTTAGATAAAAACTAGTAAAAGTTTGCTAACTAAACTCTTATTATTATTCTTATTTTTTTTTAGAAGTGCAACATTCACAATATTTGAAAGTTCAAATATGTGTATAAACACCCTTGAACGTTTAGACCCCCAAATTACAACTTAACCAATTCAAGCATTATGTCAAACAACTAGTGTGCGGAAAATTAACATAAGCTATAATATGGAATTGGTAAAACTATCTAAACCAAATTAAAATCACAACCCACAGCAGATAATAAAAAGGTAAAGATAAAGAGGAAGGAAGATGCAAACACAAAGACAACACGCGATGTGTTATCGAAGAGGAAACCGAAGCCCTCGGCGTAAAACCTCTCTGCCGCCCTCCAAGCGATAAACAATCCACTAGAAAATATAATTGGGATACATGGACAGCAATAAACCCTCCAAGCCTAATCTATCCAGTGCACCTAAGCCCTCCAAGCTTCTTGCTCCAACGAGGTTGAGTCGAACCTTTTTCTTTTCTAGCTTTCCGGATTCCGCTACTAGACCGTAGCATCAACCAATGAAGATTGGTTCCTTCCTAACTGCTTCCCAGAAATCCAAACAGCCCTCTCACAGTGATGAATATGGTGAGAACAAGGTTTGGTAAAATGCCTCTCAAGGATTTGACAATGGAGAGGAAGAGAGTTGAGGAATTTGAAGAGACTCTAATGTATAGATTGTGGGTGAATCAATCTTGTTTTTCTTTAGGGTTTCTCTCTCAAAATTCTCTCTGGAAGCTCTCTTACATTTGTGGGTAAAAGGGGTATTTATACTGGAGTGGAAGAGGAATGTGAAACGTCAGGATTTACAAAACAGGGGTGGCTCGCGGCTTGACCTCGCGGCTTGACTAAGTCGCGAGATCCAGTCGCGAGATAACCATATGGCCAGTTGTCCTGTTTTGTCCTGTAGTGCTCCAGCTAGCATGACTGTTCATCTTCCGGCATGCTTGGCACGTGTGCTGCATTTGGCGGCTTGCAGCCACGAGTCACCTGCGAGGCCAAGCCGCGAGTCTCTGTTTTCTTGCACACTCTTGAGCAAACTTCACTCTATCTCACTCACTACCCTTACAATAAACCCACCTAAATACAGGGTTACTAAATGCTGAAATACAAGCAAATTTGGCATGGAATAAAACCAATTAGATGGTTGAATAAATTCAACTTTACAATCTCCCCCTTTGGCTATTCCATGACAAAACCCTAAAACAGACTCTAGACTTAACATGTGAGTTGGGAACAGTTGAACAAAACTCACTCACACCTAACTCTAGAAGCTGTGAAGCACTTGAATCATAAGGACCTGAAACACAACAATACACTATGATCATTGTATGCAGAAAAACATGAAATGCATATGAAACAAGCTAAAGGTGATCAAGCAAAGATGAAGAGAAGAATCAAATCTGGCTTGATCAACCAAGTGAACACCACAAGATAGTGATCATAGTGCTCATTCACACTTGGAATGAACACAAGGACATACAAGCTAACAAGCACAAGGCAAGATACTTGTATGCTCAACACTCAACCAATGCATAATACGCAAAGTATATGCATCTAGGAACAATCCTACAAGGGCACAAGAGTGACAGTACATAAATCAAAATGCAAGGTACAAACCATAAAGCCTACAGAATATGCATAAAAACATTAACCCTAAAAGCTTACATAAGCACATGGGTACAAACACTAAATATCCTGAATAACATCAACAAAATGTATAAAAGATTAAACCAAGAGTATAAGTTATGAGTTAGAAACAAGAATACACCAAAACCACAGTGTATCAAACCCATATAAACTTTAAATAGTCCAAAAACATAAACCTATAAGTTTAGAGGATAAGACTTAAGACAAAAGTGAGTATGACAAAAGTATGTATGTACTCCCCCTATCACTATACACACTTCCCTTTGAACTTTCTCCCCCTTACTGAATGCTCTCCCCCTTTTTGGCACAAATAGCTAAAGGCTGTCGTCCAACTTTTGTTGAATAGCGTCTAGCTGATTCTCCATAGTCTCGAGACGCATTTGAACATGGTTGTTTGTGGAGTAGAAAAGTGTCACAATCTCATCAATGCGTTTCTGAATATGCTCAAGTAAATTGCCCACACTAACAGTATGAGGAGCAGTCTGTGCTTGTGGAATACTAGCTTGCGGAACTTCATGAACAGCATGCGAAGTAGATGTGGTATGTGCAAGTGTCTCTGACTCAGGGGCAAATGGAGTAACCGGAGAGATGTGAGCACTCCTTGGTGTTTTAGAGGAGTGACTTCTGCTAGCTTGAAGAGTGTACATGGAAATAGGACGCTGACGGGTCAACATTTTTCCATCTGTGGGAGGAATGATGCCTTCACAAAGAATGAGCTTCATGATGATACTGCAAAATGGAATAATTCCTCTAGCTGCAGTTCGAACCGCGGACTTCCTCAAGGTGTAATAGATGTGAGCACATATATCAATGGGGACTCCTATAATAAGATCACAAAGGAATAGAGCTCTCCCAAGATTGACGAATGTAGTATTGGACAGTGGGTAGAGATTAGTGAACATGATCAACTTCAGTGTGGTCAGCTCTGGTGCAAACTTTGCGGTGCTGATGGATGTTCCTGTATTGGATACTTCATGATCGGATCCTAGGATTTGTAGAATTTCTTGAACCTCTGGAGTTCGATCATCGTACGGAGTTAGATCCACATTCTGAGGTCTAGTGATGCCTAGAAGATCTGCGATGGAGTTTGGGGAAATACCAAACTCTTTTCCTCTGACCCAGAAAATAAGTTCAGCTCCAAGATCAGTTGCATTGGAGAAGCATTCTTTGACCAGTTCATCCATTGGATCATCAAAGTTCCCAAACAAGTTTGCCCAATCTCGTTGCTCAAAGATTCGAGGGATAAAAGTGGTCCCTAAGGTGTTAAACTCCACCACCCGTTCCACTGTAGGAGTTGACTTGTCAAAGATGTTTGAGTAGATGTGTGAGGTAAGCGGAGTTCTAAACCTCTCCTCATTGGGGTCTTGAGATGCTTGTGATGATAGTCGAGTCCTTTTAGCAACTAGTGTCGCTAGATCGTCAGCAACAATGTCTTTACCCCTGGAAGATCGACGAGACATCTGCAAGAGAATAGGCCCACAGCAAATAACCAACAACAGTACCACACAAGATAAATATAAACATGATTCGATGCAAATAGAAGTGAAAAACAGAGATTTCAATACATAAAT
This sequence comes from Quercus robur, assembly GCF_932294415.1. Classification (NCBI taxonomy): domain Eukaryota; kingdom Viridiplantae; phylum Streptophyta; class Magnoliopsida; order Fagales; family Fagaceae; genus Quercus; species Quercus robur. The sequence continues at coordinate 9,071,482 of NC_065535.1, read as the reverse complement.
ACAAACTGAAGATAGTGCAGACCCAACCAAACTTCCATCAAAACTAAGGTGCACAATATGAGAGGTGCAGCAAAATGGAGATAGCGCAAAAAGGCATAGAGAGACAAATTCAAACAGAATTGTCAATGAGACAGTTTACCATGACCATGATATGCAAACAAAGATAGCATTCGAACATTAAGAACAGATATTATAAAACATACCACATAAGATATGAACATGGGAAAAATTTTCAAAATGAAGGGTCAGAGCACCCAAACTAGAGCATATGGCTGTGAGACACAACATTCAGAAAAAGAAGTTGTTACAAAGGAATATTTTCAAGATGCCAACATCCACACGTTATGTTAACATAAAAGCACAGTAAACCAATGCCGTAAACCAATTACAACACACAGACAAGTGACATGAGCAAGTCATATAAATACCAAACCCATTTAACAAAAGATTTTCAGAATCAACAACAGGCAAATATCAGAACAATGAAAAGGCACATTATGACCACTCAACATGAAAACGGATGAAAATAACAACAAACATAACAAGTCATACCCAACACACAAAGAGAGGAATGTTACGAACACAATATCAATCCAAATGGTAATAAAAACATTCATGAAATAGGGAAAATAAGATGAGAAAAATAAGACCCATACCTTTTCTTGATGATTTGGATAAGAAATGAAACACCAATGAGGTTTGAAAATGGGTACACGGAGCGTTTGGGAATGAGACAGTTTAGAGAGAAGATGAACAGTCACAAAAGTTCGAGGGAAAAACTAAAAAAGATTTAAAAACTGCCCCTATTTTTGCCAAACACGCGTTTTTCGCGACTTAAGAGAGTCGCCAACAAGTCGCCGGTTCAAGTCGCCAAAACACTCAAAGACAAAAGTTTGAAAAATTTTTCTAAGTGTTTTTCGCTACTGGAAGGTCTACCCGCGAGAGAGTCGCGAGCTGAGCCACAAAAATCTCTGAGTAACCCTCGCGATTGGACCTTCCACTCGCGAACAAGTCACCAAAAATGACCCGCGAAGACGCGACAGAGGCTCGCGACTTGACTTACCTACGACTGAGCCGCCAAAACAAGGCAAAACTGGATTTTTGAAATTTTCAGATTTTTCAAACAAAATACTTTCCAAAAACACCTAAAACACTCAAAAATCTTTTTGTGCTTGAATTAACAAAGATTGAGCATGTGAAAACACATTTCATCAAGTACAATCACACAAATAAATATGGCATTTATTGAACATAAACTTGTGTGTTGTGTGTGGATATCAACAATGAGATAGTTCTTAGTCTAATGTGAAACTTCAATGATTAATTCAACCAAGGCATACACAATTAGCACTAGATCATGTGACCCATCTCAATTATAGAAATATGTATATATGACCTCCCACAAAACTTGATAACATAACTTGGAACTTTACATTTGACTCCACTTTCAATTATAACATTTGATCATTTTGATCTTTTGAGGCAATCACCTCTCATTGTGAGAGTGATATTTGATATTTCACTTTAATGAACAAGCCTTTGGCTTTTTGAATAAACATTCATTTTAATATAATGGTCGCTTACCATTTTTCCTAGTCGAATACTAGAATGTGCGACAGGCTTTTGCAGCTCAATATCTCTTTTCATTTGGAGATTTACATTTGGTGAGCTCTTTTAAGTAAAAACAAAAATAAAGAGTGGGAAGATATATAGACACAAGTCTATGCATGTTTCAAGATCATCATAACCATTCACTAATCATTCATGACAAGTTTGAAGATCTATTTACAACAATCACATAGATTTCAAGATTTCTCCCACAATGATACGAGTGCAAAGAAACAAGCAATGTTCGAAAATGCACAAAGCCATTAGCACAAAGGTACAAGGTAAAACAGGTTTTAAGACAAAAGCTCAACAATGTCAATCAAACATTTTGATTTTCTAATTTTTATGTGATTTTTGGATTTTTGACACTAGAAGAAAAAGATTGATCAAAAACGAAATAAATTAAAAGTATGCACAAGTAGACAAGCAAACCAACCAACAGCAAAAACACCAAGCAAACAAACAAACATCATCACAAAGCACAGGAAGTATTAATGCATGGACATGTTGTAATGCTTATGCATGAGTACCCTTTTTCACCCACATGTCACTTGCGTTTGGGGTGATTTCCTTATAGGATTGGGTACGGGAGTTAGGGCTTTCAAACCTTCGTGAGAAGCTTTCCAAGCAGTTGGTGAATGCACCAATCATCTTCATCACGTTCATCATTCCGGGATCACCATTCTGATCTCTAGATTGTTCACCTGCCCAATTTCTTCTATCATTTCTAGGTCCTCCTGACCTTTGAGGAGTTGCACTATTCTTTGCTCTCAGCTTTTGGCAATTTGGTCGAGTATGCCCTTGATGTCCGCAATAATGACACACATAAGTTGCTCTAGGACCTCTTTGTGGTCGTGGGCGTGACTTGGCACGAGATTCAGACCTGCCCACATACTGATTACAGGGATTCAACAACCGTTTGTTCTCCACATTCTTCTTCTCCTTCATCTTGAGCTTCTCAGCAGTAAGGTCAACTACAACTGGATCTTTAGCTTTTACAAACTTCACTTCTTTAGTGATATTTCCAGATGAGCTACTTCCTCCGGTATATCCCAACCCGGATTTGTCTGAAAAGCTTTTTTGAGATGAAATAACATCATCTAGCTTCTTGGTGGTGACCCTCTCTATTTTAGCATTAGCTTGCACAACCTCTTGCTTAAGAAATCTCACTTTTGTGTAAGTTTCGGACAACTCACCATTCAGTGTTTCTATCTCACATTTGGCATCCCTATATCAGATTAGGAGACTTTTGTAATCCTCCTCTGCCTTCTTCATTTTTCTCACAGCAGCCTTGACCACCCTTGTGTACTCACCCGACTTCTCCAGGAGTGAGTTATAATTCTCTTGAAGATTGGCTGTGCTTTCATCTTCTTCAGCATCTGATTCTTCAACAATTCCCAGTGATTCTTCATCACTATGTTCTCCAAGGTCTCGTACAAGCAGATTCAACTCGTCTGAAGACTCAACATAAGCAATAGTCATAAAAGCTGAGTAGTTCCCCTCTCCATCACAGCTTTCTTCAGATTCTGAGTCAGATGAATCCGAGTCACTCAATGTCGTGGCATACACTTTGCCTTTCGATTTCAAATAATTCAGACATTCCTTCTTAAAGTGTCCATGCCCATTACATTCGAAACAAGTGACACCTTGTGTAGGTTGAGATTCTTTTCCATCTTTCCTTTTGAAGTCCTTTTTCTCCCTTCCTGAACTTTGGAATTTTCCTTTATCACCAAATTTGCCATTATTTTTGAATTTCAAGAATTTTCTGAAATTTTTGACAAGGTATGCAACATCTTTGTCAACCACATCTTCTCCCGATGAATCTTGATCTTCCACCTTCTCATTAATGGTATTAAGAGCAAGAGATTTACTCTTCCATTGATTGGGCAGCGACATCTCATAAGTCTGAAGATAACCAACTAGCTCCTGGACTTTGATGTCATCAAGGTCCTTGCTCTCTTCAATCGCTATCACTTTAGCACGAAAACTTTCCGGCAAAGATCGAAGGATCTTCCTTACAATTTTAGAGTCCTCCGTTTTCTCTCCCAAATTAAACTTGCTGACAACCACCTCATTTAACTTCCCATAGAAAGAGTCAAAGGATTCACCCTCACTCATTTTGAGCTCCTCAAACCGAGTGGTCAGCATTTGCAACTTGGTGTCTTTCACTTTCTTCGTGCCGTCATAGGTGGTTTCCAATATCTCCCATGCTTCTTTGGCAATGGTAATGTGAGAAATCCCATGAAATTCATCTGGAGACACACCACAGAAAATAGCATTGAGGGCTTTACTGTTAGCATTAGATGCAGCGAGTGCTGCCTTATCCCAGTGGATTTGGCTGCCTTAGGTCTGGTCCAACCAATCTCAACAGCATCCCAAACAGATTCATCAATAGAACACAGAAAAGCTCTCATGCGAACCTTCCAAAAAGCATAATTATTACCATCAAAATATGGAGGTGCATTTAGGGATTGAGACCGATCCATCTCAAAAGGGAGTCAAGGATCACACAATGGTATTGAAACCAATAAAAGTGTACCCACCCCGATACCAAATGAAAGTTCAAATATGTGTATAAACACCCTTGAACGTTTAGACCCTCAAATTACAACTTAACCAATTCAAGCATTATGTCAAACAACTAGTGTGCGGAAAATTAACATAAGCTATAATATGAAATTGGTAAAACTATCTAAGCCAAATTAAAATCACAACCCACAGATAAAAAGGCAAAGATAAAGAAGAAGGAAGATGCAAACACAAAGACAACACGCGATGTGTTATCGAAGAGGAAACCGAAGCCCTCGGCGTAAAACCTCTCCGCCGCCCTCCAAGCGATAAACAATCCACTAGAAAATATAGTTGGGATACATGGACAGCAATAGACCCTCCAAGCCTAATCTACCCAGTGCACCTAAGCCCTCCAAGCTTCTTGCTCCAACGAGGTTGCGCCGAACCTTTTTCTTTTCTAGTTTTCCGGATTCCGCTACTAGACCGTAGCATCAACCAATGAAGATTAGTTCCTTCCTAACTGCTTCCCAGAAATTCAAACAACCCTCTCACAGTAATGAATATGATGAGAACAAGATTTGGTAAAATGTCTCTCAAGGATTTGACAATGGAGAGGAAGAGAGTTGAGGAATTTAAAGAGACTCTAATGTATAGATTGTGAGTGAATCAATCTTGTTTTTCTTTAGGGTTTCTCTCTCAAAATTCTCTCTGGAAGCTCTCTTACATTTGTGGGTAAAAGGGGTATTTATACTGGAGAGGGAGAGGAATGTGAAACGTCAGGATTTACAAAACAGGGGTGGCTCGCGGCTTGACCTCGCGGCTTGACTAAGTCGCGAGATCCAGTCGCGAGATAACCGTATGGCCAGTTGTCCTGTTTTGTCCTGTAGTGCTCCAGCTAGCATGACTGTTCATCTTCCGGCATGCTTGGCACGTGTGCTGCGTTTGGCAGCTTGCAGCCGCGAGTCACCCGCGAGTCACCTGCGAGGCCAAGCCGCGAGTCTCTGTTTTCTTGCACACTCTTGAGCAAACTTCACTCTATCTCACTCACTACCCTTACAACAAACCCACCTAAATACAGGGTTACTAAATGCTGAAATACAAGCAAATTTGGCAGGGAATAAAGCCAATTAGATGATTGAATAAATTCAACCTTACAATATTTTTTACAACAAATCCTAGATTTTAAACTGTTTTTTGTTTTCTATTTGAAAATATCATTATAATTATTTTTTTGCCATCAACAATAGGCTGTAACAACTTGCAACTTAGCATTAGTTGTAAAAATGTTATGAAAAATACTGTGGACATTGCATTTTTCTCTATTTTTTTATTTGTTTTTCATCTAGTAAAAAAAAATATTTTATTTATTGATTATAAATAACCATATTAGTTAAAATTTGGAGGCCTTTTTTTTACTTGGGGCTTAGGCGACCGCATTTGTTGCTCCACCATTCAGCCGGCCCTGGTTGGCCACATACGTTTATTGTAACGGCCGCAGCCCATCTTTCTTGGATCATCAATTGAGCCAACAAAACTATGGTTAGAGTTGATCAGGTAGTTGTAAATTGTTGTAAAATTGAATAAAGGAATGCATGTTTCAGAGAGTAACACAAATTTGTCGTTGGAGAAATCAAGTAGGGCATTAGCTAATAGGCGCCTCTTTGCATCAACCACTGTGGCTTGTCCCCATTCCACTTGCTGCAAAATACAGTTTCAGTTAAAATGAATGGAGGAAAAAACTTGGCTTGGTTCATGTCTTGGTAGGTTTTTAATTTGGGATAGGGCAATATAAATTTCTAACCTTGCTTGGTATCCTGCACTTGTAGAACACTGAGGATTCTGGTGGTTCTTCAGTGATGTCTGGTGAAGTATGGAGGTAAATTGAGTAGAGCCCTGCATGTCCCTAAGAACTTTTCCTATAATGGTCCCAAGGGCAATTTTCCTCTAGTTAAGAACATGAATGCCACCTTTCGCGTCCGATTGTAAGGGTATTTTTCAATAGTTGGCACCATTGAGGCTAGCCACATTAACTCCTTATCGCGCATTGAATGTGATAGCTAATTGGGAGCAACCCAATCTCTCAAACCTCTACTTCCATTTGATAATTGAAATGGGTGCAAGGAAGGAGCAGACGAAGAAGAATTGCAAAGAAAATAAGAATATGAAGGCCTGGGTGACTATGGATAAAATGCAGACAGTTAGGGGAAGTAAAACTCATCTGGGGATAGGAATTTCCTAGCACGATTGTTGATGAACATTCCTAGTGTCATTATGAAAAACGCCAGTGACAAACAAAAGAATATGGTGGTTGTGATATGTAAACTCCTTCCTCTTAACTCTTTTAATACGTATGGAAAGTTGTTCTACAAACACAGTGATCTTACACTGCTTCATCTCTTTCTCTAGCTTACAGTATAAGCAAAAGCTCGGAAATAGTTTTCTTCATTTATGCAAAAGGAAGTCTTCAGAAGTGTTTTTAAGCTATGAAGCTAGACAATGGACAGGGTCTAAAAAAGGCTTGATTCGAGCAAGGTTAAGCAAGGGCACATGGGAAGTGCCAGGAATAGTGTGAAGGGTAGAAAGCCTAAAACGTTATGGTATGGAGGAAATAATGGGCCTTGGAGTTCACAAGCTCACATACACGAGAGAAGTAGGGGGGAGAGAGATCATAAATATCACGAGTTTGGTTGCAGAAACGCAGGTTAAAGAGACATATGGATAACTTCCGAGAATTAAAGATCAAGCTTGGAACCCGTTTTACATAAAACACGAGTCTAGAAGAGAAAAAAACAGAGCAGTTTTTCATGTTGATTTTTACCTCTTTTCTTTTTCTTTTCTTAGAGAGAGAAAGAGAGAGACTGCTCAGTTCTATTCTTGACTTTTCACAATCTAGTCTTATTATCAATGAGCAACGCTCCTTAATTATGAGACAGGGGTGTCAGTCCCTTTTAAGGAGCTCTAAAATTTACCACCAAACCAATTACATATAAATTTTCACATTCTTATTTATATCATCTACGGACTCACTCTTCGTATATGCTTCACAACACAGCAAAACAATGAAGGAGGTCTAAAATTGTAAACACCAATGACATTTACCATAGCATCATCTCAAGTATAAACCAACCATTAAGACCCTGTTCCATGAACTTCTGGAAAATCCTCCTCTACAATACAATATGAATAGACTAATTAGTAATTACTGATATATACTTAGATTACATCTGAAACCGAGGTCCAGATTTTTTGCCCTTATGGCTCTTATTTAGCACTGAACTTATTGAGCACAGAACAGCAAAGCTAGCCACTGCACCAGCAACAAATAATTTAGATGTCCATAGCTTCTGATAATTTAACTGGAGACCCTTACTAAGGTATGCCCAAATCCATCGGGCAAGGATATACAGCCCACAAGTTTTCTGGAACTTCTGGATCGAAAATGCCTACACAACAATTCAGCAGGCTCTATTAGCATTGCTAGAAATTAACAATCACAAACAATTATTTGTTCTTAGAAAATGTATACCTGGATCTACAATGATTATATTAAAATAAAATTAAAGTTTTGTGTTCTGGGGTCTTTGTAATTAGTTTTTTTTTTTTTTTTTTTTTAATAACAGTTTTTTTTTTATCTCTCCATAATGCAGCAAAGGAGGTGCCATTTGACATAGAGCTCATTCATTTTTTTTCTCTTTCATTTTGACAAGGTTCACTGATTCAATAAAATTACATATGGAGCTTTTATAAATTCCAGGGAAATTGCAAGGGAACTGAGTCCAAACCTAACGAGTGGCCACAAGAAGCTTTCCTCACTTAGTTTCAAATTTACCCACCTTGCCAGCAAATGCAGCCAAAATGCAACTAAAAGTTTCTAAAGAGGAAGTCCTGCACACTCTTTCACCCACCTTGTCAGCAAATGCATCCAAACTGCTATTAAAAGTTTCTAAAGAGAAGCCCTGCGCACTCTAAGATGAATTTTCGGAATTTCACTTTTTGTCACTATGTATGCTTGCCGAACAATTTGTAATCATTTCAAACATAGATAGTGAAATATTCAAAGGCCCTTCAAATTATTCCACTATAGGGTATAAGTTATTTCAAAATTGCCTAAGACAGAAGGTACAACAGCAACTCCATGGATCACAGGATGCAGGGCGCCCAGGCACCTAGTGAGAATGGACAAAATTTTCCTATCCTCCAACCCACTACAAGGCTATGCAAATGAATATCGTCATGTGCTTTTACTCATATAACTATTAATATTTAATAGTTATTGATAGACCCGATCATATTATCGTCGTCCACAATCATGGACAAGGACGAAGAGGATTCCCAGATTCGTCCAGCCAGTAATGGTCGCCAAACAAGGACGAACAAATACATCCTTGCTCATTAATGAACCGTTATAAAGTAATGATTAGCCTCCATACCGTTGGGAGGATAACCCACCATTAACACCCTACAGAGGCGTTACCAGGAGAGAATAAAGTCACCATTAAGGCTCCACCAACGGCTAGGAGGAGGCACCTGTGTACACGAATATATAGCCATGAAATCCAAAAGAGAGGTACATATACAAAGTAATACTCTAGCTCTTGAATACTAATTTCTTAACATTTCCTTCGCCGATTTTTCTGACTTTGGCATCGAAGGCTTTATGGCAGGCACCACACCGGTGACCCACATCTCTTCTTTTCCTTACTCATTTTTCAGGGTCGGGTTGGCTGAGGACGACTCCAATCTGGACGATCACACTTGACTGACGATTCAGACATCATCAATTTGGCGCCATCTATGGGGACGATTACTATTCAACTTGTGATTTGAGAGTACTATTCCATTTAACTCACAAGTCCAGATGGAATCCAATACTAACCCAGATCCTGCTACATTGGCCCTACAAATTCAGTCACTCGCAGCCACTGTGGAGGAACTTACCAGGCAAAACCAGGAGATGAGGCAACAGCTGCAACAAGAAGACAACCATATAGATGTCAACAGGGATGACAATGAAGATAGCAACAAGAGACGAACCAGCACTCCAGAAGAGGCGAACTCAGATCTCCTCAGGGAGATGAGAAAGGAGATGGACGAATTGAGAAATGCCATCAAAGAAAAGACGGACCAGAGTTTGGAAAGGATAGTCAGGAAGATAGATTCACCTTTCACCGTGGCCGTCCAAGAGTGCCCAGTGCCTTCCAAGTTCCGTCTACCTCAGCTAGAGCCCTTTGACGGGCTGAAAGACCTGCTGGATCACCTAAATACATTCAAGACAACTCTGGGTCTTCAACAACCCCCTGACGAGATTTTGTGTCGCTCTTTTCCCACTACCCTCAAAGGGACAGCCAGGGAGTGGTTCAACAAGTTGCAACGTCATCCATTGATAACTTCGAGTAACTAAACAGTTACTTTGTACGTCATTTTGTCGGTGGGCAACGTCCAAAAAGGACTGCTGACCATTTGCTCACCATCAAACAAGAAAAGAAGGAACCATTGAGGTCTTGCGTAACACGTTTCACCCGAGAAATGCTAAAGGTAGATGAAGCGGACGATAAGGTGCAGCTCACGACCTTCAAGGCAGGGTTGAAGTCCAGAGATTTTGTGGCTTCCTTGGCTAAAAATCCCCCCAAGACGATGGCCGAGGTGTTATTGAAAGAACAAAAGTATATGAACGCTGAAGAAGCTCTGGCAGCCATAGATGGAGCAGAAAAAAGCAAGGAAAAGAAGAAGGAAAAGGAGGACAATCAAAGAAGATAAAAAAGAGATCGAGTTGATCGACGGAATGACGAAGGAAATAGACGGAGGAAGGACATGAACCCTCGTCTAATGAAGTTCACACTATTAGTGATGCCTGTTGACCAGATTCTGACGGAAATAAGAGAATAACCATCTCTTAAATGGCTGAGACCACTCCATTCATCGCCTAGTATGCATGACAAGAGGAAATACTGTCGTTTTCACAAAGACCACAGGCACTATACAGAGGATTGCAGAGATCTGAAGGAGCAGATAGAAGAACTTATACGGAAAGAAAAACTATAGCAATATGTGAAAAGGGGAGATTCCAGCAAATACAGTCAGAAAAATCAGCATGAGGGTTCCCGAAGAGATGAAGACCGCCCACCACCTCGTCCACAGAATACACTAAGGGAAATAAAAACTATCATGAGGGGACCAACCACAGAGGGATCGTTCAAATCCCTCAGAAAGTCACACCAAAGGCAGGTAAACAGTGTTCATAGCCTACCTCCTCTGAAGCAAAGACGGACGAACCAAGACATGTACTTCTCAGAGGAAGATGACAAGGGAGTAAAGCAACCTCATGATGACCCACTAGCCATTATGGTCATGATCAAAGGGTTCAATACATGGAGAGTTCTGGTAGACAATGGGAGCTCAAATGACATTTTCTACCTTCCAGCAATTAAAACTAAACCCTAAAAGGCTTCGTCCTTTCGAGTCCCCCCTCGTTAGTTTCAGTGGAGACAAGGAATACCCCAGGAGGATAGTGACGTTGACAGTCACTGCCGGTTCATACCCCCTCCAGGTAACCAACAAGCACAATTTTCTAGTGGTAGACTCAGCCTCGTCCTACAATGTGATCATAGGACGACTTACCCTCAACCGCTGAAAAGCTGCTACTTTCACGTACTGTTTGAAGGTAAAATTTCCAACAAAATAGGGGGTCGGAGAGATAAAAAGAAACCAGGTGTTGGCAAGAGAGTGTTACCAGGCCATCCTGGCCTTGAAAGAGAACCATACGTGGATAATCGAGGAAAAAACACCAGAGATCGTCAAGAAGCTAGAAACGATAGAGTTGGTTGAAAGAAGTCCCGCGAAGACAACCCAAATAGGGACGAATCTAAGTCCAAGGACGAAGGAAGGGATCATCAACTTTTGGAAAGATAACCTCGATGTATTTGCTGGGAGTCACGAGGATATGCTAGGAATCCCAGCAAGCATCATTCAGTATCGCCTGAATGTTGACCCAGAGAAGAAACCCGTCCAACAGAAAAGAAGAGTCTTTGCCCCTAAACGAAACAAAGCAGTAATGGACGAAGTAAATAAGTTGCTTGCTGTAAATTTTATTCGGGAAGTCCACTATCCTGAGCGGTTGGCCAACATGGTTATGGTAAAAAAATCAAACGGGAAGTGGAGAATGTGTGTCGATTTCACAGATCTAAATCAAGCCTACCCGAAGGACAGTTTTCCCTTGCCCCAGAATTAATCAGCTGGTAGATTCTACTGCCGGACATAAACTTCTCACTTTCATGGACGCATTTTCTGGATATAACTAGATACAAATGGCCGAAGAAGATCAAGAAAAAACTGCTTTTGTCACCAGTCAAGGACTCTACTGCTACAGGGTCATGCCTTTTAGATTGAAGAACGCAGGGGCCACCTATCAAAGGTTGGTGAACCAGATGTTCAAAAAACAGATTAGGAGAAACGTGGAGGTATATGTTGATGATATGCTCGTCAAGAGTAAAGAGGAAGAGGATCACCTGAACGACCTCAAGGAGATGTTCAACACACTCAGACAGTACAACATGAAGCTAAGCCCGTCCAAATGTGCTTTCGGGTTTTCCTCAGGGAAATTCCTCGAGTTTATGGTATCGCAAAGAGGAATTAAAGTAAATCCCGAAAAATTAAGGGCTATCCTCGAAATATCCTCACCAAAGATGACCAAAGAAGTACAATCCCTCATAGGAAGAGTGGCAGCCCTTAACAGGTTCGTCTCTAAGGCAATAGACAAATGCCTTCCTTTCTTCAAGACTTTGAAGAAAGCGTTTGCTTGGACGGAGGAATGCAAAACAGTGTTTCAAGAGTTGACGCACTACTTGAGCAATCCCCCACTCTTAAGTCCGTCCAAAGAAGGCGAAGACTTATTCTTATACTTAGCGGTATTTGTCACGGTAGTTAGTGCAGTTTTGATTAGAGAAGAAAACAAGGTGCAACTCCCTGTGTACTGCATCAACTAGGCTTTCCAAAGTGTTGAGGCATGATATCCACACGTAGAGAAGATCACCTTCGCCTTAATAGTGGCTTTAAGAAAACTTCGTCCGTACTTCCAAGCTAATCCTGTCATAGTGATGATGGACCAGCCCATCAAAAAAGCGATGAACAAACCCGAGACCGTAGGATGAATGGTACAGTGGGCCATCGAACTCAGCTAGTTTAATATAGAATACCATCCACGAATAGCCATAAAAGCTCAGGCATTTGTCCGATTTCATAGCAAAATTCACCACCCCCGAGAATGCAGGCAACCAAAAAGACCTTTAGACAATAAACACTGACAAATCGTCCACTCAGAAAGGAGGCAGAGCGGGCGTTGTTATCACCTCCCCTGAAAAAGACGTTCTCAAGTATGGGGTCTAGCTCAAATTCCCTATAACTAACAACAATGTAGAATACAAGGTCTTGCTAATAAGACTAAGAATAGCTTGAGCACTTGGAGCTGAAAATATCGTGCTTAAAAGCGACTCATAGCTTGTCATAGGGCAAGTTAGAGGAGATTTCGAAGCAAAAGAGACAAAAATGCAAAAATACCTCAAATTGACGAACTAGCTAGTGAGTACCTTTCATCGTGCAAAGTTTGTTTAGATCCCATGGGATCAAAATGCAAAAGCTGATGAGGTAGCACGAAGTGCCTCAGCAGATAACCGAGATAAGATGAATGATTGGAGGCTAGAAGAACAAAACTCCCCTAGCATCATGGAGCTTCAAACTTTCCCTGTGCACACCCGCTCAGGATGGACGAGTCCGATTTTGACGTTCCTTCGAGATGGACGATTACCACCAAACCCTAAAGAAGCCAAAAAGATCTAGAAGCGTGCTGCCCAGTTTACAGTTCTAACCTTACTTGAGATGTATAGAAAAGGAAGAAGCCAGATACATCCTGGAGGAAGTACACAGGGGGTTTTGCGGAGATCACATGGGAGCAAAATCCCTTGTCAGGAAGATCATGAGGGCAGGCTACTTCTGGCCCACGATGCAGCAAGACGCAGCAGATTTTGTGAAGAAGTGTGACAATTGCCAAAGGTATGGAAATGTTCAACGAGTCCAAGGAGAAAAGATGACAACCATTTCCTCGCCCTAGCCGTTCACACAATAAGGGATCGATATTATGGGCCCTCTACCACAGGGAAAGAGACAAATAAAGTTCCTACTCGTCGCAATTGACTACTTCACAAAGTGGGTTGAAACGGAAGCTCTTGCAACTATCACAGAAGCAAAGGTACAAAATTTTGTATGGAAAAATATTGTTTACAGGTTCAGGATACCAAGGACGATCATCTCAGAAAATGGGCGTCAGTTCGACGGTCAGGGGTTCAGGTCATTTTGGTCAAGCTTAAGCATCAAAAACAAGTACTCATCACCAAGACATCCTCAGGTCAATGGACAGACGGAAGTAACCAACTAAACCTTACTCAGGATTATCAAGTCCCGGTTAGTAGAGGCAAAGGGAGCATGGCCCGAAGAATTACCAAGTGTCCTGTGGGCGTACAGGATGACGGCACGAACACCAATAAGAAAGACACCATTCAACCTGACGTATGGTACAGAAGCAGTCATCCCAATCGAAGTAGGGCTCGCTAGCCTCAGGAAGGAGTTCTTTGACGAGCAAAGTAATGACGATCAATTGAAGCAGAACCTGGATTGTCTAGATGAAGTCAGAGACCAAGACTCCCAAAGAATGGCCAAGTACCAGTAGAAGATAGCTGAATACTACAATCAGAAAGTGAAGTTGAAAAGATTCAACATCGGAGATCTCGTCCTTCTGAAGGTGACTCCTACAACAAAAATGCAAGGCAAACTAGGTCCAACTTGGGAAGGGCCCTATAAAGTCGTCCACTATTCATGCTAGGGAAGTTACCATCTAGAAGACTCAGAGGAAAAAAGGCTATCTCATTCATGGAATGTCGAACATCTAAAGAGGTATTATGAAAAGGAGTCATAGCCAGATTGTAAAACATAACTTGATTTCGTGCTTTTTTATGTAATAAGTGATTATTCAAAATTTCCTAAGTTGTTATTTAGCACTTCACAAGTATTATCCAGCAATTCGTGCACTTTAATTATTTCCTTCTTAAAAGACCAAAATGGTCGTCCAAACAAGAAAGACGATAAGATTCCTTAAAAGGATGTACATCATCCCAATCAAAAAGACGATAAGATTCCTTAAAAGGATGTACATCGTCCCGATCAAAAAGACGATATGGTTCCTCAAAAGGAAATACATCGTCCAGAAAAAAAGTCAGTAAAATTCCTCGAATGGAGTCACATCGTCCTGATGAAAGCAATCAAACTTCTTAGTTGCAAAAACATTGCCCAAACGAAAGATTTTTTACAAAGCATCAAACCTTACGTTCAAGTAAAAATGGGGCAAAATCTTCTAAGTCCATAAAAGGACGAGGATAAACAAATATGCCAACAAAATTTTTTTAAGTCCCCGAAGGGAAAAGAAGAACATCCAAAAATAAATCCTAGCAAAACATAAGCAAGAGATATCAACCAACCAGGAAGGTAATGGTAAATCCATATAAAATTAAACTGTTCAAAAAGCCCCAAAAACAAGTAGGGCATCCAAATATCAGGTGTCCAGTAGCCTTAAAACATATAGGCCACCAAAAAAAAAAAAGGGAAACATTGGTAAGGGGCAACAAGTTCAAGCTTAGGAGGCATCGTCATCTTCTTTGTTTGCCTAGGAAGGTTCCGCACCAGTTGATGCTGCAGTCTGGGCTAATGCTGAGGCTGCCTTGTCCTCCTCAATCTCTTTGTCAATAGCTTCAAAATCCAAATCCTCGAGATCCGTGCCAGGGCCGTGCTTAATCAGGTATCTCCGGAGAAGTTCGAAGCCTTTGAAGTACCACTGAAACAGTATAGTGTCATATTCCTCTGTGGTCTGGAAGGCAGTGATGGCCTTAGCCACAGCAACTTTCATTCTTTGAGCAGCTGTTGCAAGGAGTTCGTCCTTTTCCTTCACTGGTTGCCTCTCGGATTCCAGCTGATCTATCAAAACTTTGATCTATTCCTTGGAAGTGTTGAGAGCATCCATAGTAGCGATCAGGTCTTTCCGTAACCCCGAAGCCTCAACCTCCAGCACCTCCACCTTCAAGTTGGCCACGACGGCCTTCTCCTCATTCGCCAAACACTGAGTTGTGATATGCATTGTTTCTCCCAACACCTTACAACGAAAATTCTCATCAAAATCAGTAAACACAGCTAAACGCTTAAGGACGAAGCAAAAAAGGACGAAAATAAGATGGATTAACTGCACGAGCTTGTGAATGTGACGACTTACCATCTCGTGGAAGGATACGCTTGAAATCTCATTCATCTCCCTGGGAGTGAGGAGCTCATTCGCACGGTCCATGGCCATCTCAACATCAGACCAAACACTAGAACCAATCTCCTCTTTTCCTTTATTCACTACCTTCTGCTTCTTCAAAGGATGGACAACCTCCTCAATAAAAACGCTAGGAGAAGCTACCTGACCCTCTTCTAAGTCCAAGGCAAGGGTGGACGAACCTCTCTCCACTGTTTCTTTCTCTTTCTCTTTTTCCTTGTCTATGATCCTTAACCTTCTTTGGCCAATGTTGGAAAGGGGCTCATTCTTCTTCTCCTTAATCTTCTTGTACATCTCCTTGTTAAACTTGGTCATCATCTCTACACTAATGAAAACAGAAAGTTAAGATGAAGAAAAAGTGGATAAGACGATCCCATATGCAAAGGCAACTTACGTTTTCTCTCTTTTTGGTCAAGCGTGCTGAGGACGTAAAGAGAAGGCTCCGGCCCTAAGCAATGACGAACTAACGTACATGGATCAATTAACTCGTCAAAATCATCAATAGTCCTTGAGTACTTGATTGCTGCCTGAACCCACTCCTCAAACTTACTCTCGAGCTCAGGACACTCCTTTACTGCAAAATACAAAACCAAGAAAAGATCAGAAGTAATGACCAATATAAACAAGAAGTTAGAAAAGAAAAAAGCATCTCATGAGGAGCAAACGCGCCAAGCAAAGGGGTTTCCCACCGGCACGGCAACCTAGGGACGTCCCCCCAAAAATTATTAGAAAGAGTCTCCCAACCATCGCCCGACACAAAGAAATATCTAGATTTCCAATAACAAAAGGACAACGGAAGATCAACGATAAGATGCGACTTTCTATCCCAAGGTACAAACTTATAATACCCAAACTCCTTGGATTCTTTCAAACGATAGAGATGGACGAACTCATTTAGCGTGATCATATCTCCGTCGGCAATGGTCGTCCAAATCACCATACAACTTATGACGATTCTCCATGAATTAGGCATAAGCTGCCCTAGTGCAAGGTTTAAGTAGTGAAGAAGCTCTATGATAAATGGATGGATGGGGAATCTGAGGTCGTACGAAAACGCAACCTCGTAAAAACAAACTTCCCCATGAGCAAAGGCGCAAGCCTTCTCACCTTTTCTGGGAAGATGAGCCCTAGTCTCCTCGGGAAACTGGAACCTATCTCTGAACTTGCTAAAGAACTTTACTTTCAAAGAGCATTTTTCCTTAAAGGCATGGAAAGGATGGGCAACGGCCACAGTAGGAGGATGAGAAGACGAAGGCACATGAGAAGGCGCAGAAGTGGCTATGTCTACCCCGACCCCTTCCCCGCCGACGTTAGAAGACGAGCCTCTCTCCAAGTCACCTGACCCCACCTTCGGACCCCATATTTTTCCTCCTTAAGACCCTTCGAACTTATTTAAACCAAACCTGAGATTTACACAATAAAGGGTATAAATCAACCAACACTAAACCTAAGCCACTACCACTAAAAACAAAACCCTCAATCTATGGGTATGAATCACCGGATGAAAACGCACCCAATGGGCTGCTAGAAGATTCTACTAACGCCCCTAATCGGGCAAAAAGAAATGCGATGAAGGGAGAGGTGCGCTTAACTTCAGAGTAACCCACCATTAAAGGAAACAAAACCACTCAAAAAGGGGGAAAGGGAAGCACAGAAAGAAAAAAGGAACTCAAAAGACAGGAATACAAGCGAAATTCAGAAAGGAAAAGAGTGTAAATAAAGGGCATATCTGGAAATTAGGGAAGAAACTGAGAAGACTAAGAGCAAAGTGCACAACTAAGGGAGTAAGAAAAACCAATCACAGAGAGAAGATGAAGAATTGAGAAAAGGAAAGCCAAAAATCAAAAGGTTTTGCCTTGACAAATGCGAGAAACCTGAAAAGGTTTTCACCGAAAACAAGACCCCTCGGCCAATCAAAATCAAGCACATGGCCACGATGTGTGCCACGCCGCCATAAAGCAATCAATGCGAAGTAGAACCCCAAGCACCACAACCGCAAAAAAAAAATAAATAAATAAATAAATAAATAAATCCTTTCGTATTCCTGTGACCGTCCAAAGTGTGGATGACCTCGAAATAGGGGGGGCAACTAAAAGACCCGATCATATCATCGTTGTCCACAGTCATGGACAAGGACGAAGAGGACTCCCAAATTCGTCCAACCAGTAATGGTCGCCAAACAAGGACGAACAAATCCATCCTCGCTCATTAATGAATCGTTATAAAGTAATGATTAGCCTCCATACCGTTGGGAGAATAACCTACCATTAACACCCTGCAGAGGCGTTACCAGGAGAGAATAAAGTCACCATTAAGGCTCCACCAACGGCTAGAAGGAGGCACCTGTGTACACGTATATATAGCCATGAAATCCAAAAGAGAGGTACGTATACAAAGTAATACTCTAGCTCTTGAATACTAATTTCTTAACATTTCCTTTGCCGATTTTTCTGACTTTGGCATTGAAGGCTTTGTGGCAGGCACCACACCGGTGATCCACATCTCTTCTTTTCCCTACTCATTTTTCAAGGTCGGGTTGGCTAAGGACGACTCCAATCAGGACGATCACACTTGACTAGCGATTCAGACATCATCAATTATGTAACTTGTTCAAATGACTTAATGGGTCATATAATTAAAGTATATATGGATAATTAACAGAATTTCAATGAGTTGAAGGAGATTCTTCCAAACCATAGGAAATTTTATCCACAAGAGAAAGGGGAGGAGAGAATAATCAATTATAAAGCAAACGCAAATATGCAGGGAAGATAACACAAGCAAGGTAATCATGTGTGCTTCATTTACTAATATTCCACACACTATTACATGGTGGAGTCCTTAAATGTAAAGGGAAAACTTGATTCCTTCTTTCTATTAAGTGAAAACTTTTTTTTTTTTTTTCTTTTGGGGATAACTAACAAAGTGAAAACTAGAACATTTAGCCACCATTTGACTCTTACATGGTGGAGTCCTTAAATGTAAGGGAAAACTTGATTCCTTCTTTCTATTAAGTGAAAACCTTTTTTTTTTTTTTTTTTTTGATAAACTAATAAAGTGAAAACTAGAACATTTAGCCACCGCTTGAGAAGCGTGTTGTTCACGAGACCTACAAGTACCGTATTCAAAAACTTTTTCTTTAAAATTGGGTCCCACAGCACTATTCATGCATTTAAAAATTATTTTCCTACAGTATTTTCAGTTTTCCCTTAATGGCAAGGCCCTTTCATGGCAAGGGTTGACTAATCTTTGTAAAAAATTGACTCAAAATAAAGATCAATTCCATAGTAAAAAAGGTATCTTTAAGCAAATCTAGCATTTTTCCAATAAGGAGATAATAAGTATATGATATTATAATGACTTTATTTGTCTTTATGTTAAAAAATAAATAAATAAAAAGAGAGAGAGAGAGAGGAAATTAACTTTACCCCTTTCAAGATATATGGGAACTACCTAACTAAAACATGTATATTCAAGCTAATATGTGTTGATGTATAGCCATGGGAAATGCTGGTGTTGAAACAAGCAAAAGTTACCTTTGGTAGCTTATCTTGCTCAGCCAGATGCTCCACATGAAGCCTCACATTTGATGCAGCAGGAATCCATACGCTACGATCAAATCCAGAGTATACTTCTGCAACTATGTCAAACAAAGTTTCAGCTCCATTTTCTATAGCTTTCCAGATGGAAGTTTCTCTACTTCTGCGGTTTCTGAATATGCCATGTCAGGATTTGGCAGACAATATTGTTACATGGGATTTGGAAATATTTTCTTGAAAATTAAAAAAACTGTCAATACTTTTATTTCAATTTCCAAGAAAATTTTTTCCAAAAATGAAAATTATTGTGTGTGTCATTAGAGCACACGTTACCAAAATCCTTTTTGTTGCATATAGTGTAAATCTTAGATGTAAGAAGAAGAAGCTAACAGAAGTCAAACTCTTGGGCCCGACAATACCGATAATAAAAAAGTTATTGCAGATAAAGGTGAAAGGGAAATTCTTTTTTTTTTTTTTTGGTTTGGGGGAGTGTTGTTTACCTGCAAAGGAGTCATTGTCTAAGATCCCATGATGGGTAAAAAGTTTGTAGGAAATTTAGCTTAAATTAGGAAAGTGAGAAAATGACATGCGCACACTTGAGATATCCACAAAGCATGTGCTTTGGCCACAGGTTAACTCTCCCATGCATGGGAATCAAAGTGTGTGGGGGAAAGCTCCATGAATTTGTAAGTTGTTTGGAAGTATTGCTGCATAAACAAGCAAACAAAATCTTCACCAATCTTTAAGGTTTTTAGAAACAGCAATTACAATTACATGCATAGAAACACTCAAATAATTAAACCATTGTATTATTATTATTGGTAAAGTATGAGTATCTATATGTCTGATTGATTTATGTATTAATTTATCATGTGTTAGTTGTGCCATTTTTGGTAATTAAGGTATGCTAGTTTCTAGGAGAATAGCCGAAATAGTTACTCCATATAATAGATTTAGTACATATGGAGTTTGCAAATCCACTTCATGAGTTTTAGACAGAAGGGGAGGGGAACTGATAATTTACGATGACCCACCATGTACAAATGTGAAGGATGTAGTAATGACTTTCTTTTCTTTTTTTACCAAACCTTGTCTCAGTGTCAATAAGACACAGGAACTGCACTCAAAATAGTGCTGTTTAATGCAAATAGAAACTGAAACACGGACCTAATCTATGCTAATTATAATATTGTCATCATATAACCAAAATGAAATCCAACTACCAGGCTACTATAATTGGAAGAAATTAAAACAGATAATTTAACGTCTCCAAAAGGAAAACATCTTTAATACTAAAATGATACATTGGAGCACAGAAATTAATACACAAATAATTTCTTCAAAACCATTAATCTCTAAGAAATTAAAATCTCTTACAGGGTGCAACGATCATTAATTTGGCAAACCCCAACATATACTACCACTTTATATGAGGCAGAGGAAGGGCGACAATACAAAACCAAAGATAGACCAACTCAAACCTTTTAAAAAAAATGGAAAAATATCAAATGGTATTACTGATATTTGTCAATTGTATTTTATTGATTACGGCATAATATGTAAATCTGATTATGGAAGGTCCAACTTTAGCCATATTTAGTGTACAGGAAATAAAAAAGAAATGCAATAGTAATGAGAACACTTTAAACTTAATGTATAGCACAACAATATTGGTTCATAAGAGTAGTCCATAATGGAAAGGAGAGTAATTATGTATCATTATTAGGACCTTCACATGAACTTAGAGTCATATTTCCACCAGAAGTAATGTCCAAGATGGCACTTCCTTGACTGAAACAAAGCACAGATAAATTAGCAGAGAATTTTAAGTCCAGCCCACGAGGGGAATTAGTTTGAAGCTTTCCTGTTGATTTTGGAACCAACATTAATTAGAAGAATAATAAGCAGATGCATTAATCCATATTAGGAGTGTTACCACACTGATAAGAAAAGAAGTAGGAAGGTGTTATAGCCCCAATAAATAGTGGTATAGCCTTCGTAGGGTGCGTGAGAATTAGAAAACTTTTTCCAATGAGAGAATTAGAGACTAAGCTTTGGTTTCGGTTTTTCTATGTGATGAGGATAAAATTATGATGACAAGGGCGACGGTACAGACCTGACAAGGGCGACGGCGCAGATCTGACAAGGGTGAAGATGCAGGCTTAACAAGGGTGACGAGATGGTTTTGCCGTCAGCATTCCTTCGAGGCTGACGGTGACCTAAGGTAAAAGAACTCCACATAGGGCCGGACATCCTGAAGATTGACGGGATGAGCGTATACTAACGAGATGACATAAACTGACGGCGTCAGTCTATGGGATGTCACGTTTACGTGTACAGTTAACTTGCTCCCCACGTTTCATGAAACCTAAGAACTCCTATATGGAAAGAATCCCGTAAAATACGCCCAAGAAGACTCCGATAAGGAAAAGACTTCTACTCCAAGGAAAAGAGGGTCAACCCTCTCTACTATAAAAACCCAAGCACCCTCACAAACCAAAGTACGCATAATTTACCCTCTCTAGCACTCTAGAGCAGTGAGAATAATTCTAACTTGACCTTCGGAGGGTGTTTGGCCGGTACCACACCGGTACCCCCCGCTAGGTTATTCCTTTTCGTTGTGCAGGTGCCATTCGCGATCGTACGAGGAACGTGTGACTCACTGGTGGGCATATTTCCGGCATCATCACTATGTTTGTGAGGTCTGTGAGAGTTTGTAAGTGTAATTGTAAGCTTTATCATTGATAGTGGATTTTTGTTTTTGGATTGGCATTGCCTGTGAATATAGCGTAGAGTTTGCCAAACCATATTAAACCGCTTCACGCAGACGTGGAAGAAGTTTTTCGAAGTATCTTGAACGAATGCTTGTATCATGGTAATGGTTGGATCTTAAATATATGTGCTATAGAATTAGCACTCTGTGCATTTGGAGGTTCTAAAATCTTGTTACAATATTTCACCTTGTACTAAATCAAACAAAATGGTAAATTAGCTGAAAAAAAAAACTCACTTCATCAGGCATGTGCCAACACGAATTTAAACAATTCAGCTTAGAAACTCTACAATGTATAAACATATAGTTTTACTCATTTAATTTGGAAGTCAGACTGCAATCTTAAAAAATTTCAATCATTTTGGTAGCTTAAGTTGTTAGTCCATGAGCCAACACCCTGCCCCCTTCTTTTTCTCAAAAACCTCTAGAAAGAAAAGGTTGTGTTTCTCCCTCTAGCCATTTCTTCTAAAATATAATTAAGAAATCTGGATAATAATAGAGCATGGTCCTGTTTACAAAATTTTGCCAATCAGATTACATGTAAAGATGCCATGTGGCCATCTTAAGAATCTTAACCAACACAATGATCACCGACAATCAATGAGTGAGTACTCATATGAAGCAGTGCCATGTGGCCATCAGTATGACCCTGTATTAAGAAGAATCTTTCATATTCAGACACAACAATATAATGCTGGTTTATATGGAAAACTACATTTAGAACTTTATTTAAAGAAACAAAAGGCTAAAATTAAACCAGTATAAGATGATGAACTCTCAAAATTCATGTGTTCGTTTCTCCAAGAACTCTATGCAAGTTCCCCCCCTCGCCCCTCTTTCTGTCTCTCTCCCCTCCTCTTTTTTGCTTAAGCACATTGAGAACTGGCTCTTTGCTGTAGTGAGCTACCAGTTGATAGGGTAATTTGAGAATCAATAACGTTAATGTGACTTGGAGACATAAGCAGCAAGCTGATTAAGGAAGCAACACCAACACCGAGAAAATCAAAATAAGCCATAAAATCAACACATCCTTCAGAACTGACAATGATAGGTCTCCCTTTATGATACCAACTAAAGAAACTACTGGGAAAATTGTTCCTTAATTTTTTTTTTTTTTTCCCATTATCTAATTGCTATTGTTTAAATGTATCATGATGGATGATGATAATAATGTCTGTAAGGAATATCAAAGTCATTTTTTGTTTAAATCACTTCTTGAATTTGCAGGACCCATGGCCAATAACTTAAAAGGTGCATAATAGTATGGAAGAAGCAAACATGACATTTTGGTCATGATCAAACAGTCATAAATGCTGCATAAAGCCACATGCAAGAAAATACCGAAAATATCTATATCATTCTATAAAGCACCAATGTTGCTTGGTGATGCTCAAACTCTTATGAAATCAATCTGTTATTTAGAGTTACCCAAACTCATGAGAATTCAATCCATGAATTCTTATCAAGTTATTGCTCAGTTTAGGCACTGTTAGACCAAAGAACTTGAACCCACAATTAGGTTGGACAATCAAAATTAAAAGGAATTTGGTATTTGCAAGATTATTAGAAGGATAAAGTATTCAAAATTTCTCATACTAAAACGACCAAGTCCATATGATGGAATCCCCCTCAAAAAATTAAGCATTACTTTTTCATGTAAGAAAAAATTATTAAAATAGTAATTGTTAGGAGGGTTTCATTAACGTATGCCCGGGCATCTATTAATAAATTATTTTAAGAAACCAATCATGAACCTCTTAGGGATAGACACACCCCATGAACCAATCATCAACAATCACCGGTGATGATGTCTACGGTCAACATCATCATTCTGGTTGTCGATGTCATCTTTCCATTCGTGACACTTTCATTTCTAATGTCATCATTTTGACCACCAGTGCAACCATCATTAAGGCATAGCTACCATTTGTCACCAACCGCCGATGTCTTCTCTGTCTCACCCATAATCCAATCCTCAATTCTGACAGTTATCAATTTGTCAACAAATATGGATGGATAATTAGCCTGAGCACATCTGGAGTACGAATATGCGAGTTTGTAATGGCTTACACCAAATGTTACTTAAGCTTCCAACAAAAAGAAAACTATCATTTTATATTTGTGCAGTAAAAAAAAATGATGAATACTGGTGCAAAAATAACCCTTAATCGCTGACCGCCAATGCAAATGTCTTCTGCTCCAGAAACTGAGGTATATCCAAGAGACCAGTCACCTGTGATTATATAACATCAGTTGAAGTTTTATAGATAATAAAATTGATCTCTAATTATGATGGGTGAATCAACTCAAGGTCTAAACCACCACGTCCTAATGAAGTAAAAATTTGCCAACCCTTGTAGCCAAGGGACAGTTGTGCATTGAAGGACTAAGAGTATCTCCAGCACCTTCTCTATATTTTTATATTGTTTGAACAGTAAACAGTGACATATGCATTTTACCTACCTGCTTTTTCAAATATATCTTTCAACATATTTTCTATCATTTTTCTATCTCATTTAAATATTATTTCTTCATTCATTATTTATTCATTTTTTAACACACATTCCCATATCCTCATCCCCACTCCTTTCTTTACTAATTTTTTTCTAATGTACAGTAACCCATCAGATTTGATGAGCTACTATTCCTGAGTCCAAAAAAAAAAAATCATGCTTTAGAGAATCCTTTGGAGTCCTTTTTTTGGGTCTTATTCTCTATTATAGAGACTATTTTGCTTTTATCTAAGCTATTAGAGATGCTCTAAGAGTTTCTCCATTTTTTGGATAATAAATTTTTACAAAGAGACATTAACAAGAAGGAAACAGAGACCATGACATATATTTTTTACTTAAGGTAATAAAATGCTAAATCATATTTTTAGTTTTACAAATTAATATAAACATCATTATTGCATTGGTATTCAAAGACACACATACTCTAATAAGCTATATAAACAGAATCCAGGTTGTCATCCAAAAGAACAAAGCACTAAATTGGTTAAAATATAAGCTACGCAGTCAAAAACCAAACCATTAGACGGTTAATATAGTAAAAATATTTATAAGAGGCAACAGCAACACCAAAGATATCAAAGAGCTAGGAAATAGACTCACGAGCACTGGGTTCTTAAATTAAAATTACTTCTTTTGGTTTTAGAGAAATGGACTGCTTTTGCGCTTGATATATACTCAAGAAAATGATGAAGAGGTTTGTCATTCAAAAAAACCATCTTTTTCCATACTTTAACTGACCATTCCCTTAAGTTAAAGTTCTCATAAATCAAAATCATTTCTTTTGGCTTTTGAGAAACGGACTGCTTTTGCCCTTGCTATATACTAAGGAGAATGATGAAGACATTTGTCATCCAAAACAAGCATATTTTCCATACTTTAACTGACCATCCACTTAAGTGAATTACCGCATTCATTGTATGACACAAGAATCTCCACACTAAGTAGCCTTTAGTGCTCAAAGCTTTTAGGATTGATTTAAAAATATTTATGGTTGGTTAGAGTTTATGGTTTGCAATGAAATTCTAGAGACAATAAGGGCTAATAATGATACAAGAGTGCAGAGATTTAAATATAAGAAAAAGAAAGGGGATGAATTTCTAGGCATTCTATCAAGATTCCTTAGGTTTCACGGCCAAGTTTAAGACTACATCATACAATTTTCAATAAAAAAAAAAAAAAAAAGCCCTGTGGCTTCATAAAATATCCTCCCAAACTTATTCTACCTTGAATTAAACTAATATGTAAAGATATGGTTTTTACATAATGTGGGGCTAGAGAATTTGTGACCCCGGCCCACTTTACGTTAGGGCCCAAGGCCCGAACCGAGGAGAGACATTGCCGAGAACATACAACGAAAATCCAAATGGCCTAGAGATATAGCCGAGGACGATTCTGTCCTCGGCATCCCAAAGCGCTCCTAGAAGAAAGGGGGAGTACGGTATAGGAGCGGTGCATGGAAAAGCTAAGCACCTCCGCATTGATAGGGAAAGGACCCTTGAACAGTGAGACAACAAAGGACAAGGGAAAGGTTACCATTACTACAATTAAGTACTCTGAGCCTGACAGAGCAATACTTTTCAGCTTTTACAACCACTCCTAATCACTTTGGATATGGGCTGATAGGACAAGTATCAACCCTAGAAAGCTGACCTACACGTGGACGTTGGAGGGAGGGAAAAGGCTAGTATAAAAAGGAGAAGGAAGCAATTCAGAAAGAGGGGACGGGGAGGAGGGTTAAGAACTAGAGCCTCCTAGGCCGTGCCGAGGAGAAAATCTTCTTGGGCAAGCACGGTTCACCCTTGTGTAATTACTGTGAACACCATGACCAACCACAGTCTGGTGACCAAGGCCTAGCCTTTTAGCCCACTCTCTATAAATTTATTGTTTGGGCCTTTAGCGTTCGAACCCAATAAATCAATTTAGGATCATTACAAATTGAGTCCTTACAATTGGCGTCATCTGTGGGAAGGCTTGTGCGTTGGCATAGGCGGTGGTAGGATCAAACCCTTGTCAAACAAGAGTCTGTGAAAGCCCCTCCATCATTTTCAGCAGCAAGCCGTTGTTGCCCTAATATAAAGTTCCGCTAGGGGCTACACTTCGAAGTGCCAGTGGCATAGGCAGTTCTAGGGGCTTCCAGCATCAAGTCAATGCCTTACACCTTGGTCGAGGGGCTAATCCTCGAAACTTAAAGAAAATCTAAGTTTTGGACAAAACCAAGATCTTGTATGGTCCTTAGACTCAAATCTATGGAGAAACCAACTACTTAAAGAAAATCTAAGTTTTGAACAGAACCAAGGTCTTGCATGGTCCTCAGACTCAAACTTATGGGGAAACCAACTACTTAAAGAAAATCTAAGTTTTAGACAGAACCAAGGTCTTATATGGTCCTTGGACTCAAACCTATGGGGAAACCAACTACTTAAAGAAAATCTAAGTTTTGTACAGAACCAAGGTCTTGTATGGTCCTCGATGGGGAAACCAACTACTTAAAGAAAATCTAAGTTTTGGATAAAACCAAGGTCTTGTATAGTCCTCGGACTCAAACCTATAGGAAAACCAACTACTTAAAGAAAATCTAAATTTTGGACAGAACCAAGATCTTATATGGTCCTCGAACTCAAACCTATGGGGAAACCAATTACTTAAAGAAAATCTAAGTTTTGGACAGAACCTAGGTCTTGCATGGTCCTCGGACTCAAACCTATGGGGAAACCAACTACTTATAGAAAATTTAAGTTTTGGACAGAACCAAGATCTTGTATGGTCCTTAGACTCAAACCTATGGGAAAACCAACTACTTAAAGAAAATCTAAGTTTTGGACAGAACCAAGGTCTTGTATGGTCCTCGAACTCGAACCTATGGGGAAACCAACTACTTTGAGAAAAACTATAAGTTTTGGACAGAACCAAGGTCTTGTATAGTCCTCGAACTTGAACCTATGGGGAAACTAGTCACTAGAAAATGGCTTAAGTCCTAGACAGAATGGAAATCCCGCGTTATCCTCGGATCCCCAATTTTAAGGAAACTAACGCAACCGAGTGTTTAGACCCTGTACAGTAATACATCGGTCCTCGGACCAGATGTAGAAAGAGGTTAAAGTTATGAATGTTGTCAGGAACGTGGCAAGGTGCCCTAGTGCTCAGCGACCCTCTCGAATAGTTCATTTTAGGTTACCCCTCCTCGGATAATCACCCCATATGCAATACAGAGCATTCAGCTGTTATCTCAGTTAGTCTTATATGGTTAACCTATTTCAGGTTGGCATTATTGTGCCCACTAGTTTTAATAAGTTCAAACTAATAACTCTTTGTTAACAAGGGTTTCGACCCTAAGTATTGTTCAAAAGAAAAGGACACCATCACATCCACTCACAAAAAAATTATTGCAGAAAAGAAAGAACACGTAAAATGGGATAACATTATCTTTTATTAGACAAAGAAATAGTACAGCGTACAATAAGGGGCTTAAGCAAGCCTATACCAAAAGCTAACTATAGAAGCAAAAAGAAAAGCAAAAAGAAAAAGATACAGGGGAACAATAAATCCTTCAAATTCTGCTCTAACAGCGACTAAGCATGTCAGGATGGCCCCAGTGATGGTAGAGAAGAAGAAGCGGAGGCACCTAGGTGGCACCAGTGAAGGAAGAGAGGAAGAAGCGGGGATGCCTAATCCCCGTACCAGCTCTGACTCCCATCAAGTAAGTGTCATATTAGCAGCACTCGAGAGAAAGTGGATGGTACCGACGATGAGAAACCTCAATGCTGTCGTATCGAAAATCTGATGCGACTTCCACCTGCTTCAGATTTTGGTTGAAAGAAGAAGAGGCTCTTTTCCTGCCTTATCAAGGGGAAGATATGTCTTGAGTCTTTGTCTCCCTTGCCCTAACCGAGCCATCTTGAGTCTCAGGGAAACCCAATGCTTCTGGAGAGGATGTAGTCCCTTCACCCCCATCCTGGCCTTGACCATGTCACCCCCAAAAACTCAATCACACTGGTAATGGGGACTATGGGCACAACTGGAGGGTTAGGGATTTGAAAGGCTTAAAGGGTCTACAAATAAAGAAAATGACCCCCCACCGTGCTTCTTATATGGGGGGCAAACCAGGTGGCATTTAATTTGTGCAAATCTCCAAGAAAAGCTACAAACGAGATAAGTCCCGCTCAACTCCCAACGCCGTCTTCAACCGTTGGATTTATGTCGCCTCGTGAAGAAAACTTATTAAAAACGTGTCTCATGCACCAAAACGGTAGGAACGCGGCGTGAGTAAAACTAAAAGAATGTCTCATAACCAGGAGCATGTCCCAGGCAAATGAAGAGACACCGGCATTAATGAAGGACAAGGCTGGGCAAGACATGACATAGACCCGACATCACCAAAACCCTCATCTCTGTCCGAAGGGCCAGACAGCAGGATTTTTAGGGGCTATTGTGGGGCCAGAGAATTTGTGACCCCGACCCACTTTACATTAGGGTCCAAGGCCCGAGCTGAGGAAAGACATTACCGATGACATACAATAAAAGTCCAAATGGCCTAGAGATATAACCGAGGACAATTCTGTCATCGGTTACCCAAAGCGCTCCTAGAAGAAAGGGGGAGTACGGTATAGGAGTGGTGTATGGAAAAGCTAAGCACCTCCACATTGATGGGGAAAGAACCCCTGAACAGTGCGGCAACAAAGGACAAGGGAAAGGTTACCATTACTGCAATTAAGTACTCTGCGCCTGACAGAGCAATGCTTTTCAGCTTTTATAACTACTTTGGGTATGAGCTGATAGGACAAGTATCAACCCTAGAAAGCTGACCTACATGTGGACGTTGGAGGAAGGGAAAAGGCTAGTATGAAAAGGAGAAGGAAGCAATTCAAAAGGAGGGGGCAGGGAGAAGGGTCAAGAACTAGAGCCTCCCAAGCCGTGCCGAGGAGAAAATCTTTTTGGGCAAGCACGGTTCACCCTTGTGCAATTACTGTGAACACCATGACCAACCACAGTCCGGTGACCAAGGCCTAGCCTTTTAGCCCACTCTCTATAAATCTATTGTTTGGACCTTTAGCGTTCGAACCCAATAAATCAATTTGGGGTCATTACAAATTGAGTCCTTACACATAACATTTATGTTGGTTTTATTTCATGACAAAAAGTGTGGTAATTGCAGTAGTTTATTTCCTTGTATTTTGTGGGATTTAATTGTAATGGATTTAGTCTTAAGTGGTGAAGATTTGCTCAAGATAGTTGATCTCGCAACTGGCTCGGGACTCAGCACCCACAAAAGGCCATGTGAGGGGCACATGTGGAAGTTCAAGAGTTAGTGTATCTCGCGAGTATCTTGCAACTTGGCCAATCCGTAAGATGATCCATGAGATGCACTGATAGCTAGGATTTTAAGTGTAGCCTTTCCTCTTCGTTGCCCACACTATATATACCCTCATTACCCACAAAATTGTAAAGAGGCTAATCATATAGAAAACCCTAGAGAGGTTTCTACAACACCCACCATTTTAGAGAGAGCTACTCATCTTTAAGTGAGAATTCCTTTGTAGTCTCTTCTCCTTCCCCTCCCATCGTCATATCTTGAGTGGAAATTTGTACCCAAATACAACCCACACCTATTCAAAGTAAAGAGAGTGTTTTGGAGCTTGGGAAGCATTAGGTCTTTGCCAAAATAAACCGGTGAGGCTTGGCGGTGCAATCAGACGGTATTGCGAGATCTGAGAAACTAGTGAAAACATGACTCGATGAAGTCTGTTGGTAGCTAGATTTTAGAGGGCTCAAGTATTTTGGGTAGATTAGGCTTGGAGAGTCTTTTTGATATTCTTGTACTCCAACTTATTCACTAGTGGATCATTTCGGCTTGAAGGGCTGCGGAGAGGTTTTTATGCCGAGTTCTTCAGTTTTCCTCTTTGATAACACATCACCGTATTATCTTAGGTTTGCTATTCTTTTCACTACTGCCCTTTACATTTTAGTATTGCATCCTTGTGCCCATCCATGCAATTGTTGAATGCTTTGATTAATTAATTTGCTAATCACGTATATTCCGCATTAAGTGTGTTAAGCAAATTAATTAAGCCGTAATTGAGAATTGGGGGTCTAAACAAGCTCTAGCATTTGCTATATCGAGCTTTCATAATATATATATATATATATATATAATTTCTAGTAAATCTAAATTCTAATGGGGCATATAGTTCAAATTAGAAAGTATAAACAAACAGAGTTGTAAACCACTAAGTACCATGATAAGGACAAAAAAGCACAACTTGACTCAAAAATAAGACCCATGGTCCACAATAACACAGCCTAGGTCCAAAATTTCTTGGAATTACAAAAATTGCCTCAATACCAAAAACTTTAAGAGCAGAAATAAAACATGGCCAAAAATTTACGATTACGAAGAATGATAAGAAAAAAATAAAAATAAATAGATTGCTTTTTCATAACCTTTAGTTGCTAACCTCACCCTTAAACAACAACAAGAACAACTACTACAATCAAAGCCTTAAAGGTCTTACCCAATGCCAAATCTCCCACTTTTGTTGGGTTTGGAAGAGGCATGGTAGGTAGCTTGGAGAGGTTGATTCCTGGACTCAAACCCGCAACTTGTCACTTTTGGTGGAAGGTGCCATCGCACGAAGGCTCAAACACAACAACAATCTAGTCTTAATCCCAAAATTTTAGGATCAACTATATATCCACAACAAACTAATCAAGGTCACATGTATTTATTTCCACTATTCTATCCAATATTAAGCCATACTCTCAATTACCTCCTTAATTAGCATGTTCTTTTTAATTACTTCTACTAATAATAGTTTCTTACTACCTATACTAATGATACTTTAGGTCTTCCTCTAGGGTTTTTTGTTCCCTCAACTTGAATCAAGTCTTCTTCTATACCAAGGGGGTCAAAGAGGAAGAACTCATTTTCTTTTCGTATTGACTCAAAGTCATTTCTCTTGACTTTTGATGGGGGGAGTATGGATTCATACTCATTGCTAAAAAACGGGGGAAACATCAAGGTTCACTCCTAGTTGGTAGATTGGGGTTGCATGGGACCATTACCTATTTGGTAGAGTTGTGCCGGTGGGACTTTAGCAAGAAACATTTCTTTAAATGGTTTCACAAGTATCATAAAATTTTGGAGTTTTCTAGTAGATCAAATAAGGGCGGTCTTTTTGTGGAGATATCAGAGTACCGTAATGGAGCAAGAAGTGGTTGCTTGCGTGTACCAAAAGGGATGAACAGGGGAGGCTGGGCTTTTCTTGAAACAAAGCTATGTATTTTTTTCTTTGGAAAATTAGCTTCTAGGCCGGGGAAGGAGGTGGATGTTGGTGGTGGTGGGCATGAGAAATCCACCGGAAATTCAAGGAACCGTGTTGGGAAAAAAATTAATGGGGACATGAAAGTAGGAAGGGAATTATGTTAGGAGAATCAGTTGCCAAATATTTCTGGGACTATAAATCAGAAGAAGAGATTTGGGGGATTTGACTTTTTTCAAAAATCAAATAATCCAACTCTTCTTAAATGTAGCAGGCCTTTGCGTGGCCCTTCTGCTAAATGGACTCATGCCCATTTCCCTTTAAAAATTAATGTTGCTTTTGATAGGACTGCTTAACATAAGATCCAATGAAGTAACTTTGTCCATCCAAAAGGAGCAGCAAAATTGGGCCCAATTTGTTTAGAGCCTGTGGCTTTAAATGACCAAGCAACTCAGGCCAAATCCATTAAAGCCCAAAATGAATTCATTCAAAACTTGGTGAAGTTGACTGAACAAAGCTCATGGGAGGTGGGAGAAGGGTCAGGGTCCCATGGTTCAGCCGAGAAGACTCTGACGTTGCCTTTGAGTACCAGCAAGATGGGTGGAGTACTCCCGAGGTCCGATGGGTGCATGGATGAGATTGTGAAAGGTGGTGTTTCCTCGGCAGGCCCTCAAACCAGTGAAGGGTCAGTTTCCCTTGCTTCACCCATGAAGCCTCTGATGGGAGTTCTGAGCACTGGCGAGATGGGTGTGAACCTTCTAAGGTACGTTGAAGTGACAGGGGTTGACGGTGGTCATTTGGTGGGCACTCAAACTAGTGGGGCTATGTTTGGTTGTATGGGAAGTGCTGTGATTGTCACCGATTGTCCAACGGTGGATTGTCTATTCTCTAGGGATATTCCAAACCCAGATAGGCTTTTCGATGGGATGTCCGATAGTCTATCTGACTTTACTGAGCCCATTGCTACACCAACGATGGTTTCGTAGCCTCTATCGAGTTATGAGTTCTCGGATATGAATTGCAATCACAAGTTGCTAGTTCAAAATCGTTTCTCTCCTCTCTATGAGCTGGGTTCTGATTCCAAAGGGGATGACATGTTGATGTTGAATTGGGACAACTCCACTAGCTCAGGTAAGGATGAGGATGATAGAAATGTTTTGGATATTGTACCTTTGTCTAAATGGGCTCATTGCGGGGGTCTCAATTTGGTAACAGAGGAGAGAGCAGTGGATGACTTTCTCGTGGAGGATTTTCTGGAACCATTAGTGTGGGTGAAAAGGATGGTTAAGGGTTTTGGTAAATTTGTAGGCTTTCCTATAGATTCTTGTGAAAGGTAGTGCATTGCTTTCTTTCAAAAGCTTGAGGAAGTGTGGAAAAAACAAGCTACTACAGGTAGTCTTCGTTACACTACCTCTTCAGCTAAAAAAGGTATGAGAGAGTTCAAGAATTTAGTTTCTGCTATTAATTATGATGGACAATCTGGTCATCAAACTAGAGGAGATGTGAATTCCATCGGGGTGGGCTCAGATCGTTGTCCATGAATTTGAAAATCCTATCTTGGAATGTGAGAGGATTAAACAATCCTCAAAAGAGGGATACTGTGAAGAATTTACTCAAGGAGTGGAAATGCGATGTTGTGTGTTTTCAAGAAACAAAATTGGACTATGCTAATTCTTTTGTTGCGAAAAGTCTTTAGGGCAGCCCTTTTGTTAATTGGGTAGCTTTGGATGCCATTCACACAAAAGGGGGAGTTCTTTGCATTTGGGACAAGCGGGTGTATGAAAAAATCGACTGTGTTGTTGGCTGCTTTTCTGTTTCTATTGTGTTGAAAGGTGTGGTAGATGGGTCTGTTTGGATTTGTACAAGCGTGTATGGTCCAGCTGCTGCTGGGCTTAGGGATGCTTTGTGGACTGAACTTGATAGTGTAAAAGTAAGGTGGAGCTCAACTTGTTGGGTCTTTGGTGACTTCAATATCATCATATATCTAGCAAAGCGTCTCAGTTGTACCACTTTTAGTCCAACCATGCTCAAATTCTCGAACTTTATTGAGAGGAATTTTTTGGTTGATCTACTTCTGATGGGGATAAGTATACATGGTTTCGTGACTCCAAGAACCTTTCTATGTCTAGAATTGATAGAGTTTTGGTGTCCGCTGACTGGGAGGATCACTTCTTGGATGTGACTCAAAGGCCTCTTCCTCGTGTGATTTCGGATCACTGTCCTCTTCTTGTGGAGGCAGGTGGTATGTCAAGGGGGAAGATCTCTTTTAAATTTGAGAACATGTGGCTCAATGTGGAGGATTGTGTAGATTGAGTTCAGGAGTGGTGGAATGGATATCATTTTGTGGGGCCTCCTAGTTATGTTCTAGCCTATAAATTCAAGGCTGTTAAGGGAGATTTGAAGCATTGGAATAAACATGTTTTTAGGGATGTGTCTTTTAGGAAGAAATGTTTGTTGTCTGAACTCTTGGATCTTGATTTGAGAGAAGGGGTGCAATCTTTGTCTCTAGCAAATGTAACAAGAAGAACTGAAGTTAAGGCTGAAATTGAGTATTTAGATTCCTTGGAAGAGATTTATTGGAGGCAGAAATCGAAAGCTCTGTTTTTAAAAGAAGGGGATAATAATACTAGATTTTTTCATAGGCTTGCCAATTCTCATAGATAAGCTAATACTATGAGGGGTGTGGAGGTTGATGGTATTTTGTATGAGGCGGAGTCAGAGATTCAAGATCAAGTGGTGGGTTTTTATAAGTCTTTATATCAAGAGTCGAAATCTTAGAGGCCCACTGTTGATGGCCTAGAGTTTGCAAATTTAGATGAAACTGATTAGCTTTCCCTAGAAAGGGAGTTTAAGAAGGAGATTATTGCGGCTCTTTGGGAAGCTAAGTGTGATAAGGCTCCTGGCCCTGATGGCTTTACTATGGCCTTCTTCCAAAAATGTTGGTGTGTGCTTGAGAGGGATATTTTGGCTTTCTTTGCAAACTTCCATAAAAAGTGTATTTTTGAAAAATCTCTCAATGCCACCTTTTTGTATTTGATACCTAAGAAGACTAATGCGGTTAATATTAGAGACTTTCACCCTATTAGCCATGTGGGTAGCTTGTATAAGCTTTTTTCAAAGGTGTTGGCACATAGACTTTGATTGGTATTATATAAATTGATTTCCAACTCCCAAAACTCCTTTGTTGGGGAAAGACAGATTCTTGATTCCGTTCTTATTGCAAACGAATGCCTAGACAGTGGATTAGAGAGTGGAAATCTGGGGTGTAATTGTTAAATTGGATATTGAGAAGGCTTATGATCATGTGAACTAGAGTGCCTTGTTTTATCTTATGGAGAGGATGGGTTTTGGGGAGCAGTGGAGGAGATGGATGAAGGCATGTATTTCTTTGGTAGTTCACGTGATCTTTGTTAAGGGGATCCCTTATATCCACTCTTGTTCTTGTTGGTGATGGAGGTGTTGAGTAGGTTGTTGAAGAAGATAGAAGATGGAGGCTTTCTTAGCAGTTTCCAAGCAAGCCCCACTGTGGGAGGAGGAGGTTTGCACATTTCTCATCTTTTATTTGTTGATGATACTATTCTTTTTTGTGATGCTTCCAGTAAACAATTATTGTATATTCGTATGGTTTTGATCTTCTTTGAATCTATCACAGGCTTGAAAGTAGATGTTGGTAAGTGTGAGATTGTGCCAATTGGTAAGGTTAGGAATTTGGATGCTTTGGCCCGCATTTTATGTTGTAAGGTTGGCTGTTTACCCATGACTTACTTGGGTATGCCTTTGGGGGCTCATTATAAGGATTCTTCGATTTGGAAACCTTTTATAGAAAGGATGGAGAAAAAGCTTTCAGGTTGGAAGCGATTATATTTGTCAAAAAGGGGTAGGCTTACTTTATTGAAGAGTAATTTAGCCTTCCCACTTATTATTTATCTTTGTTTACTATTCCACAACATGTGGCAGACAGATTAGAGAGGATCCAGAGGAATTTCCTATGGGGGAGATCTACTAATGTATTTAAATATTCACTTGTTGCTTAGGAAAAGGTTGTGTGGCTGGTGGAGGCAAGTGGTTTGGGGATCTAGAGAATTGGGTTGTTTAACCAAGCTTTACTAGGGAAGTGGCACTTTGGGAAGGAGGCCACACACTTATGGCTTCAGGTCATAGCCTCCAAATATGGGGAAGGTAGTGGTGGCTGGTGCACTAGAGCTATTAGAGGAACGCATGGCTATGGGATGTGGAAGAACATTAGGAAGGGGGCGGAGAGTTTCTTTGGTCATGTGTTGTATGCGACGGGAGAGGGTTCTCATACTCGGTTCTAGCATGATCCTTAGAGTAGTCTTACTTCTTTGAAAGAATTGTATCTGAAATTGTTTGCTTGTGTTGTGGATAAAGAAGCTAGGATTTCTGATATGGTTGACATTGCACTTGATGGGGGTGATAGAAGATGGAACTTACTCTTCCGCCGTGAGTTTCTAGATTGGGAGAAGGCAAGGTTTTATGCTTTCTTCGCACATAACTCATCCAAAATACCTATGGGGGTGATGATACCATGGTTTGGCAATTGAATCGTAGTGGTGTCTTTAATGTACATTCTTTTTATAAATCATTATTGAAAGCTCCGTCAGTTTTTTTCCCTTGGCAATGCATTTGGAGTGTTAAGGTTCCTAGAAGGGTGTCTTTTTTCTTATGGACAGTCGCTAGGGGTGGGATTCTCACAATAGATAACCTTGTTAAGAAGAACTTACCTCTTGTTAATTGGTGTTGCCTATGTCGATGTGAGGAGGAAACCGTGGATCATTTATTACTACATTGCAAGTTTGTCCATATCTTATGGAGTGAAGTCTTCTACTTGTTTAGGGTTCAGTGAGTGATGCCGAATACAGTAGTCTCTCTACTTCCTACATGGTGGAATTGGTTGGGCATTCATTCTTCCAATGTTTGGAATATGGTACCTGCTTGACTTATGTGGTTAACTTGGAAGGAACGCCATGCCCGAACATTTGAGGACACTAAAAGAACTGTGGACCCATTGAAGTCTTTACTAACTAAGACTTTGTTTGAGTGGTCTCATATTTGGGGTTTTACATGTTCTTCTTCTTTGCTTTATTTCATTAATTCTGTTAGCTTTTCCCTTTGATCTATTTGTATCTGTTTTTTTGCAATGAGTTTACTATCTCTAACTCATTGTACTTTTCCTATCAATAAATTTTTTATTAACTATCAAAAAAAAAAAATCAACTCACTCTTCTCTTTCTTACTATTGCATTAATCACCCACTTCTACACATGACCGAACCACCTCAAGCGACTCTCCCTCATTTTTTATCAATGGGAGTCACTCCTATCTTTAAGCAAATTCCCTTATTTCAAATTCTATCTTTCCTTAATTTCCACTTATCCATCTTATTGTTCTCAAATCAACTACACTCATTTTATGAACGTTCCTTCTTAACAGCCCAACATTCAGTACCATAGAGCATAGCTAGTCTCATAGTTTTAACAAGTATTCTACGATCACATAATACGTCTTGTTAGAAGTATTGGTTAAATGATTAAATTTATCATATCCCAATAATTTAAACTTTTGGGACCATCAATAATTGAACATGGTATGAGAACATGAGATCCTAAGTTCGATCATTATCTCCTCCACTCTACCTCCCATTAAATTCCCACATGTTGGGCCTTACCTATTAAAAGGTAGTTTCGGTCCACGCGTGAGGGAGAGTGTTAGAAGTATTGGTTAAATTATTAAATTTACCATATCCTAATAGTTTAAGCTTTTAGGACAATCGGTAATTTAACCCTTCTAATGTGCTTCTCCATTTTATCCACCCTGCTCTATCCTATGATTCACATCTTCTTCAATCTTTCCATCCATACAAATTATTGATTTTAAGTTATTTAAAGCTCTCACTCCTTGGTATCTCTTGACCATTAAGGGCCCGTTTGGTAGAACATCTTAAACACATGTTTTTAGTTTTTAAACAATATTATACGTATTTTCACACACTTTTTCACCCACAGATATTTCAAAAAAATACAAATAACATTACTCTAATTGTTCAATCAAACAAGCCCTAAGTCTTCCAACCCCTTCATCTTTATGTTTTCTTTTACTAAATTTACACTCCATTGTGTCACCATCAAACCAGAATTCTGAAAGGAAGCCTTCTCAAAAATTTCTCACTTTGACTTTTGTGTAATATCATGAAAAGACAATGCTTTCATGTATGTCCTTCACATAATTAAGCTAGGAGCATTCTGGCATGTCATTAATTTTGATTGAAAAATTTCCTTGCTTAAATGTCAGTATGTCGCCATTCTATTGCAGGAATATCTTTCAATCGTGTGCCCCAAATTAAAAGCAATAAAGGACAGGAAGATTACTAACTGGAAAAAGGCAGGAAAATTCAATCAAGCAAGGTGCACTGGCAGCTGGCAGTTGCAGCAAACACAGTTTGTTCGGTCAAATTCCTTAATGGGGATACAGCAGAAGAGCATCTAAGAGCATTCTTATAAGCTCTGTCATAAAAAATATCAATTTAAAATTCTATTTATAAGATGTTTTATCCTTCAATACTATACATTAAAATAATATTTATTATACATTAAAATAATATATTAACTACTCCCTATCATCATCATCGTCAACAACAACAACAACGGCACAACCACCACCGCTGCAACAACAGCCACTAACAACTACTGTCGCAACAACACAGACAGCCACCACCAGCACAAACCCACATCCACCAACACCGTCTCAAAAAAAACACACACACACACATAACCAGATAGATCGGCACAAACCCACATCCACCAAACCAAACAAACCAACATCCCAAACCCACCACCGGCACAAACACACATCCACCAAATCAAACAAAACCACATCTCAAATCCACCAAATCAATTATAAAATTAATTACAATTTATACTAAAATCATAAATTGAATCGGACATACACCGAAACATTTTGGATGGGTTTAAGCCAGACATACATCGAGACATTTTTTTTTTCTCTCCTCCTTCAGTGTTTGTTACCTTTCAAGAGCGATAATTAGATCATGACAACTGCCTCCGTCGCCGTCATTGATGGAAGTTTTCACTTCCAGCCACCATGTCCTTCACACTGGAGTTCCTCTTCATCGCAAAGTAGGTCAGTGATCAGTGACGAGCCTAGGCGGTCTTTGTCTCTTGACGTATGAGATCATAAATCAGTGAGGAGAAAGCAAAAAAAGAAGAAAAAATGGGGAAAAAACCAATGAATGAGATTTTATAGATCAGTGATGATGGAATTTGTGAGATGGTAGAGAGGAAATCAATGGTAGCTCATGATTCATGAATGGGAAGAGAATAGAGCAAAAGGGAAGAGGGGAGAAGAAAAGACTAAGGCAGAGTGGATATGAAGAAGTAGAAAATGAGTGACTGAACGTGAAGATGATGATATATTTTAATTGGGATGAAAGAGAAAAATGAATAAAAATAATAATAAACGCATATAGAATTCTCATCTGTACCGTGCCAAAGATAAGAGCGTATTGTAGTATGTCTCAAAATTTTAGCACATTTAGCACACCTCATGATACTCTGTTTTTTGTGTTTGATGTGTCAAATCCCAAATATTTGACATTTGGCATATCCCATGAGAATGCTCAAAGTCAAGCATATTCAACTTAAGCTTCTCACTGTAGCTGATTTGAGTTTACCTGTGCATAGAGTATCTACTTATTACATACAGCTTATCTCAACTAAGCCTTAATCCTAGCAAAATTGGAGTCGGGTTCATGCTTTAAATTCATGAAATTGATAAAACTTTACCTCTTACACAATTCTTAACTGAGACCTCATGTATTGGACCCTGAAAGGTTAATACAGACTTTCTTTATGTTATGAGATTATTTGAGGATTATTACTACAAATCCACACTGCTCAAAGAGCTTCAATATTTGAAAAGAATATTTCTAGGAGCCATAACGCTTTGGCATGGCATCTACTTCTTTTTTAATTGATAGATGCAGTTTAAGATTCTATGAACACTGGTCATCAATTTAATACACCAAAATAATGAGCAAAGATAGAAGATCTAAGAAATAACATTATATCTTTAAACAATCGGTAATCTCAACCATTAGACACAAAACTATAATGTTAGGAATCATAACCTTTTCCAATGCGCTGCATTGTATTTTCATGCACTAATAAAGTAGCATTGGGGTTGCACTTTTGGACAATTGAAAGACCAGAAACAAGCCAAGAAATAGAGAATTACTACCCAGTACAGCATCCAGTTTTTTAAAAAAACACATTAATCAGAATTTTAGAATGCAGATATCCAGCTAAAAGTAATAGTCTGAAGAGCACCAAAAGTAAGTCTGAGAGAGCACCAAGTAAGTTTTATTAGAGTACAATTTACACTAAGAGATTAAGGGGAGGCCATTTTCTTTAGTTGCTTTCCCCCTTTTTCTCTTTTTGTTTGCTTTGATAGGTAAACACAACTTTAACTCGCTGTTTTCGTTTTCTACTTTTTCTTTTTAGAAGAAAAGCT
Organism: Quercus robur; assembly: GCF_932294415.1. Classification (NCBI taxonomy): domain Eukaryota; kingdom Viridiplantae; phylum Streptophyta; class Magnoliopsida; order Fagales; family Fagaceae; genus Quercus; species Quercus robur. The sequence continues at coordinate 9,031,382 of NC_065535.1, read as the reverse complement.
AAGATTTCTTGTTTACTGGCCATCAATGGTCCATCACTCCATCCCTCCCAAAACAAAATAAGTATGATGATAATGGCCCTATTTGGTTCTTATTGGGCTTGTTTTCATTTCTATTCTCAAATCCTGAACACATTTTCAGTTTGGCACCAATTTTTGGGTCTTTTTTTTTTTTTTTCCTCCTTATATCTTTTCAATTAAAAATTCACCACCACACCTACACCAATGGTAAAACCAAACCAAAAACCAAATCCATCAGCAGCTACCTCCATCACCACCACATCCCCCACCACAACTAAACCGCAATAATTTCTCAGTAAAATTTGCCAAAAGGGTGTGGCTTCTTCCCACTAGCACCATCCTTTCAATTTTATCTTCCTTAGTTAACAGTCAGTGAAAAGGCAACGCTAGGATTACAAACAATTCCCAATGACTCAATTCATCAATTAAAACAATTTACTCAAAACATCAACCAAAACAAAAGTTCCACCCATTGATCATCACAAATCAGAATAAAACCAAAATTTCTAACTCAAAAAGAAAACATTCCCAATTTGTATATCCCCATAATTCAGCTAAAAAAATATGAATTAGCAATCAAGAGAGAGAGAGAGAGAGAGCTGAGAGACGGTGTCGGAGAGGGGAGAGAGAGAGAGAAAGAGAGAGAGAGTGAAGGAAAATGAGACAGCACCATTGGGTGTGATTTTAGTATTTTTATTATTTTACACAGGTCTTGATAGTGACAGATAGGTCCCACTCTTATCCATTTTATTACGAGAATGCCACTGACTTCATATTTGCTGAAAATGAAAATACCAAAAAGTTTTTTTCATTTTCTGTAGTCATACCCACATTTTTGGATCTTAAAAATGAAAACTAAGAGCAAAAGACAAACCCAAACAAGTTTTTCACTGGTGAGTCCCACAGAAAACGGGAAATGAAAACAAAATACACCTCGTCTTCAAAGGAACAAAACTCACTGGTGAGTCCCACAGAAAACGGGAAATGAAAACAAAATACACCTCGTCTTCAAAGGAACAAAACACGGCCTGTACATCCTCCACAGAATCGCGAGAATCATTTTATTCTTTATTGGATTCATAGCATTTTATACATAAACTATTTTTTAATAAACCATTTGGAACTAAATTTTGTAGTCCTCACCCAATTTTCACGGTTAATACATGCAAAAATAATCAAGTGTTTAACATGTGTGTGATATATCATATATCTCCTCCTTTTTTTTTTTTGGAGAAGAATATATCTCCTTACTTATGTGTAATCTACTATTGTGATTGGCATTTAAAAACACAGCATTAAACAAAAAATAAACCTTTCCTCTCAGTTATGTTACTTAATACTATAAAAACTTACCATCCACATGACCCCCCCGATGATGATGGGTAACAAAGACACTAACTTCCGTGGCAAAGCAGCAACTATTTTTTGGAGCTGATCATGTAAACAACAATTTTATCAGTTACTAAGAAAAAAATATTTTAAAAAATTAGAAAGTAAGCATCATTTGCTGTAAGGGTGACTGCATATCATTTCATAGGCATGTACAAAGACACATCTCTAATGGGTTGTTTGGATGGAGGGAAAGTTGCAGGGAGTATAGGGGATGGGATGAGAGGTGTTTAATAAACCTTGCTTGGATTTTTTTTTTTTTTTTTTTTTTTTGAAAGGGTGTAGGAAGGGGTTTGTGGGGATTTGGAGGGGTAAGATACCACTCCAAACCCCTCATTTTTTTAATTCCACCAAACTGGGGGAACTTGGAGGGCAAGGGGGCGGGAAGGTAACCACTTAGATTAAAAAAAATTAAATTGTCAATTTATACCTATTTCTTTTCTGTTATTTTTTTTAGAATTTATATCTACTTCTTCTAATGAACATAGAGGGCTATAATTGTTAACTTATACGATGTTTATCATGTCCTCCTTCCCATTCAATTTTTAATGCATCCAAACAAAGGGAAGGGGTATAGATATCCCTCCCCCTCTTAATTTGTAAAACATCCAAATAAGGGAAGGGATAACCATTCCCCTCCCCTCTCCTCTACTTATCCCCCATACCCTCTACTCCCCTTTCCCTCCAAAACATTGTAAGACTACTAATCATTTTAATTGATGAATGTAAATTAAATAAAATAAATATGAATTAATCAACAGCAACATACATTATCAAAACTATGTCCAATTATATGATTAGTCATATTAAAAAGAATTAATACATAATGGCCTGATGTGAGACCAATTGTGATCCTCCAAGACCCACTAATGGCCTGAAAGCCACAAAAATGAGCCTTAGGGTCCATCAAACAAAGTTGCAATGAAACGTCAGGATTAATTTTCGTACAACCAAATGTCTACCAATTAAAAGAGGAAGTGCATTATATCCATACATCAGACAAAATAAAGGCTATATGGATTATTAGAAAGAGCAACTGATCCCAAAAGGAATGCTCTACAGGATGGAGCCCTAGTAAAGGAGCTTATTGACAGCCCTACATGAAGAGTTGCATTGGATCAAAACTGTCAGAATTTATCCAATACCCTTCCTTTTCTTAGGCACTCCCATTTTTAAAGGGACACATCAAAAGTGTGCCAGACACAGAGCTATAATTTGGTTCAGAGGTGGAGGAACTTATCCAAGAGCCACTACTTTTCTTTGACGCTTCCATTTTATAAGACAGCACTGTTACTTAAGAAAGAGCAAAGATAGCTTCCGAGGACAGGGAAAATGTTTGGAACTCTGTCAAGCAGGTAATCCACACTAATGAGAACAGGAATCTGCAGGTAATCCACACTAATGAGAACAGGAATCTTACTTTCTTTTATAAGACAGCACTGTTACTCAAGAAAGAGCAAAGATAGTTTCCAAGGACAAGGAAAATGGTGGAACTCTGCCAAGCAGGTAATCCACAAGAACGAGAACAGGATTCTTACTTCCTTTTTTAGGCACTCCCATTTTTAAAGGGACACATCAAAAGTGTGCCAGACACAGAGCTATAATTTGGTTCAGAGGTGGAGGAACTTATCCCAAAGCCGCTACTTTTCTTTGACGCTTCCATTTTATAAGACAGCACTGTTACTCAAGAAAGTGCAAAGATAGCTTCCAAGGACAGTAAAAATGGTGGAACTCTGCCAAGCAGGTAATCCACAAGAATGAGAACAGGATTCTTACTTTCATATAAATGGAAAACAATGGCTATAAAATTAGCTCATGTTTCTTTTTTCCCTTTTTATAATTTGAAAGTGACACAAGTTTTTCCCATAAAATGTATTCAAGTAGGAAATCCACGAGTATGTAAGAAGCCCACAGTACGGGACAACAATAAAATATCCTATTTCAAACATTATTGAGTTCACTAAATCCATAGATGGTATTTGAGAATGAGAATGTCAAGCAGAATAAAATACTAAAAATCATCTGTAAAAAAGGCAGCAGCATCTCAGCATAGCAAAAGAAATTATACCTCTTCATGGAATTCAGACCTCCATCCTGGATCCACTATCAATGCATCCCCAAGCAACAAAACTATTGTTCTCACTTTCATTTGAAAAATTTTCAGGTGCAAATATGATCAAGTTTGTTGTACGGAAAGGCTTTGCTGTCTTACTTCCAATTGGTACAAGTTTAACACCAGGAGGATACTCCTGAAAAAAAGAAAAAAGAAAAAGAAAAAGAATGGAAGATACATTAACAAGATGCATGCGGACAACTATACAGAGGAATCCCCTTACAATGCGTTTGGATAACAGGATTTGGATTTGGGTGATTAAAATGCAAATAACTTGTTTGGATGCTTTAAAAAAAGTCAAGGATTTGAATTTGACAGATCCAACAAAGATTTTAAACATTTAAAATTCTTGGATTTGAAATGATATCAAAAATAAATGAATTTGAAATCATGGTATTTCAAATATATTAATTAAGAATCAAAATCCAATCCAAATTCAAGTTTCCAAACGCAACCTTATGTTTGAGTAGAAGTCTAAATGTTAAAAAATGACAACACTACCAGTATTTGAATATGGTATACATCTTGATTCAGAATTTGTTTCTTGAACATCATCTTCAAAGTTTAGACAGATAGGTATTAGATATAGGCAAAAATAGAAGCAACTTTATGGAATTGAACTTGCAATAAAGCTCTAGTCAAGAACTTTTATACCAAACGTTAGTACAAGAATTCTAACTTACAATTAGAATACCAAGAAGCAATATGAAATCATCCTTTGTCAGAAAGGGGGAAGGGGAGCAATTCTTTATGTAATGGCAAAGGGGTTTAGAGATACCCCTAAAATATAAAAAGAACTACCAAGGGGTTTCAAACATGATTCTGTTGGAATTTAATTGTCTAAGCACCAAATTTCCTTTTCACATTTCTGCTTCCAAAAAAATTACCGAAAGAAAAAAGTAAATTTATGGGCCATTCAAAATCATTCTAATGACCCCCAAAAGTCAGGGTCATATCACTGCTTCTGCCTTCCAGATTATCCCTGAACTTTTAACACCCAGTGATTTGACAGCAGATCTTTCCTTGCAACTGAATGTTTTATTTTTGCTCCATCTAGAAATGGCACTAATTCACAAGTAAGCAAACCTGATGCCGTAAGATGGATGGGACTTTCTGATCTGCAGGTTGAATTGAGTCATTTCCAAGACCAACTACTATCAGAGGCCCCACACGATCACTGCTTGGTTTTACTTCCAGAAGCCAGCTTAGACAGCTTTGGACTGACATCCACTTGCACCACTCTGCTAATGAATACTTCATATTAGTTCCATATCACATACAAGATATAGAATTTGCTATAAAAGTAATAAACTGCTTAAAATGAGATTCAAATATTCACATCAAGGAAGGATGGCGATTATTTATTAGAAATACCAAGACTGTGATCAGCAAAACATGCTAACTTGTTTCTTCTTTAGATATGCAATATAATTTTGTCAGGAAAGTCCGATAACTCGGAACAGATGACATAATTTCTCACTTAATTTCTACAAATCTTTACTCAGCCCCAAAATTCTTCTTGTGATTAAGAAATTCTCCCAATTAAATCAAGATATAAAAGTGTCAAAGACCCAGCATCCACATGAATAGACAAGCTCTTAAAGCAAGCACTAAAAAATTAGTTCGTTTCTCAAATGTGTTTAATGTAAGACCCAATCAAGACATCCCTCATATTTAGCATTGCAAAAAATATTAAACTTGTTTCTAATAATTAAAAAAATTAATAAAGCATATATATATATATAAACAAACCTTGTAAATTTCGATCCCCTGCCAGCAATTTTCCCAGAATGAAAGCAGTATGAACCGGCAGCCCTGGTCCAAACTCAGCTTCCTCCACATACTTCCAGAACTTCCATTCTCCACCGTCAGTTACCTCAAACCCCACTTGTTCCAATACCTATAAATATCCCAAATTCGCAACTGTAAACTTCAAAGCAACTACATTTTCTCTGCATTGTTAAAAAATCAAATACAGCTAAATTTTACACACATAAGGTTTAACTTCTCACTAAATACTAACCCAAAATCATTATAAAAATAAATAAAAATTGAGCGTTTAAATGGCTTTATTAGAAACGAAACTCAAAATACAAAAATTACATGGATACAATCTGAATCACATATGGTGAAAATATAACATTTTGAACACAGTTTCCAAATAAAATCTTAAAAAAAAATTAGAAAAGGAAAAAGGGTTTACCTTTGTGAGAGCAGAATGGAGATCGAAATTGGTCAAATTGATGGATTGGACGCCTTCGACGACGATCGGAGACTCAAAATTTCAGTCAAGAAGGTTCAGTTGCGTGGAGAGCAAGTCCCAGAGATCAGAATCCACGTAGGAATCATACTCCTCGTCGTTGAACCAAATTCATTAGTGGCCTTTCAACATATTGATGATACCAACCAAGCCTTAGTCCCAAATTTTAAGATCAACAAAAGGCTGCTATATTGATGATCAATCTTATTTTATTGGCTATGGTATTTTTCATCTTACCCTTCAATTTGTTTGCACTGTGTTATATTAAAGGGAAGATTGGTAAGATTAGTATCATATTGTGTGCTTGTGTGTGTATAAATGTTAAAGGTTTCTTTCAAATTACAGCAACTACCTCAAATCCTTGTAAATTATATTGCAGCCTAGTACTAGGCTGCTGGCATGGCATTTTAACTGAAGAAAAATTTGAGTGTGACCAAGCTTTTGGGGAGCTTTAATAGTTGAAGACTACTTTGAATTGTGGTCAATAATTTTAGTTAAGGATACTCAGGACAGAAAATAATCATGAACTCTCACTGTTTCACTTGAAAGAGTGAAAAACCTAATCTGTACAAACTCATGTTTGAACCTAACCTGCAATTGTGTAGGCACATGGCCCATGTTTCAACTTTATTATGTTCATCTGTGCTCTGCTGTTCAATAGCATACCACAAATTGTATGTATACATAACAAGAAAGCTTAATGAACACACTAATTTACAGAATAAAGCTTCTTAAATTCCATTGAAAATATCATTAAGCAATATCAGTACAACTTGCTCACTAACCGTTCGACATAATTACTCACAGACCACAATATCAAACAAGTCACTGACCCTAAATCTAATCCATAGGAAAACGAAAGCAGGAGTAATGGTACCGTTGCTAATAGCAAAGCAGCTCGCTCATACGCCAGTAGACCCGAACCCACCCTCGCCTCTAACCGTGGCGTCCAAATCCTCAACCTTGATCACATCAGGTGTCAAGATCTTCTCAATAATCAACTGTGCAATCCTATCACCCACTTTCACCTCAAAATCAACATCCGAATGGTTAAACAGTATAACCCCAACTGGACCCCTGTAGTCAGCATCGATCACACCTGCACCCACATCGATCGAGTGCTTCCACGCCAATCCAGACCTTGGCGCTACATAGTCACAAATACCCATTTCACTAAAACTCCAAAAAAAACACTCAATAACACCTTTAAGACACAGGAGAGTGAGAAATTACCAACACGAGCGTAAGTTCCTTCAGGGATTGCAATGCTCAGATCGGTTGGAACCAATGCTTTTCCTCTTGCTGGTACTCTAGTCTCCGTTGCACTGCACAAATCATAAAAACCCCCATAAACAAATTTTTCTTTTTTCTTTATTTGGATGAAGAAAAATTGAAAATATTGTGGATTATATGTATATATATATACCTGGAGAGATCGTAGCCAGCAGAGAGAGGAGAGCCTCTGGAAGGTAAAACAGCTTTCTCAGAAAGCTTTTTCACTCTGACTAGTGAAATGGGGTCCTTCGAGATTTCAGCAGCGACGCCGTTTTGGCCAAGCTTTGGGATCTGTTAAGATTTAATGTTTTATTTTATAATATTTAATTGGAAGTATCTTTGGATATTTGGTAGTTTGACCGAGTCATTAGGTTATTTGGTTATTTGATCACAGCCAGATTTCATGGCTGTGAAATGTCTCACGTTGCTATCCTAGTTTGTAGGAGTTGTGGATAGTGCTTTCCTATTTTATAGTAGTTGTGGTTAATGCTAGATAAAGTGTTGTGATGTTAAGCCTATTTATAGGCTCTTTTGTTTATCAATAATATATCCAGCTTTTATCATTCAACAAGTCCCTTTCTGCCTTTTGCTTTTTCTTTTTCTTTGTAACAGAGTCCTGTGTTGGCACGTCCCTTTTGCTTTCTATTTTTCTTAACTCTGTATCAGTGGTATCAGAGCCAGTGAGAAAAGCACGAGAGAAAGAGTTCTCAAATAGTATTGATGGCTACAGATTCAAACTTTGTGCAGGCGGCAATCCCACGTTTTGATGGTCACTATGACCATTGGAGTATGCTAATGGAGAATTTTCTTCGGTCCAAAGAGTATTGGCCGATTGTTGAATCTGGAATTCAAGCACCAGCACCAAATACAACCTTGTCAGATGCTCAGAAAACAGAGTTGGAAGGGAGAAAGCTCAAAGATTTAAAGGCAAAAAATTACCTTTTCCAAGCAATTGATCGTCCCATCTTGGAAACAATTCTTAGCAAAGAAACTTCCAAAGATATTTGGGATTCCATGAAGAAAAAATATGAAGGCTCTGCTAGAGTGAAGCGTGCACAGCTTCAAGCCTTGAGAAGAGATTTTGAGACTCTACAAATGAAGGATGGAGAATCTATCACCAGCTACTGTGCCAGGACTATGGAGATTAGCAACAAAATGCGTTTTCATGGTGAGAAGATGGAAGATGTCACCATTGTTGAAAAGATATTGCGTTCTCTGACACCAAAGTTTGATTATGTCGTGTGTTCCATTGAAGAATCGAAAGACATAGATGCATTTTCCCTTGATGAACTGCAGAGCTCCTTGCTGGTCCATGAACAGAAGATGAACCGAAATTCAACTTCAGAGGAGCAAGCTTTAAAGGCTTCTATCTCTACTCATTTCTCAAACTCTAGAGGAAGGGGTAGAGGTAGAGGAAGGGGAGAACGAGGCAATAGAGATGGCAGCAGGCATTTCAAAGCCAATGATGGACAATTTCAGAGCAAAGGCAGAGGATGAGATCAACATTTTGACAAATCCAAGGTAGAGTGCTTTAGATGTCATAAATTTGGTCATTATCGTTCTGAATGTTATACTAGGCTGCCTAAAGACAAAGAAAAGGAACCGCAATCGAATTTTGCTGAAAAGAAGGAAGTGGAAACTTTGTTAATGGCTGTTCAAGCTAATCAAGAACCTGAATCTGATGTTTGGTATGTGGATACGGGCTGCAGTAACCACATGTGTGGAAGTAAGTCTTCTTTTTCTTACTTAAATGAATGCTTTCTTTCTTCAGTGCATTTTGGTGATTGTTCCACTGTGAAGGTGATGGGAAAGGGTGATATAGAGATAAGAACCAAGAATGGTTTTGTAGAAACAATTTCTAATGTCTTTTATGTTCCTGACTTGAAAAGCAATTTGTTAAGTGCTGGTCAATTGCAAGAAAAGGGTTATATAATCACTATTCAAAAGGGTGTTTGTGAGATTTATGATCCTACTAGAGGAGCCATTGCTGTTGTGCAAATGAGTTCAAATAGGTTGTTTCCATTGAAGATTACAAGTGTGCAATCTTGTTTGGTAGCTGAAGTAAAAGATTCTTCTTGGTTGTGGCATTTTCGTTATGGCCACTTGAGTTTTGGTGGATTGAAGACCCTCCAACAGAAAAATATGGTGGCAGGTCTTCCTCAAATTAGTATTCCTTCTCAAGTTTGTGAGGAATGTGTTGTTGGCAAACAACATCGTTCTCAATTCTCCCAAGGGAAGTCATGGCGAGCAAAAGTAGCTTTAGAGCTAATTCATTCTGATATATGTGGCCCGATTACACCATGTTCTAATGGAGGTAAAAGATACTTAATTACCTTCATTGATGATTATACTCGAAAAACTTGGGTTTATTTTTTACAGGCAAAATCAGAAGCTTTTTGTGCATTTAAAAGCTTCAAGGCTTGTGTGGAAAATGAAACAGGAAACACCATTAAGACCCTCCGAACAGATCGTGGCGGAGAATATTGCTCAACCGAATTTGAAGTTTTTTGTGATGATCATGGCATTCGAAGAGAGCTGACAGCTGCTTATACACCTCAACAAAATGGTGTATCAGAGAGGAAAAACAGAACCATCCTCAATATGGTGAGAAGCTTGTTGACAAAAGGGAGAATTCCAAAATCTTTTTGGCCTGAAGCAGTAAATTGGAGTATTCACATCTTGAACAGAAGTCCTACATTTGTTGTTCAAAATATGACACCAGAGGAAGCATGGAGCGGAAGGAAACCTGCTGTAGATCATTTCCGGATTTTTGGGTGTATTGCTTATGCCCATATTCCAGATGAGAAGAGGAAAAAGCTAGATAACAAGGGAGAAAAATGCATTTTTCTTGGTGTTAGTGATAAGTCAAAAGCTTATAAACTATACAATCCTAGCACCATGAAAATTGTCATCAGCCGTGATGTGGTGTTTGATGAAGAAAGCACCTGGTCATGGAATCAAAATGGTGTTAAAGAAAGTATTCCAGCAGATTTTGATGATGAAGAGAAAGGGCAGCAGCCTATGGAGAATGAGCAAGAAGAGGAAGTCACTCAAAATGTTCCAATAGCTGATCAAAGCCCACTTGCAGCTGAATCACAAAGGCCTCAACGTGTTCGAAAAAGACCAGCATGGATGCATGATTATAATGTAGCTGGAATTGATCAATCTGAAGACCCACTCACTCACTTTGCTCTATTTTCAGATTGTGATCCTACCATTTTTGAAGTGGCTGTCACAGAACCAAAATGGAGAAAGGCTATGGATGCTGAAATTACAGCCATTGAAAGAAATGATACTTGGGAGCTGACTGATCTTCCAAAAGGGCAGAAAACAATTGGTGTAAAGTGGGTTTACAAGACAAAGCTGAAGGAGAATGGTGAGGTTGACAAGCACAAGGCACGCTTGGTTGCTAAGGGCTACAAGCAAGAGTTTGGTGTTGATTATAAAGAAGTTTTTGCTCCGGTTGCAAGGCATGATACAATCAGATTGGTGATTGCTATGGCAGCTCAAAACTCATGGCCTATCTTCCAAATGGACGTGAAATCAGCATTCCTCCAAGGAGATTTGAAAGAAGAGGTATTTATCGATCAACCTCCTGGTTATATAAAACTTGGCAATGAGCATAAAGTGTATAAGTTAAAGAAAGCTCTATATGGATTAAAACAAGCTCCACGGGCTTGGTATAATCGTATAGAAACTTATTTTTTGAAAGAAGGATTTCAAAAATGTCCTTATGAACATACACTTTTCATAAAAGTTGAGGATGGAGGAAAGATGCTCATTGTTTGCTTATATGTAGATGATCTAATCTATACTGGAAATAATACAGCCATGTTTGAAAGCTTTAAGAAATCTATGATGGTTGAATTTGAAATGTCTGATCTTGGTATGTTGCATTACTTCCTTGGCATAGAAGTAGTGCAATCAGCTAATGGGATCTTTATTTCTCAAAAGAAGTATGTGCAAAATGTTTTGGATAGGTTTCAGATGAAGGATTGCAATCCTGTAAGCACTCCAACTGAGTTTGGCTTGAAGCTAAACAAAGATCATGAAGGGAAGAAGGTGGACAGTACACTTTACAAGCAAATTGTTGGCAGTTTGATGTATTTAACTGCAACAAGGCCAGACATAATGTATTCTGTGAGTTTAATAAGTAGATATATGGAGAATCCAACAGAAATACACTTGTTAGCTGCCAAGAGAATCCTTCGTTACTTGCAAGGAACTAGAGATTTTGGGCTATTCTACAAGAAGGGTGAAAAGTCAGACTTGTTTGGCTTTACTGACAGTGATTATGCAGGAGATCAAGATGATAGAAGGAGCACTTCGGGCTATGTTTTCATGTTAGGAACAGGAGCTGTTTCATGGTCATCAAAGAACCAGCCAATCGTCACATTGTCAACCACTGAAGCTGAATTTGTTGCAGCAACAGCTTGTGCTTGTCAAGCTATTTGGCTGAAGAAGATACTTGAAGAATTGCAGTTCAAAGAAGATGGACCTACTCTTATTTACTGTGACAACAGCTCAGCAATAAAGCTCTCAAAGAATCCTGTTCTACATGGTCGAAGCAAGCATATAGATGTGAAGTATCATTTCTTGAGGGATCTCACGAATGATGGAGTTATTAATCTGGTTTACTGCAGAAGTGAAGACCAGGTTGCAGATATTCAGACCAAGCCTCTCAAGTTGGCTACATTTGTGAAGCTACGTGGTCTACTTGGAGTGTGTTCACATGCTGCCACAAAGGAAGACTTTGTAGAGGGTTGATTTTTTCCTTTTAAACTGATTTCTGCAGATTTCAGTTTAAGGGAGGGTGTTAAGATTTAATGTTTTATTTTATAATATTTAATTGGAAGTATCTTTGGATATTTGGTAGTTTGACCGAGTCATTAGGATATTTGGTTATTTGATCACAGCCAGATTTCATGGCTGTGAAGTGTCTCACGTTGCTATCCTAGTTTGTAGGAGTTGTGGATAGTACTTTCCTATTTTATAGTAGTTGTGGTTAATGCTAGATAAAGTGTTGTGATGTTAAGCCTATTTATAGGCTCTTTTGTTTATCAATAATATATCCAGCTTTTATCATTCAACAAGTCCCTTTCTGCCTTTTGCTTTTTCTTTGTAACAGAGTCCTGTGTTGGCACGTCCCTTTTACTTTCTATTTTTCTTAACTTTGTATCAGGATCTTCAGCGATGGTTCTTTGATTTCGGGGCTGTGATTTTGAAGATCTGGCTGAGCCATGGTGAGGACTGTAGAGAAGGAACGGTTGAGAAATGGGTATTTGCAAAAGCTGAGTTTTAGGGACCGAGCAGAATATGGGTTGGGTTTAAATAGAGGGATTGCCACCAAAAATGGAGTTTCGCGGGTTTTGGCGCCAAGCATTCCCGCCATTTTCTTGTAGCGTACGTACTGGGTTAGGTTGCTCAGTCCGAGTGGTGTCCAATTGAGCTTCACTCTTCTCATTCTAATGAAATTTGCTACATTACATTACTCAATTATTTTTCGTATTATACATTAATATATAGCCCACTCTGCTGCTTATATGGGCTTTGTCTTATTTCATAAAAAATAAACTAAAAATATGGGCTTTCTTTGCATTGGCTTTCTTTTAATGCAAAGAAAGCCCCAGCTTGTTTTGTATAATTAAATTCATGACTATTCAGAAAATTAATAATAAAATTATTATTATTAATAAAAATATATAGTCAACAATGATACAAGTATACCACCATGGTACATGATGCTTGATGGAGCAACTTTCATAGATATGGACTCGGCGGGTTTGGGTTTGGTTGCTCGTGATTCAAACGGCATGGTTATCGCCTCCCTTTCAAAATGCATCAGACTACCACCAACGGTTGCTAACTTGGAAGCTTTGGCATGCAGAAGGGCCATCTTATTTGCACTCGAATTAGGACTCCAAGACGTGGTGTTGGAAGGTGATTCAGAGGTTATTATCAACCACCTCAAAGTAGACCAGCCCTGTTTGACAGCTTTTGGGCACATAATAGAGGAAGCACGGACACTTTCAGCCAAGTTGAGACAAGCATCTTACTCACACACAAGGCGCAAGGGTAACAAAGTAGCTGATAAGCTTGCAAAATTAGCAAAAAACTTGTATGAACCACAAGTGTGGATGGAGGATATTCACAATAATGCCCTGCAATTTGTATTTTTTGACAGAGGCTTAATGCCTGTTTAATGAAAAGTTCATGATCATTTTCTCAAAAAAAAAAAAGAAAAAAAAAGGAAGAAGAAGAACTTGTGTGTTATTATGCATTTTAACCATATGCATGTTCAAAAAGTTTTTTAAAGCACTTTATTATATGCATGTTTTAAGATCTCTGAATAAGACACCCTCTTAAGGTCTATTTGGGAACAACTTATTTAGTTGAAATTGAAAAAATTTTGCTGAAAGTGTAAAAAAAAGTTAAAAGTTAGCTTAATAGTACAATGAAACCTATGAATAGTACCAAAAATTGCAATGTGACCGATGAATAGTATCAAAAAGAAGTTAAAAACTAAATAAATTGAAGCAAATAAGCTCATCCCAAACTCATCTAATGTCTCAAATCTTATTTATCTAATCTTATTATGCATGTTGCTTGCCATTATCGTGTTGCTAATAAGTAGTGTTAACTATGGTAATTGAATTCCAACTTGGTGAACGCCAGACTTCAAGTCTAAACCAAGTGTAAATAGAACCCAAAAAAGGAAGTTTACTAATTTAATTAACATCAAAATCAAACGGTTCGTTTTAAATCACTTCTTTTTTCTTTTTCTTTTTGAGAAACAAACACACACACAAAGGAGATGAAAATTAGTTCTAACACAAAGGCACACCACAATTCTACTCAAAAGTCATGGTAACTTTTAAGAGAGGGTGAGGCAAGTTATACTACTATCATATATGATTAGTTTTATATGTTAAGGTGAGTCTTAATTGTGGACATCTAAACTTTAATGATTTGTGTTGTGATGTTTGAGGCTCAAATAAGTTCAAATATCTTATTGTAGATAATTTTGGTTATATATTGGATGGGGAATGTCGATTGGATGATTTTGTAATGCTTATACATTTCATACCATTAATTTCTTTTTAATGAATCATACCATTTTTACTTAGGCTGCATTTTTGTTTCCCTGTAAAATAGTTTACAACAAAAAATGCTGAAAACAATTGTTTTCTAGTGTTTGGTTAATTAGTTTGATTCTTGAACATGCTTGAGTTTTTTTTTTTTTTTTTTTTTTTTTTGTTAGTGTTTGGCTCCACAAAAAAAAAAAAAAAGATTAAATATATCAATTCAGTAATTCACACTAGGTCAAAGCAAATTACAACAAATTATACATAAATCAACTTACGCACACCCAAATGCTAGCAATTTCATCAAATGATAATAATAATAACTAAACTCATCACATGCGCTCTGCACATGCAATGAGGCTTATTTATTTATTTATTTTGAGTTTAATGTAATTTTTCAATTTGAATTTATTTATTGTTAGTGAGGTTACACAAGAAGGAATGTTTAAAAAACTAAAATTTAGGATTTGAAATTAAGTAAACTATTGAGTTTAGTGTGTGCTAGATTTTAGGAAAAAATGTATCAAACGTGCATGAAATATATTTAAATAGAAAGTGTGCTAATTTTTAGAAAAAAATTTTTTTTTTTCTTTGATATATATATATTTTTTAATTTTGTTGAATTTCAATTTTAACCCCATTTTTTTTTTAAGAATAAAGATTATCTAATTAGATTAGAGGTATTTTTGACATTTTTTAAAGTCATAACTAACTTTCTGAATCCTCTTAATATATAGAGATAATAAACCCATATCGACTAAATTGCATTGTTGGATGATGTCTCTAGTGGGGATGGACTACGTTAAAGTAACGACACCTCTGACTGGGTGGATTGTAACAAAGTAGCGATGATGATGACTTCAACGATCAAATTGCGAACAATTAAGGGGATGGGTAAAAGTGTGAAGAAATGATAAAATGAGCAAGAGAGGACAACTTGATGTTGGCATCGCTGCCACCTTCTTTGACTGAGTTTGGTGGGTTACTAGAGGAGCACATTATTACAAAAGATAGGGGGCTCGGCTTCGAAGTGAGTGATAGAGATGTTTTGAAAACATGTTTTACAATCTTTTTGGGCATAAACCATTTTTCACATTGTACAATTACATTAAACAACCAAAAACATATTTAGGGATGAAAGCTTTTATTGAAATAACCACTTGAAAATGTTGGGAAAAAAAAACATTTTATTACAAACAAAAAATGTTTGTAAAGATATATACATGAAGACTCACCTCGGCCTCATCAAGCACAATGGGCCGCGCGGCAAAAGTGTCCTCCTTGAGCTTGGACTACAAAAGAGAAAAATGAAAGGATGCATACATGAAGTTAGCCACTGGTAAAGATAGCAAAATACTAAATAAAGATAAGGGAAAGGTTAGAGATAACATACTTTCCTCTTGGAAGGGGCAGCGGGAGTTAGGGGAGAAGTCTTTCTCTTGCTGCCACAAGTCTTGCTAGAAGGAAGAGCATCTGAAGGCTATTTCAGTAGTGAGGGCTTAGGCTTGACCACGATAGATTTCATGGTGGAACAAGTTCTCACAGCAGGAGTAGGAGTGCTCTCAAGAATGATACTACCAATAGGGGGGAGGTCTCCTACATATGGAACTATATCAGAACAAACCTCAAGGGTACTCATAGCAATGCCCTTACCCTTCTTGGAAAATTTAGTCTTGGCAACCATAGAGGCCGAACCCTTATTTGGTGCAGATGGAAAGGGGTTCAAAACCTTCACTTTCCTCTCCCAACTTGGGGGGTACTTACCTACATGCCAGAACCAACCTTGTTTCTTTTCCTGCCACTCAAATCTACCAGACCTATTTTGCTTCCTAACATACGCAATTATGGATCTGGAGGGAACAAGAAGGTGTGGGTTTGGAGAAAGAATAGTGTGCAAGCCTCAAGGAGGTATGTGTGAGAAGCCACGACCACCCACGATATCCTCATGTAAGGAAGTCATGACTGCTTGCCAGTAGGCATGCATAGGGGCAGTACAAAGGCCCACTCTCTAGGAACTAAGGATCATGACAACGGTGAAGAGCTTCCTCCAATAATCAAAGGCATGCAGATAGAGGAAAGGGCGAACCGAAGTGGCAGAATCTAGAACTAAGGTAAAATCATTAAGAACATCCTAGTCAAGGCCAAATTGCCTCCTCACCCTGTGGCCAGAATAGTGCACATACCTTACCCCTTCATCAGTCAAATAGGGCAACCACCCTTTATACTGCCTGCCATGATGAGATTTGCCATTTTTTTACCCCTCAACTGCTTTTGGCTCCTTATAAGTGTCCTTCCAAGACTGCCCACTAGCCTGCCGACTGCTCAGCTACTACCATTACACTAAATGTGTTGGATGCACCAATCCTTATTCCCAAACAAAAATGGCTTGGCTTGTCTTGTTTCTTACCTCTCTCTGTTTTTCACTACTCTTATCTGGATAAGGATTAAGCCTCTCTCTCACCTACCTCTACGGCATACATCAAGTGGTCCCAACTCATACTTACTTCTTTTGGATAAGATCTCATCCCAGCAGGACATTTCTCCCCAAAGAAGTTTGAGTGAGAACCCCTAAATAGGCCCTCTCCTTCTCCCCATCGCCAGACCACACCCTCTGATACCTTTGACCCGTGGCCCACCTCTCATGTATTGCCTTTCATCTCTTCCTCGAACTGGGCATTACTTGGGTGAAGGCCTTCACCTTCCTGCCAAGCCCATGTTCCTTTCTTTCCTGTGTTCGTGGGCCTCTTGGCTGTGGGTCCTACCATGCCACTTCATCGTGCTTGCTATAGCATTACCTTTCCTTTTTTATTTCTTGCCCATGGGCTTATGGGTTGATGCTCCTGCCGTGCCAGCTCACTTCTTTATCAATCTTTTGCTCATGGCTTCCTTGGCCCATTTTTCATGTCTTTACATCTTTTGGGCTTTATTGGCCAACATTCCTGCTATGCCAGCCCATTTCATTCCTCAGGTTTCCTCGGCCCATTCACTTCTTCTTTACATCTTTTACTTCCATGGGCTTTTTGCCAGATCCTTTGGGCTTCCTCGGCCCAATTACCACATTTTTATCTCTTATTTACTTTTCGGGCTTACTAGCCTTTAATCCATCCCAATAAATTTGCCAATTCATTTCCTAAGCTTCCCCAACCCATTTACTTCCTCTTTACCTCTCTTATTATTCCCACGGGCTTACTACTTCATTCCTTGGGTTTCGTCGGCCCATTTACTCCCTCTTTACCTCTTTTGATCTTGTGGGCCTGTTGACCATCAATCTAGTCATTTCAGCCTGCTAGACTTGCTTCCTTATTCCCTTACTATTTCCCCTTTCCCACTTTTTCCATATTGTTGGGCTTCTTCTGCTGTTGGGCCTTTTGTCAAAAATGGGCATCAACAGTGGTCAACTTCTTACTTGTTCTTTTCTGAGCCCACAAATAACATCACTTTTTTGTTTACCAATAATCACTCACCACATCAGCAGTTTGTAAAAGATTTATAAAAAGTTTGTATTTCTAGCATTTTCCATTAGGTAGATATTCCAAAATTTACTTTACAAAAAAAAAAAAAAATCTCAAAAATACTTACTTGCAATTATATATATATATATATATATATTTATTTATTTATTTATTTATATATTAACTTGGGGGAAGAGAGTAATGGGAATGGTGAGACTTAAGCTTTAATTGAAAAATGAATGTGGGTTAAAGAGTTGGGTAACGATTTATTGGCAGAGAAAAAGGATCAAATGGTTGAATTTCCCATTAAAAAAAATGATGGAATTTAAAATGCCAATCAAGTCAATCATATAAGAGGGGGAAAAAAGAAATAATAAAATTAAGTAATGATAGAATCATTGAATATATGAGAACTTAAAACCGCAAGTTAAGAGAAGGTAATATGATTGCTCATAGTCTAGTTAGGTATTGCTATAAATGTTTCAAATTATGTTGTGTGGATGGAGGATGCTGCAATACGAATTCTCAATGCAGTTCAGATGGATTTAGCTAACTTTTCTTTATAAAAATTCAGCCTTTTCCCTTGAAAAAAAACCGCAAGTTGAGAATAACAGGAAATAATTAAAATAAGATTAAGGAAAGAAAAGATATATAAGGGGAAAAACATAGATAAAATTCTAATCAAATTACTAAAAAATATTATCAAACTACTCCTAAAAAACCAATGAAGAAAAAAAAAAAACTTCCAAAAATATTTCACTATCATTACATTAATTGGATGGTCACTTCATATAATTAGATAGATAGTCCAAATTTTATATTTTTTATAAAAATTCTGAAATATATATAAAGCACTTAAATTGGAGATTTTAGAAATTTATAAAAGAAAAGAAAATTGGCACTATAAACATATTAACGGATTTTCAACATAATTTATGGCTTTGGCTTCTTTACTCCTATTCTTATGTCTTTCGAATTCGGCCTATTTCTCCGTTAAACTTTTCTCTTTTTTATTGTCCAATTAATAAATTTGGGGATTTTAAGAGTTTATAGTCACTCTTGAAATAACATTTACAAGGATTTGACTTTTCATTTCTTAATCAGCTTTCCATGATATATAAGAAGCACAAAAATGGTCTTCCCCCTCTCTGTGTGTAGGCACTCGATTTTGCACCCATGATTTAATCAAGGAAGATGATTGGAATGACCATCCATGTACCCCAAAAATCATGATTGCATTACATGCATCAATTCATTCATTGCATATCATAAAAATGATCTTGAGATTCTAACGGTTGCGACGGTATGTCTGGTTCCCAAATCGGATTGTCGGATCGAAAGATATTGTATGATCAAGTTTGCACGATCAGTATGCATTGTGTCTAGGTAGAGTCAACCATGCATGATTAATTTAAATTAATTCTGATTGGTTAAACAATTAAAATTAATTAAATAAATTTGTGATTGGTTGATAATTAGTGTCTAAAATAGGATTGCTTCCATGGGAATAAAAGGGATAATTGGATAACAATAAAATTGTGGATAATCTGAACCTTATCAAGATTTATTTTAGGGTATTTATCTACAAGATAATTGTTATCTGAAAAGACCTAAATTATCCAAGAAAGAGATAAAAATCTTAGAATATGGATTGGAAATACATCTAAGGGCAAGGCTTGGCTCAAGAAAACCTAAAAAAGGAGTCCAAAACGCACCCGAACACGAAAGTGCGATCAGCACCCAAGAGTACCATTCGGCACTTTTGGAGTGCCGATCGACACTTTAAAAGTGCTGAATGGCACCCTTAAAGGCTAAGGCTCAATTCTCTTCGGGTGTCGATAAGGCACACCCTTTTCGACTTTTTTGCAGAAAGACGCGTCTCGATTCACATTCTACCCGTTGTTACTTATTTTTTAAGCATTCCAGTCTTTATAAATAGGGACTGAATCTCAAAATTCAACACATTCTCTTACGCTCTGAGAGCACATTCTTTTTACACTCTAGGAGAGATATCTTTTCACACTCTCAAATTTCTCACCCTATTTTTTGGTATTCTCTCATAAACTAGGGTTTTTAGTTTCAAAGATAATTGCATAAATTTTTTTGAACCCTAAAACATCCTCTCAAGAAGAAGAGGTGCTCCATGCAAGAGGTTGTTTCCGATTAGCCTCTTCTTTTCTTTATGCTTCTCTTGTAGTGATGATGCATGTTTGTATTTTTTTAGTTTAGTTGTTTCAAGTATCCATAACATGAATTGTTAATTTATATTGTTAAAGCACGTTCTTAATTCCTTTATTACTTTTGTGATCTCTTTCTTATTTTCAAAAATCTGCATGTAAACAATTATTTTTCATGAATCAAAAACGGATCTACATCTTCATTAGATGTAAAAATGAATTTTTCTTAATCAAAAACGGATCTACATCTTCATTAGATGTAGATTTGAATTTTTCTTAAAATTATAACGAATCTGCATCTTCCTTAGATGCAGATCTGGATTTTTTTCAAATAAAAAATGGATTTGTATCTTCATTAGATGCGGATCTGAATTTTTTTTAAATCAAAAGCTGATTTGTATCTTCCTTAGATACGATCTAATTTTTTTTTTTTTAACATAGCAGATTTTGAAATAAAGAAAAAGATCATGCATGGTTGTGTTTGTTGTGTTTGTTTTATTCAATATATGTAGCATAAATTTACTTCATGAATAAAATCCTCTTCTCAAGCAATCTTTTTCATACTTTTTTGAACATATAAAAACAGATCTGATCTTTTATAAACCAAAATCATTTTCTTTAAGTTCTTAAAAAAAGATCTGAGTTTTTTAAAAACCAAAAGACTTTGTTTTATTTAATAAACACAGATTTGAATTTTCTCTCCAAAAACCACTTTTTTTACACAACAAAAGTAGATCTGATTTTTTTATAAACTGAAATCAAATTCTTCTACTCACAACAATAGATCTAATTTTTTTAAACAAAGAGGATGATGCATTCATAAATAAATTTGTGTGATTTAGTTTTTTTCACATGTACAACATATCATTCATAGCATGCATAAAAGGGGTACATAGGTCATAAGAGTCTAGAAGATCAGATTCTGTCTGGGCGAAATGGGTGCTTAACACCTTCTCATTCCGTAACCTAGCCTCCGAATTTAGGTTTTTGGATAAGTAGATCTAAGCCTTGTCTTTATTTTTATTTTGGGTAGTTTGTAACTAGGACAAAAAGCTATGTAATTATTTTGTAGTTTGTAACTAGGACCCAAAGCCATGTAATTTTTCAAATTTTCAAATATGTATTTTTTTTATTCAATCAATGATAAAGGAATAATTCGGTCATGTATTTATATTTAGTTTTTCTTTTTCTTTTTTGTATTAAAAAAAAAAAAGTGGCAACTTCACACCACTTACCCAAAAAGAGAGATGCCCTTAAAAGTATCAAAATCTTTTTTTTTAGAGGCACTTTTGCGGTCTCTCACACTATGATGCATCTTCCTATGAGTAAAACTTCAACTACAGCATAAAATGCACATGTCTCAAAAGGTCTCTCCCTTTCCTCTTTTTCATTTTTTATTTTCTTTATAGAGAGCTGTATTTGAAAATATTATTCAAAATGCACTAATATTGTATTTTCAATACCATAAATTTATGTTGAATTTTATGTCAAAATAATTAGTCTTTATTCACTAAATGGTAGCAAGAATTTTTTTTGAATGTTTTTGTGTAACATAAATAATTGGAAAGGGATTGGTTTATATAAGTATGATAAGGTTGTATAATAATATATCTACTCAATAAAATATGGTTAGTTGCTTAATTATATGTGTACAATATATTTGATAAAATTGCAGGATGCATATTTTTATGTTTATTCTAAAATTCTTAATGCAAGGAGTATGGACAGAGGGTAGAGAGATGAGGAGGATGAGTTGGTGATGATAGAGTAATTACCAAAAGACGACATCAAATTAATCAACAATTCAAGTCAAAGTCAAAAGGAAAGTGTTTGTTTGTTTAGACCCCTTGAATACAGATTAGTTTAACCTAATTAATTAGCCAAGTAATTACTTAGATTAATTATTCAGTTTTAGGTAAAACACATAATCATGTCATACAGTGTGGAAAGATGAAGAAGACAATGATATGATTACCCAGGAAAACCAATGAAATCGTCTAGTTTCAAGTTAAAACACCCTGGGAGGATTTGGCCTAACTATCCTCAAGGTAAAAGATTCACTATGATAGAATGGAAGTTTACAATAAATTTTCCCCTAAATCTAAAGCTTCCTCTTGTAGAACTTACTCACAAAAACATGTGCAGCTCCAAATCTACGTACTCCTCTATCTTAAATTTTTTGCACACAAACACCCACATTTGTGACTTTGAGATCCCACTTAAAGGTTTTAGATTACCGTCAGTAGTTGATCTTTTACAGCAACTTGGTTCCATCAGTTCTTGATTGTAGATCTCTTGATCCAGTAGATGCTTATTGAGTTAGAAGGTACAAAATCTCTCAAATCTCACAAGAGTAACTCACAAGACTTCCTAGAACCACTAAAACGTAGTTAGGGTTTTTCTTTTATATCCAAAAGTGTTTCACTTGAAACCCTAAATGTTTTTGTAATGTTTGGACTGAAATAGAATTCTGCAAAAAAATCATGTTTGCGATTTTTGATCGGTCGAGGCTTAATTTCGATTGGCCGAATCTCACTGAAATTAAATTCACCTTTTCTGCAGCTTGAATGTTCTTGAATCCTAATTTGTATTATCATGAGCAATGTCTAATACATAATCTAGACACATTTTAATCTTGGTTTGCCAACATACATAAAAATAGAAATCCAAATATTTAAACCTAAACATTTAGAACCTAATAGAAAGAAATCAATTCTCCAAGTTGCATGATAGCTGTTTGGAATGAAGAAATAACAATGTATATTTTAAAAAACATTGT
The DNA here is from genome assembly GCF_932294415.1 of Quercus robur. Lineage (NCBI taxonomy): Eukaryota > Viridiplantae > Streptophyta > Magnoliopsida > Fagales > Fagaceae > Quercus > Quercus robur. The sequence continues at coordinate 9,008,834 of NC_065535.1, read as the reverse complement.
TCTTATTAATTTAAATTGTTCTATATATTACTTATTGTTCTTTTTAGTTGTGCTCGGTTTGAATGATAATCCTAGAAAAAAAAAAAAAGTTACTCTTTGTTTCTATCACTTCTATCAAATTTTAACATTTTCTTTTTCTTTAATATCTTATAAGTTTTATTTTTTTTTTTGGGGGGTCTGTGTGCATAAACTCAACATGAAAGTGTTGTGTTATATTTGGAGTTTTTAGCTCTTTACGTATGATTAATTTTACAATATAAAATAATTGTAATTAAAATAATCACAAAGAATAATTATTGAAAATTGCACACATTTGTTTAAGTCATAGGGCTCTTCAACAAAAATTTGTTTAAAATGTGCAAATAATGAATGATTAAAATCTGTTAAAATCTCAAGGTTTGCATTTCTTAAATTTAGGTTGTATGTTTCAAGATTGAGTTCTTTGAGAAAATGAGATGTAAAGTAGGTAAAGGTTCGCACGGGTTAAAAACTAGCTTATATGACAAATAAAATAGAGATAAACTTATTTTATTTTTCTTTAATATCATATTTTATTGAAGTTTCTCATGCATTGCATGAGCTGTTAACTAGTTGTTTTGATGAAAAGCCTTGTGTAAAAATAGTTTTCTGCGTTTTTCTTTACTTAGTAGTACATATCAGTAAAAAGAAAAAGAAAAATGTGTTAAAGGAAAACCATCAATTGGCTTCTCTTATTTAGCTTGGCATGAGATAGAGTTGTTTTCTAGAAAACAACTTTATTTTAAGCCAAGCTAAAAAAAAGAATTCAAACATAGATCTTGTTTTCCTTCTAGAAAACAATTCTATCTCATACTAAGTTAAATAAAAGAAATTAAACAATAGTTTTTCAACTCGTTTTAAAGTTGCTACCAAATATAGGAAAATGTGATAGCTTTCTAAAAAATTTATTTTTAGAAAATGATTCATTTACCAAAAAATGTAATGTTGCTTGCTTCGTTGGTTTTTCATGTTTTCCTATGCTTGGTCGTATCAAAAAATAATAAGCCAAAGAAAAATTAACTCTTAACTTCCTCTATTTAACTTGGTGTGAGATAGAGAAGTTTTTCATAGAGTGTTTTTCCTGAAAATTTTTGTGGAAAACTACTCTATCTCATGTCAACCTCTTAACTTCCCCTATTTAACTTGGTGTGAGATAGAGAAGTTTTTCATAGAGTTTTTTTTCCTGAAAATTTTTGTGGAAAACTACTCTATCTCATGTCAACCTAAGATACTAAAACCAGGAAGTCAAAAGATACATGAATCAATAATATCATTCTTAACAAGAACTTAGAAAAAAGAAAAAGAAAATGGCCTCTCCAATTAGCTGCCTATCAATCTTGGTAATCCCTCTACTAGTCACCTCTCTTTTCTACCAAGTTTCAAATGCAGCAAACCAAGGGTGGTTTGACGAAGCCTTCCTGGAAAAGATTTGCAAGAAGTCCACGGACTATGATCTTTGCTCATCAACTTTACGTTCAGACCCACGTACTTATACAGTTAATCCACATGGTCTTGCACTCGTTTCTATTTCTATAAACACTAATCTAGTACAAACTACCCTTGATCAAATCCCAGGTATTCTTAATACACTCACAGACCCACTGGATGAGACTCGACTTCAAAATTGCCAAACCGATTTTAATGAAGCACTAGTGAAATTTAATGCTGCATACGCAGCTGCGTCTTCAACGTCTTATACAGAAGCGACAAATTTACTTACAGAAGCAGCTCTGAAATCTGTAGAATGTGAAAATGAATATAGTTCGAGCTCCAGTGAATCACCAATATCCGATACCACTAACAAAGTGGGGAAGCTAGTCTTTATTACTTATGTTATAGTTGGTGAGATCACGTCAACGTAATGTATATGTGATTTATAATAAAAAGAGTTCTGTCAAGGTCCTTGTTACTCAATTGCTACTTCCTGGTGTTATTATAAATAAATAACAAATAAAGACATGTTTGTGTTAATATTTATTTGTAATCGCCTCTCTTTCTCTCAATCAATATGGTATAATTGCATTATATTCAGTAAATCTTTGGTTACATGTTTTTTAATAATATATATATATATATATATATATATTTTGCTAGAATTGGTGAATGATATCTATATATATACACACACAGAGACAAGTACTCATGCTCAATTTCGTGTCCTTTTCTTCTTCTTTTTTATTATTTCTTTTTATTTTTATAATGTTCTTTCTCTTTTTCACTTGTACCATATTATGTCACATATATGTGATGAATTTAATTTTTATATATCATGTATTTTAATTATGAGTGAATTCTGTCAATATTGATTCAAAACAAAAAAGGGGACCATCACTATTATATACAGGTGACATAGTCCCTATAATACTCATGTAAATGTTTGAAAAAGATGGACAAACCAGCAAAGCTTTTTGTTCTTCGAGAAGTCCCCCTCGAAAGAGAAAACCGGTTCTAACATCAAGAACAAAGTCCAATTTGCATGTACTACTCGCACTACAATGCATGGCAACAAACAACGTCAGGGTGGATCAAAGTTGGTCATGTCGCACCCAGTAATAGTTCAAGTTTCTATCCTAGGACACCACAGCTTGGATATAAATCACTCTCAAGGTTATTCCCCAATCCGATATGGCATGGTTTTCTAGGGTGTTTGCGGCAATCATCGCCGCCGCCATCACTATATGGATGTTTTCTATCGAAACCTCCACAAAAATACAACCCTATTACCTACTAAACCAGTTATCGGGACAATTACCACCTCTAATTGATAGATATAAGTTGCCTTACCATGAGTTGCTCAAGTTATTATTAGACTTTCAAGGGCATTTCCCCATCCGAAATGGCATGGTTTGTGGGTTTTTTTTTTTTACAATCACCACCACCGCCAGAAGCATATTGATGTTCTTTCTATTTCCCTTTGTTTATAGGATTAGATAACAAATTATCACTAGTGTGTCTGCCTCACCTTTTTTGTGTGTGGAACTGTATGAGAAAATAGATTATTAGGAGTGACAACTTTACCCATCCTTTGTTGCTCAGATTTGGATATGAGGCACAATTTTATTATCTATCAATTTTGTATAAACCAAGCACACAGCATTTTGCATGTTTAATTAAGATAAAAACGTAAATAAGTGATTAATATGATGTGTTATTTAGAAAGCTCAATGAGCGTTGGGTAAACTAGCACCTCCTGCGGATGTATTATTCAAAATGAATTGTTTATTTAAATTTTAACTAATTGACTTTCTTTTTTTTTCTTTTTCTTTTTTGGCTAAGCTACCCGTCCAAGTCTTTGAGGCACCCAGTGGTGGCTGATGGCTTATTGCTTTACTTCTACATCGTGAGTTTGTGATTATAGATAGAAAATTAGAAATCCATCCTTTCTAATAATTATTATTATATAGATAGCCACGCATCAAATTTATTTCCCCTCTCACATTTTTGTGTATTTTATGGGCATAAGGTATTGATGTTTATTCACTAGTATTTATAACATACCCGTAAAGTATTTGTTTGTCTGTAGTTTTGACTTCTCTTATTTAGCTTGGCATGAAATAAAGTTGTTTTGTATTTCTAAAAAAAAAAAAAAAAAAAAAAAAAATATATTTCACATCAAGCTAAAAAAAGGTAATTCAAATATTGATAAAGTTGTTTTTTTTTTTTTAAACATTCTATCTCTGTCAAGCTAAATAAAGGAAATCAAACAATAGTTTTCTAACTCATTTTAAGGCTGCTATATATATATATCTAAAAACTAAAGCGTAACATTTATTGTTTCTACGCTCCTGTTGAGCCACATTACATTTTTTTTTTTTTTTTGAGTTTCCATCTTTATTGATTGTCTATTGCAAAACTAATTCTTTATGGCCAATGTGATGCATTACGCGCCGATCATAAACTCTAAGGGCACATTTGGTAAATTGTAATAGACACTGTAATGTAACAGTTATTCCTATAATTTAGTTATTCAATAGTTTGGTTATGTTTTTATTACAAGGAATGGTCATTCCTTATGAATAGATATTCTTTAAAATAAGGAATAATTATTCCTCTCTAAAAGGGTTGTAATAGCTATTCCTTAGTAGATGTAATAATTTCTAACATTAATATATTTCAAAATAAATAAACTTTCCATATCCACCTAACAATTATAGAAATAAAAAATCATCAAAAAATAACTCATCTCTCTAAAATTTAAAATATATTATTTTCTAGGAAATATAATTGTATGAATGAGATATTTCCTAAAATAGATCATAAGTTTTATTCTAATGTTACAACTCACAACCAAACTAATGAATAGGTTTAGTTATTCAATTACAACATATTTTATTCCCGGTAATAAAGATTACCATTCCTGTTATAATCCACATTCAGTGTACCAAACGTACCCTAATTGTCTATATTGAAAACTCCTTTCAATATTGAGTGTCATTTTCTTTCCATCCTTATATATATATATATATATATATATATACACACTAATTTATGCAATAAATTTTGCTACTCAATCATTGAGCCACATCATCCAATTATCTTCTACCTCTTTTTTCTCTTTTAAGCTTTTCTTCTCACTACTCTCAATAAAAAAGGGAAAAAAAAAACCAAATAAACAAAAACCTCCTCTTTTCCCTATTAAGCCACACCTACGATTACACTTCCTCCAACATTTCCCTTCCCTCTTTACCTCCTCGTTACTCTTTACTTCACTATTACACTTCATCATTTTCTCTTTCTTATAATTTAACTTCTCTTCTTCCCATTTTATTTTGTATAAATTTGATAGCATTTCTCCTATCCAATCTATATTTTCCGCACACAAAAACTATGAGCTCTCTCTCTCTCTATGAATTGTTGTTATTTTTTATAACTCTAATTAAGGTTTATGGTTTTTTTTAATATGTTTTTTGGTATTGTATTTTTTTTTTTTTTAATTTCCCATTACAAAGTCTTTAATCTCCCTTTTATAGTTTTGATTGAATTTTGGTTAGCAGTGATCACGGAGAAGGTTCTTTTTTTCCCCTTGAATTGGTTATCATGGAAAAGTTATTGGATATTACTTTTTAGGATTGAGTATATTTGTCAAAACATTTTTGTTCCAAGACCCGATGTTATGTCTAAAAGTGATTTGCATTTACATTTCAACCGTACAGCTCCTTGGCAATGACAACATGTTAGGTTTAGAATTGGGTTGTTGATTTAATACTTAGTTTTTTTTTTTTTTTTTTGGAAATAAAAATTTAAGTTTATATCAAAACACAATATACATGACTATGAATTTGAATATGCCTACCAATTGTTTAAATAATAAATTATGATAAAGTCTATCTTTTATTCATTTTTGGTTTCATTTTAATTTTAGTTAAGATAACATTTTGATTTTGTGATAAGTTTTGATTATCATGATAGTCTCCTTTTTTTTCTTTTTTCTTTTTTGAGAATGATCATGATAGTCTCCTTATTCCTTAAGAAATGAGAAATTTGAATAATAAATTTGAAACTTATAAAGTTTAGTTATATATTAGGCAAATATAACACACTACAATAGAAGTTAGAATGATACGGTTCACCTTAAAAAAATATTAATCAAACATAAAAAAATAATAGAATGATATATTTGTAGAGATAAAAAGATAAAAAATATTTTGTGGTGGTGCTTTCCCAACAAACCTGGGTTGATTGGCCCCAAACCCCAATTAATTTATATTATGGGTTGGGTTTAACTCATAATGGGAGGTCCCAAAAGTGGTTTGTAAGGTAATGTGAGATGCCTAAGTAGTGCTTTGATACTGGGCTGGTTGAAATTCAGCCCAGCCAAGGAGGCCTTCAAACAGCCGAAGTTCCCTTTCAAAAGTCCGAGCATAACTATTTGTTTGTTTAGACCCTAGAATACTCAAATTGTTTAACCTAATTAATTAACCAAGTTGATACTTAGGTTTATTATTCAAATCTAGATTAAACACATACAATCATATTACTTAGTGTAGAAAAGTAAACAAAACAAGCACTATGATGACCTAGGAAAACCAATAAAACCAATAGTTTCAAGGTAAAAAACCTGGGGAGGATTTAACCTAATTTATCCTCAAGGCAACAAATTCATTATGATAGAATCGAAGTTTTATAGATTTAAACCCCAAATCTAAAGCTACCTCTTGTAATACTTACTCACACGACCACGTGCAAAATTCACAAACTCTTCTATATGAATTTGTCGCTCACAAACACCCACATTTGTGACTCTAAGATCCTATTCAAAACTTTAAATCATCAACTATGTATGATCTTGTATGCAGCAACTTAATCCATCGGTTCTTGGATGTAGATCTTCTTTTCGGGAGATGCTTGTTGAGTTAGAAGGCTACAGAAACCTCACAAATCTTACAGGAATAACTCACAAGACTTCAAAGAACTTCTAAAACGTATTTAGGATTTTTCTTTTATACTAGGTAGTGTTGGACTGAAATCCTAAACGTTTTCGCAGGCTTTGGACCTAATTTAAATTTTGCAGAAAACGACTTTTGATCGGTCAAGCCTTTCTTTCTGTTGGTCGAGCTTTGGAGATTCTAACTTTTTCTTTCTACAACTTGACTATTCTTGAAACTTGACTTGAATCATCATGAGTAATGTTTAACACTTAAACTAGACATGTTTTTGTTCTTGGTTTCCCAACTTCCATAAAATTAGAACCTAAACACTTATTCCTAAATATTTTGAAACTGATAAGAACTTCCCTATCCCCAGAATTGTATTCTCACTTTTCTCTCATGTATCTCTTACCAACGTTTTTTGTTCCAACACTTAGTTAGATTTCTCTTCCCCTTTTTTATACCCTTCTCTTAGTGGAACCCTCATGATGATGGAATATCCCACACATGCATGGGCCACTCCACCCTTGGGACTTAAGTGGGTCTCTAGTTCTATGTTACTATTCCTAAATGTCCCATCATATGCTAGAAGTGGGACCCAAATCCTACTACTGGGAAGATCTCTTTGTAACTTTTGTTAACTAACGTCGAATCCTACGCTCGGTTAGTGGGTTCCCCAATACATCAACTTATGTCCTCAGCAGAGATAGGTCTTTGTTGGCGAATTCTTCCGAGGTGATACATACCTAATTATATTTCATCGGGTTAATGCGGGTTGCAACCGGGCTGGTTTAACCTTAAAGGGGCCGAGCCTGATTTGGGAATGAGCCTCTATTTCCACACCCTTTACAGCTTCCTTCTCTACAAGTGTATTGAATAACTTCACATCCAACAACAAGTTTCAAGTTGCTGGGAGTTAGTCAAGTATTGAGATCCGTGCAAAGAGAAAAAGTCTCTACAAAATCAGGACCAATTGGGGATTGGCATTAGGATTCAACTGTAGGTTAGTACTTTAGGATAGGCCAAGTTTGAGGTAAGATTTCTTGTATTTGTAATTATTTTGTTTTTAATTATTGATTCTTGGAGGTGGTTACCTGAAAATCACCTGAGTTTTTGCCTTATGAGAGGTTTTTCCCATTAGACAATAAATCACTGTATCAATTTAATTTATGTTGCACTGTAATTATTGGGTGATTTGTTGGTGTTTCCATGATATTCCATGTAATTTGACCTAATTAATCAACTTAGGTAATTCAATTAATTTACTAAGGTCAATCTATAATCCAACAAGTTACAGGGGCGGTGCTACTTGTTGGTCAGAGTGGTCATATGACCACCCTAAATTGAAAAAAAAAATTATATACCCTAAAAAAAGTTAAATTTACATGGGTTGTGCACCACCCTAAAAATATTCTTGACCACCCTAAAAAAATTTGAGTCCACGACAAGTAAAATTTGACCCCTCCACAATCTTAGCCATTGAAGGCTAAACAAAAAATTGCCCAAATAAATAAAAATCAATCCAAATGATCAAACAACAAGACAAATTAGCCAAAAAATTTAACAAAAAATAATATAATATAATATCCCTCCCCAAATTCACGCCAATTTGAAGCAAATATCATGTTTTCACTAAACCAATTTACGCAGTCAATTCCTCAAAATACCCTCAAATAAGTGATTAAAGACAACTCTTGGTACCCCTCATTAGCTTCTTCGCAAGCTACACCAAATTGTGAAGAATCGTCACAACTAATAGAAGTTTGGTGGTGGCAAGATGTTGGGCAGAATGACCTGGACTTGTGGCTTACCTGACAGTGAGGGTAATAATGGGAAGAAAATGAAATAAGCTACACAATGTGGATAGCAGATGTAGACTGCAATTGCATCAGTTGATGCATAATTGTGCAAAGTGGAAAAAGTGGCTAATTTTACACAATTTAAGCAAAAAAACACCCACATGATCAGGAGAAAGTATACTATGTTTCAGTAATACCAACTCAGCATTTGTTTTGGTATTTCCTACCAAATAAATGAGTAACACATGTTTCAAAAAACCACATCAGACTACTCCAATAAATTAATCACAATCTTCTATACTATCGGGAAGATAAATTAATCATTTATTGGAGTAGTTTGATGTGGTTTTTTGAAACAGGTGTCACCATAGTTTTAAAAACCGGAACAGACCGGCCGGTTCGACCGGTTTAACCGGGAACCGGACAGTAATCCGGTTCGGTTATACTTAAAAACCGAAAATGAAAGAAAAACCGGATTTAACCGGTAACCGTTGGTTCAACCGGGAAAACCGGAAACCGAAAAGGTTAAACCGGTTTTACAGAATTGATGAAAGAGATCTGAAATGGAGATTTATTTTGCAGAAAAATCTTTTTTTTTCTCAGATCTGCTGATATAAGTGGGTAAGGACAGATTTTTTGCTCAAAAAATCTTCTTTTTTCTCAGATCTGCTAGGCTTGAGAGAGTGAGAAAATTACTGAATGCTCATGCTTGGTGTTGAAACCAGCCTTTTGGACTGGTATGAGGTATCCACGGCTCTTCGGTGAGACAGTGAATGAGAGGATTTTGTCTAACTTACAGAGAGAGGGGGACGGTGGAGGTACTGCCTGGAGGACAAAACACAAAACACTGAGAAGTGAGAACTGAAAAAATAAAACTTTTGAATCTTTTGATAGTAAACCGTGTGGGGTGGTAGATTTATGAGGGGAAAAAAAATTCTTAAAGAAGGGTGTACGTGTGTGGCTGGGAGTGAGTTGGTGGGTGGGAAAGTAGATAGATATGTCAGTGGGTTGTCTAATTATTTGACTTTGGGAGATTTTTTTATTTTTTTTGAATAGATAAATAGGTAAAGTTAAACTATTATTTATAAAAATAAATATATGAAACCTTAATAATAGATTATTCTTTTTTTTTTTGTCAATAATTATTGACCAGGAAAAAAACGTAGTATGAAAAAAAGAAAAAAAAAATTCTATATTTTATATTTTCTTAAAATAAGTTATTAAAATTCAAAATTCATATAAAAATTATTTAAATATTTAAATTATATTAATTATGACATCATCGGTTTGACCATCGGTCCGACCCCGGTCGGACCATAAAACCGATAATCAGCCTCTTTTCCGGTTCTTTGTCCGTTCCGGTTTTTAAAACCATGGCTGTCACTCATTTATTAGGTAGGAAATACCAAAACAGATGCTGAGTTAGTATTACCAAAATATGGTATACTTTCTCCCACATCAGTGGGTGTAAAATTGTGCATTTATGCACAATTGCTACAGTAACCGTGCATATATACACGGTTATTGTAGCATGTGCATTTAATATTTTATTAGTTTTTTCCCTCTCTTGTCTCTGCTCTCACTCTCACTCTCACCTTACTCTCTCCTTGTTTCTGCTCTCACCTCACTGCCCCTTCATCTTTGCCAAGTTCGCTTGTGGGTATAGAGCCAAACTCGTCTTTGCTGGCAGTGAGAGTGGTGGTTTTGGTGTTGGAATTTTCATGGTCAAAGACAAAGCTTTTATCTTTTTCCTCTTCTTCTTCTTTCACAAACCCATCTTCGTTAGACAAGTCAAGTAGTTCATCTACAAAAAAATCATCACTAGAGCAAAGGCGGATTAGGTCTGTGAACATTGCCATGGAAAAAATCATCACAAGGTGCTTCCATGCATTCCATTTCCATTTCACTCTACAAAAACAAACAAAACCCAAAATTTTAAAAGATAGAAAAAATTTGTCAAAAAAAAACCCAAAATTTGTTCCATGGCGTCGTTTGGATGTTTTGTGGTTATTTTATTATGAAATAGAGAATTGTAATTATTGTTTGGTTGATGAGAAAGTGAGAGAGAGGCAGTGAGGGAGATGGGTTTCGGATTGGGTCTATGAGAGAGAAGCGGTGAGGGAGAGAAAATAATAAAAAATTGTAAAAGAATGAATATTTTATTGAATAAATGTGTAGAATAAATAAACTGATGTGGGTGTTTTGTAAAAATAGGTGTGTAAAATAGAAAAAGTAGATTTTTTGTGCAAAATAGAAGGAGAATTTGCATCAACTGATGCAATTGCTCTAGTGTCTTCATTGTGTGAAAGTAGTAAAGGTAGCTACAGGAAACTTGTATTTAAAATTCATTACAAAAGAGAGTGGTCTCTTCATTGTCAGGTGAAGTAAGGTGAATTGGTGAAGCACCGCGTGTACCTTTATTTATTTATTTATTTAAGTAATGTTATGTTTTGAACATTTTTATAATAATTTTACAACTAATTTTATGTTGCAAGTTATTTTTGCCAACTAATTATAACTTGCCACTTATAATTTTGTTATAAAAATATTGTGGACATATCATTTTTTTCCCTTTAAATAGGACTCTTTAATTTTATGTTGGTTAGAACATTCATATCAACTAATGTAATTTTTTTTTTTTAAAGTATATAAACCTAATTATTTTTTTATTTAACTAACAAATTTTTCAAAACATTCACATCACTGGCAAACTAATCAAAAAAAGTAAAAACTAAGAAATGAATAAAATAATTCATTTACACATGAATGGTACAAGTATAAATTTACACTGATACCGTAATTGTGGAAGGAAATACAAAATTTTAGATGATTTGGGATGATTTTTTGGATTTGTTAGCCAAAATTTTGCATTAACCTATTTTACATGGGTTGATGCAAGTGCTCTTAGGTCATACATTGATAAATACCAAATATATTGATTGAAGTTATAGCCTTAATTAGCTATGACAGTTTTTAGACCCCTTAAACAATTGATTAAACCTAGGTAATTAGCCAAGTTGTTACTTAGTTCAATTAAACAAGTCTAGGTTATCACAATAATAAAGATCAAATCATGCAAAGCAGCGGAAAATAAATAACACAAGATATGATCACCCAGGAAACCAAACCGGTAAAAACCTGGGGAGGATTTAACCTAGCTATCCTCAAGGTAAACTTGAATCCACTATCTTGAAAGAATTGAAATTCATACAATAAGACGTACAAGCCCTCATGCTCGACTTCTTATTGCTACCAACCAGTAGAACTTACTGACACGACCACGTGCAAGCTCCAAATCTACGGACTCCTTCTTTCTTGGATTCCCACCAGCTACAAGCACACCCGCTTGTGTAGTCTTTAAGCTTTAATGGCAGCAACTGAATTGATCATCAAGGCGTAGATAAATCTTCTCCTTGAAAACCCTAAGTTTGTGTAAAGGAAAGCTCCTCTAGATCTCACAAGAGATTTACACAAACCGCAAATATGAGCAATACTAAAACGTGGCTAGAGTTTGCCTTTTATACTTAGGACAAATAAGAAACCCTAAAAACGTTTTAAAACAAATAGGGCTGAGTTGGACGAATCTGCAGAAAAGCAATCTGCCCGAGCTTCGATCGGTCGAGCCTAAGCTTCGATCGATCGAGCCAAGCCGAAAGCCACAGTGCTTCCTGCTTTAAACTCGATTCCAACTTTACATTGACATACAACTTTGAGCTAGCTTTAAACACTTTTAAACACATTGTTTTGATCATGGTTTGCCAACAATACACATTAGAGTTCTAAATACATAAAATCCTAAACTTTAGAACCTAACAAGCTACAACTAAGTTTGTAACCAAACTTTGTCTTTATTTAAATGCACACTTGCGATGTCAATAAAGTTCAAGATTTTATTTAATCTTATTTAATTTAAGCTTCTTAATAACTACCTTGAGAAAAAATTTTGGACCCGCCATTGATAGATTATATGTTTTTTATTAACGAATTGATTAAAAAAAAAAAACAGAGACCATCACTATTATACACGGATGACATAGCCCCTACAATATTCAAGCAAATGTTTGAAAAGATGGACAAACCAGCAAAACTTTTATTCTTCGATAAGTCCTCCTCGGAAGAGAAACCTACTTCTAACATCAAGAACAAAGTCTAATTTGCATGTGATGATGATGATGAGTACGTATCCAAAAGGAGCAGTACTACTCTCACTACAATACATGGCAACAAACAATGTCGGGGTGGATCTAACAGCGAAGTTGGTCGTGTTGCTCCCCGTAGTAGTTCAAGTTTCTATACTAGGACACCACGACATGGATATAGATCACTCTCAAGGGCATTCCCCAATCCGATATGGCATGGTTTTCTAGGGGGTTTGCAGCAATCATCGCCACCACCACTATACCAGTTAATGGGACAATTACCATCTCTAATTGACATATATAAGTTGCTTTACCATGAGTTGCTCAAGTTATTATTACACTTTCAAAGGCATGGTCTATGGGTATTTTGTTTTTGTTTTTTACAATCACCACCACCGCCAGCAAGATATTGATATTTTTTCTATCACCAGTGTCTACCTCACCTTTTTTGTGTGTGGGACTGTATGAGAAAACAGATTATTGGGAGTGACAGCTTTATGGTTTATTGTGTTTTACTGCCATTGTCATAAGACCTTAAACTAAATTTATGATTAATGATTTGAGACCCATCCTTTGTTGCTTAGATTTGGATATGAGGCACAATTTTATTATCTATCAATTTTGTTTAAACCAAGCACATAGCATTTGGCATGTTTGATTAAGAATTTAAAATAAATACGTAAATAAGCAATGAATATGATGTGTTATTTAGAAAGCTCAATGAGCATTGCTAGCACCTCCTGTTGATGTGCTATTCAAAAAGAATTGTTTATTTAACTAATGACTTTCTTTTTTCTTTTCTTTTTATTGGCTAAGCATCTTTCCAAGTCTTTGGGGCACCCAATGGTGGCTTATTGCTTATTGTTTTACTTCTACATCGTGAGTTTGTGATTAAAGATAGAAAATTAGAAATCCATCCTATCTAATTATTATATAGATAGCCACTCATCAAATTTATTTTCCCTCACACATTTTTGTGTATTTTATGGACATAGGATATTGATGTGTATTCACTAGTATTTACTAATTAAATACCCGTAAAGTATTGGTCTATTTATAGTTTTTACTTCTCTTATTTCTCTTGACTTGAGATAGAGTTGTTTTGTAATTTTAGAAAACAACTAGATAAAAATAAATTAAAAAATTAAAAAAAATTAAAAAAAAAAAAAACCTCTATGTCTCGTCAAACTAAAAAAAGTAATTCAAATATAGATAGAGTTGTTTTCTTTTGAAAAGTAATTCAACCTCCGCCAAGCTAAATAAAAGAAATCAAACGATAATTTTGCAACTCATTTTATGATTGCTACTCAAATATTGGAAAATGAATTGGCATGAAATAAAGTTGTTTTTCAAAAAAATTTAGTGAAAAATAGCTGTCTCATGCCAACTTAAGATAGTATAAATAGGAAATCAAAAGATACATGAATCAATAATATCATTCTTGACAAAGAACTTGGAAAAAGGAAAAAGAAAATGGTATCTCCAATTAGCTGCCTTTCAATCTTGGTAATCCCCTTACTAGTCACCTCTCTTTTGTACCAAGTTTCTAATGCAGTAAACAGTACCTATCTTGATAGCATTTGCCACAAATCCACGGACTATGAGTTGTGCTCATCAACTTTTGCTGCAAACGATCGTACTCCTACAGCTGATCTAGATGATCTTTTCCGCATTTCTATTTCTGCAAACATAGATCTATTACACACTACCATTGTTAAACAAATCCCAAAAATTCTTGAAACACTCAATAATCCACAGGATAAGGCTCTACTTCAGAATTGCCAAACCGATTTTACTAATGCACAAGAGAATTTGACTAATGCATACTTGGCTTCGGTTTTAATGGATTATACAAAAGCGAAAAATTTAGCTACGGATGCAGCTTTATTAAATGCAAATTGTGATAATGAATACAATACGACCAAACGTCCATCTCCAATTGCAGATGTCACTGGCAAAGTGGGGAAGCTAATCTTCATTAGTTTCATTATAGTTAATGAGATCATACCATAATGTACATGTGATCTATAATGAAAAGAGGTCTGCCAAGGTTCTTGAAACTCAATTGCTACATCTTGGTGTTTTTTCTTTTTTTCATTTTCTTCGAGAATGTACCACTTGGTGTTATTGTAAAAAAATAACAAATAAAGACCTATTCATGTTAATATTTATTTGTAATTACCTTTCTTTCTCTCAATAAATATGGTATTATTGCATTATATTCAATACATCTTTAGTTACATGTTTTTTAATCATGAACTGTAAATTTTTTGTTTGCTAGATGATGAATTATATATACACACACACACACACTCAGGAAAATAAGGTCAAATTGAAAATTAATGTGTTTGACCGTAAAATAACCCACCCACACCTGTAAAATATCTAACACACTGATACTCCCTTCAAACCATTTACAATCCTTCGAAAAAAATTTGTTCTCCTCACTCTCACTCTCACTCTCATCACTCACGAGTCACGCCAAGCCTAAGCCGAAGGATAGAGAGATTGACCGCCAATGAAGCCCAAATCGTTGTCCTCAATGCATAGCTCTGCTATCGTGCATGCAAGCCCTACGATTTGGGTCATATCGTCTCCTCACGATCTCGTTGCCGCCATCCATGATTGATCTTGTATTTTTTTTCCTCTCGATCTCGTTGCCACCGCCTATAAATCAACCCATCCATGACTGATCTTGTCATTTTTTCCTCTAGATCTCATCCATGACTGTCTTTATTCAAATGCACACTTGCGATGTCAATAAAAAAAATTAAATTGCTGATGTGGCATTTTTAAAAATGTAAATAATTTTTTTAATATTATTTTAATGAACACGTCAGCATTTACTGTTGGACCGTTTGCCACATAGGATAATTCTGTTAAATGAGTAACGGTAGGGACCAAAACGGGAAGTGTTTTTCAAAATAGGGACTAAAAGCGGTAAAAATAAAATTTAGGGACTAAAATGGGAATCGCCTGAAAATGTAGGGACTAAAATGTGCTTTTCACCTAAATTAAAACAATTTCCATTATGTTATCAACTCCCTTGATTAAGAAACTTGATATCTAATTTATGTTTACTTATAATTTAATATCTCATATTTGTCTTTATGAAAGTTATGATATAAAAAATCCAATTGAGTTGCACTCTTCTCATTCTAATGAAATTTGCTACGTTACATTACTCAATTATTGTTCTTATTAATAATAAGAACACACGGGTTGAAGATTACCACTTAAAATATGCGGTCATTTCAAGCTTCTATGTGGATGAGGAGATGATGGCTGGACTAATCATAGCATTTACACTCCTCTCTATAAATAGACATATCCCCATATAGAATCAAACACCTTAATGCAATCAAACACCAAATCTAACACATACCCAGTTGATAAAATTCAATCAAAAACCAAATTTGACACATACCCAGCTGAATTCAAACTCTAAAATCAAAATCTAACACACACCCAGACAACAAATTCAACAAGACAACACAAGTAAACAACATGCAAAGAACAAAAAACTCACCAATTGACAAATTCAGTCTAGAAAAGGAAACAAAAGCTAATTATCAACAAAATCCTCCCAAAACGTCAAACCCAGATAACCACAGAAAAGAATTTTCTTTTGAAGCCAAACTAGCAAAAAAGGGAAAACCAATGGGTATGAAAATGTTTCCTCACATTTCTGACCAACCAAACCAAAAGTTAGCACCACCTTAGTCAATCATATGACATCCAAAAAGTAAAATTAGAATTCAAAATTTTCTAAGCAACCAAACAAAGACTATAAGAGAGAGAGATAGATACTGTGGAGGAGGTTGTAAACGCGATCGGCGATTTGGAGGAAGGTAGGGGCGGAAACGACGACGAGGAGAGGCGGAAACGACGGCGAGGAGAGGCGAAGACTGGAGAGAGTGACGGTGAGGAGAGGCGGAGACTGGAGAGCTCTGAGAGAGAGAGAGTGACGGTAAGGACTGGAGAGGCAGAGAGAGTGTGAGACTGAGTGACGGTGAGAGAGGTTTAGGTTTTTTTTTTTTTTTTTTTTTCGGGAAATATCCATACCCCACCCAGTTAAGCTCTACCCATTAAGAATCGGGTATTACCTGAAACATTTGGATCGGATAGGGTTGGATATCCATTACTCAATGGATATGGCCATCCCTACTTATTATACATTAATATATAGCCCACTCTGCTACTTATATGGGCTTTGTTTTATTTCATAAAAAAAAAAAAAAAAAAAGGGGGGGGGGGGGCTTTCTTTTAACATATATAGCATTGTAGCCCATTTCCATCTCAGAAATCATGGACCTGGACCTGGACCTTGTTGTCCCCAAGGTGAACCGTGAACGGAGCCCCAGCTTTTTTTGTGTAATTAAATTCATGACCGTTCAGAAAATTAATAATAAGATTATCATTATTAATAAAAATATATAGTCAACAATGATACCAGTATACCACCATGGTACATGATGACTTGATATTTGGAGTCACCGTTACGTATGTAATGTAACAGCATTCAGATGAGAATTCGCATTCATAGTTCTATGTGAGTGTCGTTACATGTGTAATAATGATATAAAATCATTTTTCAATTGATATTATTTCTTCCTTGTAGCATACATAAAAGCATGTCAAAATTAATATCATCATGAATATTATTTATTATTCAATCCATAAAATCATTAATTTTTGTGTTTTTAAAATAACACATAATTAATAAATAAATATTAGCAATTTACTTATGAAATTTGAAGCTTCTCCTTATGTCACCGTGAAATAAACTACACTGCACGCCCATATCAAGTATTAAACCTTCAACATAATCTAGGCGGTGTACAATGGTTGATGCATTTTGTGTTGCAAGTTTTGCATTTAGATCTTGTGTGTTATTATGCTTTTTTTATGTGTGCATATTATGTTATTATGCATTTTAACCAAATGCGTGTTCGAAAAGTTTTTAAAGCACTTTATTATATACTAGTCAAGGCAGCACGTGCAAGGCACGTGCTAGCCATGGGGAAAAAAAATAGTGATTAAGATCAATTTTAGATTTTATTTGTATCATAAAATAAAAATATAAATCATTTTATTTTTAAAATACATAGGAAAAAAAAGTAGTGATTAAGATCAATTTTAGATTTTATTTGTATCACAAAATAAAAATATAAATCATTTGATTTTTAAAATACATAGAGATTTATATTAATAAAAAGAGGCATTAATTTTAAGAATTTTGATAATTATGTTATAAAAAGTTAATTTCAATTATATAAGACCGTGACAGATCCCAGTCCAATATTTTATTATTTTATTTTGACCTATAACTTACACCTCAATAGTTGTGAATATATTGTAATAACAACAAAATGTCACGACATTTTTAGTTATGCTAGATCTCAGTATAATATTTTATTATTTTATTTTATTTTGACCCATAAGGAATTGACACATGCATCACAACATTTTCATAATATCTCTATGTATACATTGTACTTAATTACAATGTAAATTTATATTGTAGACACAAAAAAATTGGCAAATTTTGTACACATTTACAAAATTTGTACAATATTTACCATTTTTTGTGCAAATGTGTATAATATTAACCACTTTTGTGTATTTACAATGTAAACTTGCATTGTAAGTACAAAGTAAACATATAAAGATCTTAAAAAAACAAAAAACAAAAACGAAGCTTAAACCAACTAGCATACTTGAAGGGGGAAAAAAAGAAAAGAGAAAGTGCACCTCACTAATTGAATAAACCAAAAAAACACTATTCATGAGCCTTGGGCTCTTTTTATATAGTTAATAGATATGACATCTTACATAAATATTTTTAAAAAAAAAAAAAACACAAACCCAAACCAACAAAAAAAAAAAAAAAAAAAACTTTAGGCACTGTATAAATTAATGTTAAAATGTTGTGAATTTAGCATTTTTTTTATTTGATCTATAAAAAATTGAGATCTCAACAATTGTGAAAATATTGTGATTACAATAAGTGTTGTAACATTTTCTCAAAACATTTATTTTTAGTTGTGATTGGTCATAGTCTCATATTTTATTATTTTATTTTGACTTGTAAGAAATTGACACGTCAATAATTGTGAAAATGTTGTGAAATTTTTTGTATCAGTAGAACAATATATATACCAGCTTACATAAATATTTAAAAGAAAAAAAAAAACACAAAACGATTACTGGAAAAAAAAAAAAAAACTTTAGGCACTATAGCTACCGTGCCAGTTGAATAAACCAAAAACACTACACAATAAGTGTTGTAACATTTTCTCAAAACATTTATTTTTAGTTGGGGTTGGTCACAGTCTCATATTTTATTATTTTATTTCGGCTTGTAAGAAATTGACATGTCAATAATTGTGAAATTTATTGTGTCAGTATAACAATATATATACCAGCTTACATAAATATTTAAAAGAAAAAAAAAACACAAACCGATTACTATAAAAAATAAATAAAAATTTAGGCACTGTAGCTACTGTGCCAATTGAATAAACCAAAAGCACTGCACAATAAATGTTGTAACATTTTCTCAAAACATTTATTTTTAGTTGTGGCTGGTCATAGTCTCATATTGTATTATTTTATTTTGACTTGTAAGAAATTAACACATCAATAATTGTGAAAATATTGTGAAATTTGTTGTGTCGGTATAACAATATATATATCAACTTACATAAATATTTAAAGGAAAAAAAAAAAACACAAACCGACTACTAGAAAAAAAAAAAAAAAAAAAAAAAAACTTTAGGCACTGTAGCTACCGTGCCAGTTGAATAAACTAAAAGCACCGCACAATAAGTGTTGTAACATTTTCTCAAAACATTTATTTTTAGTTGTGATTGGTCACAGTCTCATATTTTATTATTTTATTTCGACTTGTAAGAAATTGACACGTCAATAATTGTGAAAATATTGTGAAATTTGTTGTGTCGGTATAACAATATATATACCAGTTTACATAAATATTTAAAAGGAAAAAAAAAAAAATCTGTAGCTACTGTAGCTACAGTGCCACTTGGAATTGTAGTTACTGTTCAAAACTTGGGAAAAAAAATCAGCTCACGAAACCAAAGCACTGTAGCTACAGTGCTTTAGCGCATTCACGCACGTCAATAATTGTGAAAATATTGTGAAATTTGTTGTGTCAATATAACAATATATATACTAGCTTACATAAATATTTAAAAAAAAAAAAAAAAACACAAACCGATTACAAAAAAAAAAAAAAAAAAAAAAAAAAAAAACTATAACTATTGTAGCTACAGTGCCACTTGGCACTGTAGTTACTGTTCAAAACTTGGGAAAAAAAGTGGCTCACGAAACCAAAGCACTATAGCTACAGTGATTTAGCGCATTCACACTTTTATATATATAGATTTATTTTCAGTTGTGGTTGGTCACAGTTTCATATTTTATTATTTTATTTTGACTTATAAGAAATTGATACCTCAATAATTGTGAAAATATTATGAAATTTATTGTATCAGTATAACAATATATATAAAAGGGAAAAAAATACAAACGAAAGACTGAAAAAAGAAAAGAAAAAATTTGTAGCTACTATAGCTACAGTGCCACTTGGTACTGTAGCTACTATTCAAAACTTTAAAAAAAAAAAAAAAAAAAAAAAAAAAAAAAAAAAAAAGACAAAGCGGCTAACCGAAATGGCACTATAGATGAACAATGCAAAAACACTAAATGAACAGTGCTAAAACACTAAAGCGGTAATGAAATTGACATCTCAATAATTGTGAAAATATTGTGAAATTTATTGTGTCAGTATAACAATATATATAAAAGAAAAAAAAAAGTACAAACGGAAGACTGAAAAAAAAAATATATATATATATATATATGTAGCTACTGTAGCTACAGCGCCTCTTGGAACTGTAGCTACTATTCAAAAAAAAAAAAAAAAAAAGACAAAGTGGCTCACCAAAATGACATTGTAGATGAACAATGCAAAAATATTGAATGAACATTGCTAAAATATTGTAGCGGCTTTTCACAAAACATTTATTTTCAGTTGTGGTTAGTCACAGTTTCATATTTTATTATTTTATTTTGACTTATAAGAAATTGAAACTTCAATAATTGGGAAAATATTGTGAAATTTGTTATGTCAGTATAACAGTATATATAAAAGGAAAAAAAAAAAAAAAAAAAAAAAAAGACAAGTGCCTCACGAAAATTTCATTGTATATGAACAATGAATGAACTATGATTTAACACTGAATGCATAGTGTTAAATCACTGTAGCGGCATTGTGAAAATATTGTGAAATTTATTGTGTCAGTATAACAGTATATAAAAAAGGAAAAAAAAAAAAAAAAAAAAAAAAAAAAAAAAAGAGACAAGTGCCTCACAAAAATTTCACTGTATATGAACAGTGATTTAACACTGAATGCACAGTGTTAAATCACTGTAGCAGCATTGCCGCTTTTTATATATAAGACATGTTTTAAGATCTCAGAATAAGGCACCCTCTTAATGTCTCAAACTTTATTTATCTAATCTTATTATATGCATGTTGCTTGCCATTATCGTGTTGCCGACAAGTAGAGTGTTCAACTATTGTAATTGAACTCCAACTTGGTGAACGCCAAACTTCAAGTCTAAACCAACTATGAATAGAACCCAAAAAAGGAAGATTACTAATTTAATTAACATCAAAATCAAACTGTTTGTTTTAAATCACTTTTTTTTTTTTTAGAAACAAAATTACACACACAAATGAGAGAAAAAAGAGTTTTAAGTTCTAACACAAAAGTACACCACAACTCCACTAAAAGTCATGGTAACTTTTAAAAGAAGGCAGGACAAGTTATGCTACTATCATATATGATTAGTTTTATATGTTGAGGCGAGTCTCAACTTTTCTGTGGACATCTAAACTTTAGGCTACGTTTGTTTTGGCTGTAAAGGAAATCAAGAAAACATTTTACACTGTGCTTGCTGTTTAGGATGCTCAAAAATTTCGGTCAAACCGAAAATCTCATTCATTGACCGTAAAATATGTGGGCCTTGAGTGTAAAATAGATTACACTTCTATTTTACTTACAAACCATTTCCAGAGAGAGAGAGAGAGAGATTGAACCAAGTCTGATCGTCGCCACCGCCTGAAGCCCGTCACTGCCACACTCTAGATCGTCTCGTCCTCCTTTCGAAATCATCACCGCTGCACATTGGGTCAGATCATCTCCTCTAAATCTTGTCACCGCCACTCACCGATCTGCATTCTCTCTCTTGCCCGCTAACCAACCAAGGCCGAATCAGACACTACATGTCATTAATCTAGTGTCTTCTCTCTCTCATCTCTTTTTTTCTCTCTAACCCGAACCAAACCCCCGACTAAGTTTTGTGTCTGATTTTCATTTTCTTTGATCTCTAATTTTGTTATTGTTGTGGTGGTGTGGGTGGTGGCATTTTGGTGGGCGGTGGTGGATTTTGTGTGGTGTGGTGGTGGGTTTTGTGTGGATGGTAGTGGATTTTCTGTGGGTGGTGGTGTGTTTTGTATGGGTGGTGGTAGATTTTCTGTGAGTGGTGATGGCAACGGAGCAGTGGTGGTGGTTTTTCTCCCTTTTCTTGATCTGGATTTTGTGTGGGTGGTGTTGGGTTGTGCTTGTCCTCAGTGGTGGTGGCTGGTGGTTGGCTTGGGTTTACATTTTCTGAAAATAGATTTTTTCCATCAAGACCAAACGCAATAAATAATTTTCCGGTGTAATTTTCACAACACAGTCAAACAACATAAAATATTTTCCTTTACATCAAATATTTTCAATTGAAAATATTTTACACTTGGAAAACATTTTACATATTGCCAAACACGGTCTTAATAATTTGTGTTGTGATGTTTGAGGCTTAAAAATAAGTTAAAATATCTTATTGTAGATAATTTTGGTTGGGGAATGTCTATTGGATGATTTTGTAATGCTTATACATTTCATACCATTAATTTCTTTTGAATGAATCATATCATTTTTACTTAGGCTACATTTTTGTTTCCCTGTAAAATAGTTTACAACAAAAAATGCTAAAAACAATTTGTAGGGGCAAGGGCCCAAAATAGTATATTGGGCCTTGAGCCTTATCCGATAACATTGATAGGTCCGAAGAGTAGCAAATAGTTGTTAAATGTTCCCAATTAAAGTCTCAAAGGTGGAGAACAAGTGAAAGATTGTCCGAGGAGGAATTCTTCCTCGGATATGATGAATATAGTTCACAATATGTGCTCCATCAATTAGCGTGATCCTCTAAGAAGCTCTAATGATAAAGACATGCCTCATGAACATACGAGAATAAAGGAAACCTAAAAATATATAAGGGAAAGCTGTCATCGCCGCATTAAATGCACTGCAGCTACTTTTCTGGTCGCATTTATTTGAAGAAGACCTCTGAATAGTACTACATTGGCTATCACAACTCACAGAAAATCAGAAAAGGTGTCTGATGGGACAGGTACTTAAGTAAGGGCTCGGATGATCAACAGGTGTATGGTAAAGATGGTCCAAAAGAGGATATATAAGGTGAAAGACTCTTCATGGAAAAGGGATCAAGAAAATAGAGAGAGAACATTGAAGCAATTTAAATTATCTCTGTATCCAACTGTGATCAATATATACAATAGTGATCTCCTCGGATTGAAAGTCCATTGACATCAAAAACTTCTTATTTGTGTTTGATTGTCATTTAATTCAATACTAGCTGTTGTTCAACTCATTAGGGCTTGGTTCTTTGACCCACTCTCTACAAATTTATTGTATTAGGCTCATTGGACCGAGATCCTATACATTTTAGACTTGGGCCACAAATCGGGACCCTACACAATTGTTTTCTAGTGTTTGGTTAATTAGTTTGATTCTTGAACATGCTTGAGTTTTTTTTTTTTTTTGGTTAGTGTTTGGCACCACAAAAAAAAAAAAAAACTAAATGATTAGATATATCAATTCAGTAATTCACACTAGGTCAAAGCAAATTACAACAAATTATACATAAATCAACTTAGGCACACCCAAATGCTAGCCATTTCATCAAATGATAATAATAATAACTAGTCTCATCACATGCGCTTTGCACATGCAATGAGACTTATTTATTTATTTATTTTGAGTTTAATGTAATTTTTCAACTTTATGTTGGCACCGCCGCCACCTCCTTCGACTGAGTTTGATGGGTTACTAGAGGAGCACATTATTACAAAAGATAGGGGGCTCGGCTTCGATGTGAGTGAGAGAGATGTTTTGAAAATATTTTCCACAATGTTTTTGTGCATAAACCATTTTTCAAATTGTACAACTATATTAAACAACCAAAAACATATTTAGGGATGAAAGCTTTTATTGAAATAACCACTTGAAAATGCTGAGAAAAAAAAAAACATTTTATTACAAACAAGCATAGCATTTGAATGACATCTCTAATTACCACATATCCACGATCCCCTTTTTTTAATTAAAAAATTTATATTGCAGACTACATTTCTAAAGTTTTTTGGGTGTATAGATTATACACTATGGCGTTTAGAATTTGGATTCTACATCCTGAAATTTAGGAGTGTTTGGATTTTATCCTTAAAGTTCCATTATGTTTGCGTCAACAACCTTTCCGTCCATATTTTCGTTCAGTGCCACATAAATTTGTCACACATATTTAATTTATCCAATAAAATGATGTCACATCATTTTTGTAACCTGAAAAAATTAAATAATTTCATTGAATGAAATAAACACAAGATTTAGGAGTGTTTGGATTTTACCCTTGAAGTTCTATTATGCTTGCATCAACAACCTCTCCATCCATTTTTTCGTTCAATGCCACATAAGTTTGCCACACATTAGTTTATTCAATAAAATAATGTTCATCATTTTTGTAGTCAAAATAAATTAAATAATTTATTGAATGAACTAAACACGAGTGACAAGTTTATGCAACACTTAGGTTGTGTTTGTTTTTGGTGTAAAGGAAAATTGGAAAACATTTTACACTGATGATGTTGTTTGGCAACTCGGGTAAATAAGGTCAAACTAAAAATTAATGTGTTTGACCATAAAATAATCCACCCACACCTGTAAAATACTTTACACACTAATATTCCCTTTAACCCATTTACACTCCTCTGGAAAAAATTTGTTCTCCTTACTCTTATTCTCATCACTCACGAGTCACGCCAAGCCTAAGCCAAAGGACGGAGAGATTGGGCGCCGGTGAAGCCCAGATCGTTGTCCTCGACCCATAGCTCTGCCGTCATGCATGCAAGCCCTACAATTTGGGTCATATCGTCTCCTTACGATCTCGTCATTGCCACCCATGATCAATCTTGTATTTTTTTTCCTATCGATCTTGTTGCCACCACCTCTAGACCGACACATCCATGACTGATCTCGTCGTTTTTTCCTCTTGATCTCATTGCCGTCGCCTCTAGATCAACCCACCCATGACTGATCTCTATCTCTTTCTCGATCTACCTTTCTCTTTCCTTTAATTGCTCACTCTTTCTTCCTCCCTCTCTCAGTTTGACTGATGATGATGATGTCAATGAATGGTTTTGTTTTGAGTCTTGTTCTTTAACTTTATACATTGAAATTCTCTATTATAAAATTTGTTTAGAAGCTGAAGTATATGAGAAACTACTAGAAAAAAAAAAAAAAAAAAAAAAAAAAAAAAAAAAAAAAAGCATTTTCAGAATGCAACAAAACACTTGAATATATTTTCCAAAACAATTTTCAGAATGCAACCAAACACTTGAAAATATTTCCTTTTTCCAAAAATATTTTCACCTGAAAATATTTTACAGGTGAAAAATATTTTACATGTTGCCAAACACAACTTTAATAGAAAATATGGACAGAAATAGTTGCTGATGAAAACAAAATAGATCTTTAAGAGTAAAATCAAACTCGAAACTTTCAAATGTAAAATCTAAACGCCTTCAAATATCAGGAATAAAGTCCAAATTCTGACACTTGAGGAATTAAAATCTAAAACATTTAGGGACATAGTTTACAATTTAACAAAGGAAAAAAAAAAAAAAAAAAAATCCCAAAAGCCACACCCCAAAAGAAAAGTCATACAATGCTGTCGTTTCGAATTCCTAACACGGCGGGTTAATGGCGCAGTGCGCACCCCTCACAATAAACCCACAACACACGATATAATTCACATTGGACCCTCTATTCCTCCCCACCACCAAGTCGCGTACATAACACGAAAGTAACCTCTCCAAAGACATCAAACCCAAACCCGTAATTTCATCCTTAACCGTGTCATCCACTTGATATTCCAACGCGTGTGGATAATACACCCAGAGAATCAGTAGAACTCGTCGAACATAAACTAAGAGGTGGTCAGACATCAAAATAATCTCACACTTTTTCTAACCTAAACGCGAAGTGACAATCCCTTATCCTACACCCACTCATTTATCTTCCATTTTTGCCTTAACCTATATTCCTCTCCCCTCCGTGCATTTGCTCTCTCCACACCTCCTTCAAGCGTTTTTAACTATCTAAAGCACAAAAAAAGAAGCTTTCGCCGATCATCCATGGCCGACCGCACCGACTCCGATTCCCGCCGCCACAACCACCACCACCTCTCCGTCACGCCGCCGCCCCAGCAGATCTCCAAAGGTATTGTTTCGAGTTCTAATTCTCCGAAGCTTCAATTTTGTTCTTTTTCGATTCTTTCTCGCCGCGACTCTCGGTTCCGCACAAAACCCTAGCTTAGCTGAGTGATGCGAGCTGTTCTAGTTGATTTTACTGTATAGAAAAATGCGTCCCTCCGTTGATGTGAATAATTATAGGCATTGAGTTTAGGTTTCTTGAACTTAGGGTTTTGGTTTGTACAAGGTAATGCGTTTCGTTATTATCGTTTTGATTCTTGGAACGAAGAGGAAAATAATCTTGCTTCGAAATAGTTAGTTACTGATACTCGCCTTAGCTAAAAAAAATGCTATTTTATGTTTTTTGAGTTTTTTAATTAATTTCAAAAGTGTTAAAAGGCTGTTTGTTTGTTTGTCGTCTTTATCTTGAATTTTATGCTACAGTCAATGTCACTGCATTGGAAAGATCGGTTTTTTTATTGCTTTTTTTTTTTTTGGTTACTTAAGGGTTTTACTAAGCTGATCGTCTTGTTTGATTTTCGGAAGTTGCAACATTACTGTGAAGAATTCAAGCGCGATATACTGCAGGCGATTCTTTGAATAGAGAACATTATTTTCAATTTGAGATTTTTCAGGGATTTTAAATTTTTTGCGTTTAAGCCAGTGTCTGGGATAAAATGTGTTACAGCATTTGACTGCAAATGGTGGCATTATGGCTTAAATTTTATTCAAACTCGCTTCCATGTACATGTTGAGATTTGTGTTGCTTGGGGACTTGTTTCAGTTGATTTGTGTTGCTTGGGAACTTTTTGCAGTTGCAACATGATATCAAAGGGGCAGAATCTCTAAGAACAAGCTCCTTATTTATATGCTGCACTTTAAGTTAGTTCTTAGTTGTTGGCCATTAGTGGACTGTCATTTAAATGGGTTTGTTGTTCATTGCCTTGTAGTTTATGGCTTCCCAATTCATTGTTTGTTTTGTGCAAGTTGTATTAGCTCTTGCTCACTCTCTACTCTGGTTCATTCCCATTCATCTATTTGGAATGGTAGCTATTGTTATAGTGAAGTTGGATTAGTCCAGAAAAGAAGTTGGAAAACAGAGAGAAAATTCTAGGAGTAAGGAGAGTTGATCATGCAACAAATTTCTTGGGATTTGGGAGCTAGAAATTAGGAATTCTAAGTACCTAAACATGGGTTGTGGCCCAACTTATGAAAAGTATCAAAGTGGAGGTCTTGCTATTATAGCTAATCTTTTTTATATTAAAAAGATGTTCTTTGATCATTTTGCTCTATAGTGTCTTATAACTCCACACAATTTCATTGTTTTGTTCTAGAATTTTGGAGCAAAAATATCTTGTTTACAAGGCTGGCATTTGACTCGTAAATATCGCTAAATCTTTATATGCCGAGAGTTGATTGGAAAGAAGACATTAGAATCCAGTGGAAATTTATATAGCTTCACAATGTGAAAACTCTGCATTTTTTATCTGCAAGGTTTTACATAGTTTCATGCATTTGAAATTCATGCAGGCATTGAATGCCATATATTTTGGTTGCATCTATGAACTTCTCATTTTCAACCTAGTTTCTTAAGTTTCTCTATGTCAAGAAAATGTCATGGTTGGAATTTCTTATTCATTTTAACCAGTGGGTTAAGCTTTCATTAAGATCATAATATAGACAAGGAGGGCTTTTTTTTATTAACCTTTCTGTTTGGTATATGCAGTGGCAACTGTATATTTTATCTAATTTGTACAATGCCATGTATTTGTTGAGCCAAAAGTGAAAGGAAAATTTTCTTAATCCTCTGTGGTATTGCCATAAAAACTCCTGTTTATTAAAATTTGGTTACAAAAAATGTCACACCTATTAATTTGTTGGCTATTTATTATTTGTTGTTTCTGTATATTAGAAATTTAGTTCCTGTATTTTTTGTATGCTGTGATTAAATAATTTGCTTAGTAGCTATAGATATACTTTAAACCTTAATGATTTCTTGGAAAGTTTTTAAAGCCACTCAGAAAGATATGTATAATTTGATTGGAATCTAGTTATCGAAAAAAAAAAAAAAAGTAATAATAATAATTTGATTGAAACCAGGCTTCCCTTCTATAGTAAAAATGTGATTGCTTGATTGTTTGTTAATTAGTTTATGCCAAGAGCCTTGTAGCTCAACTGGTTGACACCTTTTAGTGTTTCCAATGGAGGTTCAAATCCCCCCAACCCCCGATCATCAAATTCTCAAAAAAAGAAGTTTGTAATGAGGGAAATAGGGAAGAATAAGATGACTTGGGGAAAAACAATGAAATACATATATTTTGTATTCACCTAAGATGGAAGGGATCGAGATATAATGTTTCCTTAGAGTTTTATTATTATTAATTTTATTGAGTGCATTTGCTTTGGCCTTCGTAGATCCACAAGATCATTTTTGCAAGATTGTAACATGTATTGATGCTTGGGATCTTTGTTATCCAGTACTATTTTGAGTTGTTGCTCTTGATTGGATGATATTTAGCTCTTTATTTGTTGGTCAGGGTCTTATGGGAGCCACTGTTGCTAGCTTTTTGATTTATATTGTGACACCAACTAAATCTAAGGTGTCTTGTTGGACAACATAGTCAAGCTCTAAATAATTGTAAAGAATCTATCTTTTGTTTATGGTCTAGACTCTATGAAACATGGCCTGTTGAGTACTTGAGTTATTGATTGAAGCATTGCACTTCTCTTTTGTATTTATTTTTTTGTATAAAATATATTTCTTCAGTGCTTGGAAGTTGGGAGGGACCTTTTATACAATAGTTTTCGTTGATGATTATTACTCAAAGGGGGACCATCAAATAGGAATATAAATTGGTGTTTGACTGAACTCTTGTAAATGCATGGGTGGGTTGTGGATCAATCATCATGTTCTTGGCCTGCCCTTTTTGCTATTATGATGAGAGTCTCTGTTTGATCAACCGATTAAATTATACAATTTCCTAACAGTTTAAACTTTTAGGAAAATTTGTAATTTGTCATGGTATCAAGGCAGGAGGTCTTGGCTTCTAACTTTCCCTTCATATTAGCTCCCATTTAAAAAATTGCCATGTGTTGGGCCCCACTTAATAAGGGTGGTTTGGGCCCACACTTGAAGGTGGAGTATTAGATTAAATTACCCATTTTCTAACTATTTAAGCTTTTGAAAAAATTGGTAATTTATTAGTTACAAATCACGCATTATGGTTCTATGCGATAGACATAGAGTATATTTTGTAACCTTAAAGTAGTTCTGGTGTTTACTCTTGATGTAGAGTTCGAATTGTACGGCAAAACCAAAAATTTCTACTATACTACATAGTATTGAAGATAAAAAGATTTCATGATTTCCTTTGTAGCTTTATCATACTTAGGGTGATCTCTTCTTAATAAATGCCTATCCTCCCCTCACCAAAAAAGAAGAAGACCCCTTTAGTTTTGGCATTTAACTCCATTATGGAGCTTTATCTCGCGTCGTCACATTACTGACTAATGCTTTACAATGGTTCTAACAAAAAATTTTATGTTTATTTTTGTGAAGATGAGTGATTCTATTATTAGCAATGTGATACTTTGTTTCTGGTGTCCATCATTCAAGGTCATGTACGACCTTCCAGATTCTGCTTTGGTTAATTTTCAATTTTTTTTTTGTTTTAAATTTAAGGCTAAAATGCAAAACTGACCCTCTTAACTTTCTTTAGATTTCATTTTAGTCCTTTAACTTTATTTTCATTCATTTTAGTCCTCTAAGTTTCAGATTTATTCAATTAAGGCTTTTTGTTAACTTTTGTTAAAATTTTTTGAAAAAAAAAATCTGGAAAATATTTTTCAATCATTAATTGAATTTTTTTTATTTAAAAAATTTGAAGAAAAATATATAAAATTGAAAAATTAACCACAACATATAACAAAAGTTGATGGAGAAGCTTTAATTGAATAAACTTGAAAGTTAGAGGACTGAAATGAACAAAAACAAAGTTAGAGGACTGAAATGAAATCTGAAGAAACTTAGAGGGTCAGTTTTGCATTTTACCCTAAATTTAATGTTATTATTACCATCAAGGGCTAGTTTGGCGATATAAGTAACTTGTGCCTTGCAGTTGGTTGCCCATATCTGGGGTTGACCCTGTCCCCATCAACGGTTGGCTCAAATTTGTTATTATAATTGATCTTTCTGTTTGATTTGTGCAGATGTTCAAGGGTCTGACAATGCTATTCCAATTTTACTTCAAGGGACTGACAATGTTATTCCACTTTCACCACAGTGGCTTCTTCCAAAGCCAGGGGAGAGTAAGCCTGGAATAGGAAATGTGGTGTGTTGTCACTACTTTTAACAGTATATTTACCTGCCTGAAAAGTGGGCATACTTTCAAACAGAAGTTTATATGTGCCCTGTTTTCACTTACTGGGATGTTATGTTATCAGCATGTGATCTTACCTCTTTTTTTTTTTTTTTCTTAATTCAGGAAAACCATTTCAGCCCCCATCCAGCTTATGGCAATCGCTCAGATATCATGAAGTCATCAGGAAATGGTGAGGACATGCATGAAACCCATAAGAAAAAGGATGTTTTCAGGCCATCTTTGCTTGATATGGAAAGTGGTCGCCGCGATCGTTGGCGTGATGAAGAAAGAGACACTAATTCCTCCATCCGCAAAGATCGTTGGAGGGATGGAGACAAAGACCTTGGTGACATTCGTAGGGCAGATCGTTGGATGGAAAATTTGTCTACAAGACACCCTGGAGAAGCACGTCGTGTTCCATCTGACCGGTGGTCTGACTCGAGTAACAGGGATGCCAATCACGATCAACGACGTGAGAGCAAATGGAACACGCGTTGGGGGCCTGATGATAAGGAGACTGAAAGTTTGCGTGAGAAGTGGCTTGACTCTAGCAAAGATGGTGATGTGCATGTTGAAAAGGGGTTGTCTCATGCTGCCAATCATGGAAAGGATGAGAGGGAGGGGGATCATTATCGGCCATGGAGATCTAGTTCCTTACAAGGCCGAGGACGGGGGGAGCCTCCACATCACCAAAGCCTAACGCCAATCAAACAAGTTCCTACATTTTCTCATGGTCGTGGGCGTGGGGAAAGTACTCCCCCGACCTTTTCTCTAGGACGTGGACGAGGCAGCTATGGTGGCAGCTCCATAAACATGCGTTCTCAACCTTTAGGAACTGGGGCAGACTCAGTTGAGAGTAGTCATGGGGAGCCTTACCGCTTAAGGTATAGTAGGACAAAGTTGCTTGATGTATACAGAATGACTGATATGAGTTCAAATCGAAAATTAGTTGATGGGATTGCACAAGGGCCTTACCTTACGCAAGATGGACCATTAGAGCCCTTGGCATTATGTGCGCCAGATTCTGAGGAATTGGTAATTTTATTTATGAGTTATTTTTTGCGAATACTTTTGATACTCTCAGCAGTTGATTTGATTTATTTCTTCTTGAGTAGGCTGTTTTAAAGGGAATTGACAAAGGGGACGTTGTAAGTAGTGGTGCACCACAGATAACTAAAGATGGAAGGACATCAACAGACTTTACACAGTCAAGACGGACCAAGCTTGGTAGGTTCACATTACCAAGATGTCTTAAAATAGTAACTTGCACATATTTTTAGGTAAGGATTAACTTTTATTGGTACTGTATTGTCTCAGCAGGAAGTAGGGAGGATATACCACTTGCTTCTGATGATTACAAAGATGAAAGCACTGAAAATTCAAGAGTTGGTTCTGCAGAAGGCTCCTCCTATGAAAGGCACACGCACTATCCTGGAAACAACTCAAAAATGGAAACCCCATGGGATCATAAGACATTCTCTGATAACAAGTTTAAAGCCGAAGGTATGCTGATGCCAAAATTAAAAAGAAAAAGAACAGCCACTTTTCCATATGGTCTGATTACACTATGCTTTGCAAGATTATAATAATTTAATTTGGTTTGACTCTTGATTTAGGTTGAATTTTATTTTGTTTTATTTTTTTTTTTTTTCAAAAAAAAAAAAAAAAAAAAAATCTGTTGCTATTTTCTGAGTTCCATAGCAATGTGGACCCTGTCTATTTTGGTTTCAACTTTAATGTGTAATTTGGGTTGGAGTTGAGATCCTTCTTTTCTTAATATTTAGATGGTACACTATCTGTATCTCATAAGGATAAAAACATGTCTCCATTTAAGTGTGTATTGTTATGGTGTTTCTTTGTATTCTCTATCTGCAGGTTTTAGAGAAGATAGTGATGCCTATAGGAAGGTCGAGGATGTGCCCATTTATAGGGAATCAAGTCTCCCAGGGAATTCTTCTGTTCCTGCCACCACATGGCGAGCCCCTCCACTGGGGGAACGCTCACATAACACCTTGCATGATTGGAGAGAGATTACAAATGATGGCAGGTCAAGGTCCTCTGATATGGGCTGGTCAGATTCTTCCAAGGAACCAACTAATGATTGGGAAAGTAATTTGGGTAACCCTTCTGAAACAAAAGACGAAACCAAGTGGCAATCCCGTGAGGATCCCATTCTTAAGAGACAGCTATCTGGAGTTATGGACAAGGAACATGAAGCCAGGAAAGCTGCTCAGTCTTCTCCAGAGGAGTTAGTGCTTTATTATAAAGATCCACAGGGAAGAATTCAAGGCCCTTTTAGTGGGAGTGATATTATTTCATGGTTCGAGAATGGATATTTTGGCTTAGATTTGCTAGTCAGCATAAGCCCGAGTGATTTGCCGTGGTTGTCACTTGGTGATGTTATGCCCCATTTACGAGCTAAAGCTGGGCCACCACCTGGATTTACTGCACCAAAACAGAACGAATTTGCGGATGCATCTAGCAGGCCAAACTTCAGTACCTTTGGTAACCTTCACACTGGCATAAATGAAATTGATATTATGAGGAGCGAACCTAGGCAAAGGCAAGGGCAAGGGCAAGGTTCGACAACAGAAGCTGAGAATAGATTTCTGGAGTCACTGATGTCTGGTAGTATGAGCAGTTCACCACTGGAGAAGTTTGCCTTTTCTGAAGGTTTGTTCTTTTTTATGAATTTTCTTTTTAAATATATTTTGGATTGTAAATGTAAGTGCATATTGTGGCCAATGAGCTCTATCTCAAATGATACTTCTCTTTTAAGAATTGATGGAATTTGAGGTCATGGGTTCTGAATCTACTAGGTGTTTGTGTAACTTACCAATTAAAAAAATGCAAGGGCATGTTATGCTTTAGCCAAGCCATGTATCATTACCATATAGCAGGTTAATTTCACTTGGATAATTTTGTTTAATTTGTAGGTATGCAAGGATATAGTGGGAATAATTCTAATAGTATGCCCCCTTCGGGAGTAGATGGTGGAAACAACCTTTACTTGTTGGCAAAGAGAATGGCTCTGGAACGGCAGAGGTCCTTAACAAATCCTTATCCATATTGGCCCGGAAGAGATGCTGCATCCTTGGTTTCAAAGACCGATGTTGTCCCAGACTCCCCAACGCCACATTCAAAGCTTCTATCTTCCCTAAATGACAATCCTATTCAGCCTCATTCTCAAAATGCTGACTTCTTGTCCCTTGTCCAAGGCTTATCTGACCGGTCATCTTCTGGTGGAAATAATGGTCTTGCTGGTTGGTCGAATTTTCCTGTCCAAGGTGGAACAGATCCACTTCAGAATAAGATTGACTTTCATCATGATCAGAATTTCCCTCCCCAAGCTTTTGGGATCCAACAACAGAGGCTGCAACCACAAAACCAACCATCTTTAACAAATCCAGTTGCCCAAGCTATAGAAAATCCATCTGGTATTTTTACTCCAGAAAAGTTACTATCATCTGGCTTGTCACAAGATCCACAAGTATTAAATATGCTGCAACAACAGTACTTGTTGCAGTTACATTCACAGGCACCAGTTCCAACACAGCAGATGTTATTGTTGGATAAACTCTTATTGCTTAAGCAGCAACAGAAACAGGAGGAGCAGCAACAGTTATTACGGCAACAACAGCAATTACTTTCTCAGGTTCTGTCAGAGCATCAACCTCACCAGCATTTTGGTGAGCCATCTTTTGGACAGTTACAGGCAGCTGCAATACCTACAGGGAATGCATCTGTTGATCCTTCTCGGCTACAGCCATCTCCAGAGATGTTCCAGGTAGGGCCACGGATGCCAATTCCCAGTATGCAAGATGACCACAATACTAACTTTGTGAAATTGCCTCCACAAGTTAATCAGGATGTCAATTATAGTGCAAGTCCTGAAGCCTCTTCTTTAAATCTACCTCATCAATTATTTGGGAATATTACACCTCAAAAAACTTGGGGTGCTGCTGTTCCAAAAGAAACCACTGATACCCGTCATAAAGAATTGTTGCCGAGGTCTTCGTTTGTTGAAACCTCCCCTTTGTTTGAAACCATGAACATATCTGCGGAGGAGCCTCAGCTTGTGCAGAAATCTGTCCCTGATTCTGAATTGCATGATCCTAGAACTCTGGAGCAGACATCAGATGACACTTTAAGGGCCGACAGAAATGCTGCGGCTGTGACCACTGAACATATTGCAGTATCCATACCTCCTAAAAGTGCGGTTGCTGTGTCATCAGCAGGAATTTGTGAGAGTGAAGTGCCTGCGCTTGAGCATACCAATGATGCAAAGGTTCAGTCCACTGGTTTGCTTGAAGAACATCAAGAGCCCTCTATGGTGACAGAAGTTAAGAATGTTGAAGTGCGTGAGCCAAGAAAAGCTTCTGAGAAGAAGTCTAAGAAGCAAAAGTCTTCCAAGTTGCACTCCTCTTCTGACCAGGTAAAGGAAGGACCTAAGGCTTCGCTTCTGCAGTTAAAGCAATCTGAAATTAATAAGCAGAGTGTCGAGACAGACCTTGATGCTGGAGATGCACTATATGGAACATCTCCGCAGAGGACAAGGGACGCGAAAGTTGAAATTGTTACTATAGAAAGTGTGGGATTCCAGCAAGGACAAAGCTTTATGCCTGCAAGAGTTTTGGCAGATGAGAGCAGAACTGTTGAAGTCAAGAGTGAATCGGGAGTACTTGGGTCTGCCTCAGTGCAGAATACCCAGACACATACTGGACAACGAGCTTGGAAGCCTGCTCCTGGTTTCAAGCCTAAGTCATTGTTGGAAATTCAACAGGAAGAACAAAGGAAGGCACATACAGAAATGGCGGTATCTGAGATCACAACTTCTGTAAACTCCATGACTTTGTCAACTCCTTGGGCTGGAGTTGTGGCCAATCCGGACTCAAAAATATCTAGAGAATCTCACAAAGATGCAGGGAATACTGAGTTAGGTCTAGGGCAATCTGTAGGCTCTGTGAATCAAAAGAACAAGAAGAGCCATTTACATGATATATTGGCAGAAGAAGTTTTGGCGAAGTCTAGTGAAAGAGATGTAAATGTTCCTGACAGTGTATCTAGTCTGGCTACCCCACAAGTTATGACCACCCATTTGGAATCTGTAGATGATGATAACTTTATTGAGGCTAAAGACACTAAAAAGAGTCGCAAAAAGTCAGCAAAATCTAAGGGTGCTGGAGCTAAGGCCCCAGTATTGCTACCTTCTGCTGATGTTACTGTTGGTTCAAGTTCCATTGAGAAAGGCAAAAGCTCTCGTCAAACACAGCAGGAGAAGGAACTATTGTCTGCCATCCCATCAGGGCCTTCTCTGGGAGACTTTGTTCTTTGGAAGGGTGAGTCAGCAAACTCTTCCCCATCCCCTGCATGGTCTACTGACTCCGGGAAGCCTACTAAACCTACATCTTTAAGGGACATCCAAAAGGAGCAGGAGAAAAGAGCCTCTTCTACCCATGCTGCAAATCAGATCTCAACTCCACAAAAATCCCAGCCATCTCTGTCTGCCCGCAACAGTGCTCCGTTATGGTCTCTTTCTGCTGCTTCTCCTGCGAAAGCTGCATCTCCAATCCAAATCAATTCCCATGCTTCTCAGTCAAAATATAAAGGAGATGATGACCTATTTTGGGGTCCAATTGATCAATCAAAGCAAGAAACTAAGCAGTATGATTTTTATTCTCTCTGATCTTACGTTATTTAGTTTTGGATTGTGTCTAGTAATAGTGAATTAAATACCATAGAAACTTTTTCTGGGTAAGTTGTGGAGTAATGATGGCATTCCCCATGGTCAATATAAAGTATTAACAAAGCCTTCTTCTGAACCACTTGGCACTGTTGTGGAAAGTTTGTCTGGCTATTCCACTCTATGGCCATTTTATAAAGATCAGACCTGGGAGTTTAATCAAAAAATTTAATATAGTCACGTTTATAAAGATCATGTATGCTGCATCTTGTCATTGGTTTGTGTTTGTCTCAACTAATTTTTATTGGTATGTTACAGACCCAATGGGTTTTGAAGTTACAACCTCACCCTCCACCCACATGTTAGCTATATTGCATTGGCTGCATTTGATTTTGACTATTACTATCATGTCCATCCATTGAATCAATTAAGAACCATACTCATTTGTCTTTCATATTATTAATATATTAGTCCGATGAGATTTGGTTGTAATTGTTGAAAAGTGAGAGTTTGTTGTTTTCCTGTAAGCAGGGTGGATTTCCCTCATCTTGCAAGCCAGGGAAATAGGGTAATGAAAAGTACTCCTGTCAAAGGAACTTCAGCTGGATCGTTAAGCCGACAAAAATCAGTTGGTGGCAAACCTGCTGAACAATCTCTTTCATCCTCACCTGCCACTGCCCAGGCTTACCTAAAAGGGAAAAGAGATGCCATGACCAATCATTCAGGTAAACCTTTGCATGATTGGTTATCCTTTCATCACATATACTGTCCATTAGCCTATTTTTTTGACTGGTCTTTTTTCTCTTTCCAGAGGCCATGGATTTCAGAGATTGGTGCGAGAGTGAGTGTCTCAGGCTTATTGGGACAAATGGTAAGCTTGATTTCACTCATTGCCTGAAATTTTATATGTAAAATATTTCAAATACATGAAATTTGAGTGTGTTGGCTACAGAAAAATAAGGATACTAATCCCAAGGGTAGCACAATTAGCTAGGTACAACTCAGTGGAGGTTATTAGTTCATATCTCCCTTGTCCCTCTTGTTGGGGCCAAAACTCACTTCTAATGTATATAATATATCACTTCAAAATTTTCCTAATTAAAAAAAAAAAATTATTATTATAAGGTTACTAGGAAATTATGCTCTGCAATTTGCATTAGCCCAGAAATTTAACAATATAAAAAGGTGGGTATGGCTTGCCAGATGTTGTCCATTGGCCTTTTTAATGCTGGGAAAATGATTGGCCTAGTTTTGTTCCTCTTGCAATGTCTCAATGGTTCAAATTAAGCTTGCTGGTCCAGTAATCTTTAAATTTGCTAGCTTTTGAGCCCAGAAGTAATTGAGCTTTTAGTTTTACCTAATGCAATGCCATTTTTCTTTCATACTTGCTAGATACGAGTGTCCTTGAATTTTGCTTGAAGCAGTCCAGATCAGAGGCTGAGATGCTTCTGGTTGAGAACCTTGGATCATATGATCCTGATCATGAGTTCATTGACAAATTCCTCAACTACAAGGAATTATTACCAGCGGATGTCCTTGAAATTGCATTTCAAAGTCAGAATGATCAGGTCACTGGATTCAGTACCAGAGATGTGAGTTCGGGCAATGCAGGCGTTGGGGACATTGATCGAGATACCAAAATGGGACCTGATGGGTCCATGAAAGGGGGAGGAAAAAAGAAGGGGAAGAAAGGAAAGAAGGTTAGCCCTGCTGTTTTGGGATTTAATGTTGTTAGCAACCGGATCATGATGGGTGAGATTCAGGGTGCTGAAGATTAGGAGTGGTTCTCAATCTAGAGCCAATTGTAAATACGTTTTGACTTTTAACTGTTTGTAAATGGTTTTTTGACACTAGGATTTTTGTTTCCCTTCATAGAGCAACTGGGCAGAACTGTTGATATCTGCTCAAGCAGTTGTCAAGTCCGAAGTAGGGTACTTTGTTTTATCTGTTTTTTTGGTTACACAAAACCTGAGCAAGGTATATTTTTAAATCAAGTTTACCTTAATTCATGCGCTTTATTTCCTCATCTTGCCCTCTCTCTGCTGTTTATTGTGTTACGGTTCCTTGGGCAAAAAGTCTATGACTACACATTTTGCTGCATCAGAAGTATGTAATAAGTGGTAATTGGATTACTTTTTACCAGGTAACAATGGTGGATCTATGTGTAAGGGGTGTAATTCAATCACAATTTTACACTTATGCAAGTTGTGGCAAAATATATAGTTCTAAAAGAACTTTTTAGTGTTGTACCTAAGGTTGTGTAGTTAAATTTAATATTGTAATTGCATTGATGAATAAATGATTTGGATCATATGGTTCAATTTGCAAGACATGATTAAATTTAAACAATCGTCTAAAAAAATCATATCAGCACAGCATATATTATTAATAAAAAATTTTAAAAAATAAAGTTGGCTGCCTGGCTGGGACGGTTTTGAAGGATGAAAATCTCTCACACCCAGAATTAAACCTGAAACCTAGAAAAAAAAATCCTACTGTATATTCGTCTGACCTACCTGTGAAAACCGTACCCAACCCTTTGGGTAGAGCCAGGTCTGGTTGTGTGAGTACTCAAGCAATGGCACCCTAGCAGACGACAATTGGAAGGACTCCATAGGAATGTTTTAAATTTTAATGGAGTGGACTGTAAATTTAACTCTGGGAAGGTAGAATAGGAATTAGTAGGATAATATATAATCAAATAATATGATAAAGTCGTCAAAATGAACAAATAAAACGTTCAATAAAAAAATATTTATTCTTTTTCCCCGATCCTTTTATTCTTATGACATGACACTCACATCTTAATTCGCATGCTGCACTGGTCCATGTTTCTAGCAGGTCTGGAATCTCTTAGCATATTAAAAGAAATTAGACAAGAAGGTTGGCCATGCCTTTTGATCAACCAACGCATTTTATGCCCTGCTTGATGTGAGCCATAGCCTACTTCTATCAATCATGGACTTGAAACATAATTTTTTCGATTTCTTGCTCACTCACACACCTTAGGAGCAGTCTATCCCTTTCCACACTAATACAATATCCCGTCAATCAAAGGGATTCTTGTAATACAAAATTGGATATTCCTAATACAAGATTACTAAGGGATTCTTGTAAGAAGGAGATATGTTGAACTAAGCCTATCTCTGAATGGAACTTAAAGCTTCTTTATATAGACTGGGAGGAGCTTAGGATCCTCCAGAAAGAGCTCTGAAGATTTATGAAATTCTAGGGGGGTAATTTGCTTTTTCCTTGGGTGGAAACCTTTTTCATCGAAAGTAGACAAGACCCTCAAAAGCGCAACGAAGCTGTGTCACTGTTCATTTTTATCTTTTTGTGTTGGTTGGTATTGTTTTTGTCTTCTTATGAATAGTGATCGAATTTGAAGCTGTTTGGAGATATTCTGAGTACTGACTGGTGCTACCAGAATAATCTAGGGACTATCCAAATTATGGCCCTTGTAGGGATCTTGAGAATCCTGGAAGGAGTCAAATGGTTAGTGACTGGTAGATGCTTCAGAAGAGGCAGGAGAAGTCTTTTCTTCTTCTTCTAACTGAGAAGCCTGGAGGAGCAACTGGTCGGCAAGATCTTTTAATGAGATAGATTCTAGGCTAGACTGGGACCTTGTCTTCTAGGTAATGGCTCTGTGGACTGGAGGAGGGAAATCTTTATTTATCTGATCGATGACTGGATCAATTTTGAGGCTATCCTACCATTTTATTGAGAACTCTTTGTTTAATAGATTGTTGCTGATTGCATAGGACCACATGCTAATCCAATGGATTTTATACTTGATGGTCATATGTAAGATTGCTGGAAACTGGGAATTGTGATGGTTAACTTGGAATCTTGAGCTGAAATATCTGAGGGCATCTTGGAGAGGTTTTGGGAAGATCTAAGGAATTAATCCGAACATTTCCCACCACTTAAGGAACCAAGTCGATATTTGGCTGTTGAAATTTTTGTCAGACATTAAGAACCATGAATGATCAAAGTTCTTATTCTGATAAAATAAAATCTTTTTAAAGGCGTCAATATAGTAATAGTAACTATATTGAATTCTTGTGCTTTCTATTATTTTGAGCAGGGAGGGGTGTTGGCCCCATTCTTTGCAATTGACAAACTTGGTGATGATGAGTTTGTGGTAGAGGACGACTAAGGTGTCCAATTTTGACTTGATGTCTTCTATTTGAGCAAACTTTTCCTGGGTGAGGATGCTCTTATAGAACTGATGGATTTTTCTGGACTTTTGGAAGAAAATGCCAATTTGATAGCAAAACTTCCATTGCTAGGGCTAATTGATCTTTTATATGAATCATGTGTGGTTTAATATAAAAGATGTGCTGGATGTAAGGTTTCTTAATGTAAGGAGACTTATTATTTCCGTTGGATGACTGGGATGATCTTTGGGATTGTAAGGGGCCAAAGGGATCATCTACTGTGTATACTAAGGCAGAACTAAAACTGGACTGGGTTAGGAGTGGCCTTTCATAGTTTGGTTTTGGGATTGTAGAAACCACATAGCGATTGACCAAGGAAACTAGGACTATCTAGCCATGGTTCTTTGCCTGACTAGTATTGCTGGGAGGTGATTGTTTAGGTAGTTTTGGGGGTTGGGGCTGCTATGCTGGCTTTTTGGTTTGATTCTGCAAGAATTCACATGTAAGGAAATCAAGGATACTGTTTTGGGAAATTCTATATCAAAATCAAAAACTGAGAGAATGGCCTGCCATCATGCAAAAATTTGTTCTGATGCAATGTTTTGGACATCTTTTTCTAAAACATGTTTTTGCATATTTGTAATCAATTTTGATTAAAAACTTTTGATTTAATAAATCACTTTGAAACTTTGAAATGTATAGTAATATAGACAAAATATCTTTTTTAATAGTACTATAATTTAGTTGAGTAGGAGTCCAAATTTCTAAATGGAAACAGGCTATTTGTACACAATGCAAATTCCTTCACAATAAAGGATGTGTAGTTGAATTTACTCTCCTTTTTTTTTATAGGTAAATGTATTTTTAAGTATAAGTAGCTAAATTTACTCTCCTAAAAATCATATATGATTAAAAGAATTAGACTAAGCTCAACCCATACACTTAATATCACAACAAATTTTTTTTTTTTCACAACAGTTAATTTGGTATATTTTTACTAATTATCATTTGGGTCTACCACTAATATCATTTTTTTTCCTAGTTTCTTTAAAGCCTGTTTTTTTAAATAAAAACAATTATTATAATTATATTTTTATTTTTACCCCTTTAAAGTGATTAAACCAAATACACATATCCAAAACCAACGCTAATAATTTTTTAAAACCAGCGTGCAGCATAATTGCATAAATTCACATCATCATACGAACGCCAATGAGGAAGGGCAATACATAATGTAACCAGATATCATATTTCCTGTATAACAATCAATCAGGAAGAACCTCTTATACTATGCTTATTTGTAGTATCAATACTACAGAGACAATTTTCATATGATCTTTCCTAACCATCACAGAAATTCATTCCAATATACAAGTGATTAAAACTCACAATTTAATAGGCTTATTTGAAAAAGGGATATATACAAGCAGTTTAATTTTCACCATGATCCTTCAGCTTAAGGTTGGTACGGTGGTATTAAACATATCTTCTTCTTTTTTTTGCTAAAATTGTGATAGATTGTGTATTACTCTGGTAGTCAACATCTTCTGCCGAACTTTAAGCAGGAAATGGGATTATTAAGTTATCATCGGCTACTCCCAACTGCGATTACTTTCTTTCCTTTTTCTGCTTGCTTGGATATCTTTTTTGATCCTCTAGTACTCTGGACAGCATAAAAACACAATACATTAACTTCGTTGAGATTTTCAGCACAAACCAAAGAAAAACACTTATTTCTAGTATTCTATTCAC
The DNA here is from genome assembly GCF_932294415.1 of Quercus robur. Lineage (NCBI taxonomy): Eukaryota > Viridiplantae > Streptophyta > Magnoliopsida > Fagales > Fagaceae > Quercus > Quercus robur. Next base: position 8,966,924 of record NC_065535.1, on the reverse strand, counting down.
TTAAAATTAAACATTCAAATCTTTTGAAAACGTGTGAGAGAATTGCAAAATCTACTATCAATCTTTAAGTTCAACCACGAGCAAAATCACAAAAATGAAGACGTGGAAGATAATCTTAATTATAATTAACAAAAACAAAGGCTGTTATGTCATGGAGGAATATTTATCACTTGGTTGATCAGACATTAGAAATCTAGATACAAAATTTACACATCCACTAAGAGAATCAAGAGAGCAGTCCATTGTTCACAAAATTTAGAGGAACCCCTTATTAATTCAACATCATTTTACACTCCTCTTCTGCTTTCTACATGAACTCAATATGGGATGGGACTACAGCAATTTAATAAACCAGGAAGGATCAATTCAGATCTAGAGGGTTCTCATCACCACTGAAGGGCAAGTGGGTCATGATTTAGGGGCTCTTGCTATAGCTAAACACAAGGGGAAGATCATTTTTACTAATGCTGACAAGATACTTTTATCGGGTAGGGGAGGTCAGGGATATATTTTAAGCATTCCATTAGTTATGTATCAACATTGAGGGTGCTGAATATCAAGCTCAAGCCCAACCGCCCAACTGGCAGTCAACTCTTACAGAGGGTTCATGTAAAATTTTCTAAGAAAATGGAACTCATTTTCCTTTTCTCAAATACAATTGGTGGTCCACAAGAAGTTCGAAATCTATTTCACTTATAAAAAACTAAAAATGCATCAAATTGTTTTCTTATATGTACAAAATAAACCATTGTACTTCACAGAATAAATTAAACAAAGGGGTAAAAACTCTTTCACACAGTGTGTTTTGCACAAGGTTTATTAAACAAAGCAGTCCATTGTTTTCTTGTGTTTTGCACAAGTCAAATGATCCAAACAATGGAAATTTATATGGCCACTCTACCAAACTGTCTCTAACAAAGACAAAATAGACTAATGGAAAAGAAACACTTATATGACATATATAAAAACTTAATTAAACTAAACAGCTATGTCAGAATGCCATTTGGCATTTAAGAGCAAATTGCATTAGAAAAATGGTAAATTGGTAAAGGAATACAATATAATATTAGGATTCTGACTTTTAGAAACATAATGGGTTTGGTAATAAACCAGATAGTAAGGATTAGGCTTTTGATTTATCTTGGACACGCACTAACCCCAAATAAACCAAAACCACCACATAGGACAAGTCAAACAATACAGACATGACATCGCATATCCACTCAAACTTCTGGGCTCACCCTATTGATCCATTGTAGTATGTTCTAATCAAGAAAGTTTTATATATATAAATGATAGTTATATATATATATATATATATTGTTACAATCCTGATCCTGATTCTCATTTTAAAGGAGACCAATCAGTGTGAGTGTGTGACTAAACCAACAAGACTATTCCTAATCCACTTTTGACATTAACTTTTTTTTTTTAATGGAAGATATAGAACTTTTGACATTAACTGAAAAGGCAGAAGACAAATTCAACAATTAAGTAATCTAAATTAGTGCTTTTTTGACAAAATTCAATCACCAGAGCAGACATTGCGATAATCAGAATCTCAATTCAACAAAAGTACACAATCGAACATATATATAGAAACTTTAATTTTTATACTTTCTTAGAAATAAAAAAATAAAAAAGTTGACGAACATAGACCCAGCCTCCTACTTAAATTTCTACTCTCTGTCTATGTGAAAGGTGAACACTGAACAATACTAAGAGAACTGTAGAAGCAAAACCCAGTTCCAAATTAACAGTAAAAAAGTGAAATTTTGTGCAAAAAAACAAGCTAGCCAGCTCACAAGGTGATCTTAATTCTGAAATCAATAGCCAAAAAAAAAAAAAAAAAACAGATCAAGAAGAAACCTCAAAGCGACCAGGAGGTGGGTCGAGATTGATGGAGCTTAGGGACATCTTAGCGATCTCCGAAACGGCAGCGTCTCGAACACCCTGAACATCACTGGTTAAATGCTCGTACGCAGCTTCAAAAGCCTCTTGCCAAAACTTAGGCAATCTTATACTCTTGCTTTGCGTGTACACATCCCACATGTGCCGCACCACTTTCTTTCTCTCCTCCACTTCCTATAAATATACACAAAACAAACCAAATCAGCAACACAAAATTCTTATCATGCAAATTGTAACAACCCAAAGAAACCGCTAGTCACGTATGCGCTATAATCCAAAAAGACCTGACTAAACAAAACAGATGTGATTAGCGTTTTTCCTTTTAAAAAAAAATAACACAAAGAGTGACAGAGACAATGGTTAAGTACAAGAATATCAAGATCGTCGTGAGTGAGAGAGTGGTGGTGGTCGGAGAAGCGAGCGAGATTAGCAGCGGACCATTTGAGATTGACAGAACCGGTGAACATGGACCAGAAAGCGAGAAGAAGAATTGCAGCTAAGGCCCAGAACTTGTACCGGGTTTTACCGAATAGACCGGCATGATCTGACGAGTTCTCTTTCTTCAACGTTGTTGTTGTTGTTCTCGAAGGAGATGGTATTGTTGTCGGTATAACCTCGTCCTTCATTTGTGTTTAATTTTTTTGAAGCTAATGAGTATTTTTAGTACAGTTATGCTGCTGCAGAAGCAGAACTGGCTATGAGGGTGTCCTTTAAAGTAAGAGAGAGAGAGAGAGAGAGAGTTATTTGGATGGATGGGTCATGGGTGTGTTATTAATGGGAGTGATGAATAATAATGTATAATGGAATGGTAGGTGGCGTGTCAAAGGCATTAACTAGTAATAGTTGAAGGTTTGAGAAACTACCGACATGGTAGGGTCAGGGAGGTACAGGTATATGAGGTATCCAGCTTGACGATAGAGCAGTATACTGTATATCTCCATGTGTGAATGGCTGACTTGGTATGTACGGCCGTGCCCGCGTTCTAGTGTCAGTCACACCTCCTTCAAAGGGCCAAGATGACCCGCACCACTATTTAATAAAATATGTAGACTCTCTTAAAATATATTATATGGATGTACAACTTTTTTTTTTTTTTTTTTTTAACTCGAGTTTTTAACTTGAGTTTTTTTTTTTTTTCAATAAATTTGTCGTGCTATTTTTTTATAGAACTCTAGTTATATAAAAAATTAGTAACTATTTTTCAAATAACTGGAGTTTGTGAAACTTGAGTTACATGGTAAATTTGAATTTTACAAACTTAAGTTTAAAAAAAGTGATAAATTTCTAATTATTTTGTAAACAATAGTAGGCCTCTACATATGGTACTTGGCCATTTTGACCTATTTTAAAGGTTAAAGTATGCTAGTAACGATATTTAAACACTATTTATATATACATATAGACTTATAGTTCACATTGATTACCGTTTAAGGCACGATTTCAAATGAGAGTGTACAAAGTGTGAAATAAAATTTTTCAAAAGCATTTTATGAGATTGTCTTGACATTGTCATGTCGTTGCTTTTTGAAAAGAAAATTCTTTATAAAAGGTGTATAAAAGGGGAGCATCATAGCCCCTAATCCACTTAAACTCGACTTATGTATAGTCTGGGATCAACTAAGTAATAGTGGGGTGGAATATTACTCGAACCCACAAATTCCAAACTCACAAAATTGACAGGTTATAAGAGCTTTTTACCACTAAGTTATGCCCTCGAGTGGTAAAAAAGGAGTATCTTATTTTTTGTTACTAAAAAAAATATGATTTTATATCCTTTAATAACTTTATCAAACACATTTTTAACCTAAACATATTGTGTATAAATAATATGCAAAAAGATAGAATCTTATATCCACGGAAACTCGAAAGGTGATAGCTGGGTTGCCACTAGTCCACTGCCTCAACCCAATTATTAAGCCCTATATCTCTTCGATCAAGTTTAATTAGAATATAATATATTACAGTGTATGAATATCGGCTAAATGTTTTTTTTTCCCTACTAGTTCTTTGATTTATTGTACTTCATTTATATTTCCCATTTGAAATTACGTGGGTCAACTCAGTTGATGAGAAATCGGAGTCCGTACTGCAAAAGAATGTTAAAAGAATTTGTTGAATGATTAAATTTGAATTTTAAGTGTGTAGTATATCTTGCCCTCTCATGTATATTTTATTAATGCGATTAATACTATTCATCTGAGACCATGCAATTACATTATTTTCTTTTGCACTCTATGCTTTCAAAATAATCAAAGAATAATAAGTATTTTATTATAAAATATTGAAATTTTAATATATTTTTAAAAAATTTGAAATTATACACACACAAATTCGTGAATTAGATAGTTAAAAACAACCTATATTCATGTTAAGAATTGGTATAACATCCCAAAGAGTTATGTCATGTATAACTTTTTTTTTTTTTTTTTTTTTTTTGGAGAAAGATATCATGTATAACTTAATATATCTATTAGTTAGCATCCGTTTCGATAGTGCTGAAAAGCACTTGCGTCTGCGTTTCACGTTTTCTTCTTCTTCTTTTTTTTTTTTTTTTTTTTTTTTTGAGAAGAGCGTTTCACGTTTTCAAACGTGAGATTATGCTTTTCTAGTGGGTCCCATGCACTGTTCATGGGACCCGCAAGTACTTTATTCAGAATTTTTTTTTAAACTTGGATTTATAGTACTATTCACATATTTAAAAATTATTTTGCTACAATGTTTTTAGTTTTCAGCAAAATAAACAGTATCCAAATAGACCCTTAGAGTAATTTGGAATAGTATTGTTTAAAGACAAGTTTTTTTTAACATTTTACCAGTTGTTTTAATTAATTGGCAAATTAGGGAATAGCAACGAATTTGACACAGTTCTAAAAGTTTTTTTTTGGGCAAAAAAAAAAATGCTTATATTAAATAAAGATGACTAAGTTAGCATGAAGTACAAAAATAAGTGGTGGTGAAATATCCTCTATTCACACAACAAAATCAAAGATATGTAAAATATACCAACCTTATTACATTTTCTCTTTATAGGAGAGTAATGTGATTAAAAAAGTATGTTAAATTCAAACATGCACGAATTTCTCATTCAACAATACAAGATACGTTTTGGAAAATTCCTGCGTATGAGGAAGGAAACAACCTCACGGCTTCTCCGATTGATACTATTTGGAGCTTCCTGTCGTACATACCTTTTAAGTATGCAATATAGTAAAAATAAAAATACGACATAAAACCAAAAACGTAAAATCACAACAAAGTCGTGAGCAACTCACACCACATCCTTTGAAGTCTCTTGCCCTCCCAAATCTCAATCAAACCCAATCTTAGCTGGGAAAGCGACATTTGGGCCATTAAAAAGCAACGAAATTGAGCGTCAATCAGTAACCACTGCCAATTTACAAGGGCCAATGCAATGCCATCGTGAAAAAGACAAAAACCCTTTTCATTGCCCTCGTTATCATGTCTGTTTCACAAGCTAACAGGAAAATATTCGGAAATAAAGATCATTGTTTGCGGGGACCAAATTGGCAAATTGCCACCAGCTAAAAACGAGGCTAGACATTCCCTCTTCTGAAACCAACACTTTTGATGTTATTTGACGCACAATAATTTTTATATGTCGATTATGAATCTGCACCCTCTGAGATCTATAAACTTTTTGTAAACTAGTTGAATTTTACCCAAAAAAAAAAAAAAAACTAAATGAGAGGGAATTAAGTTATAATTCTTCCCACAGATTTACCCATAGGTTATTTAGGCAATCACCTGTAGTCTTTTGAGTGCAGAAAAATCATATAATTTTGGTCTTGTACGACATCATACTTTTAAAAAGTGAAATAAATCTTTATATTCTCTTTTGTCCTCTCTCTAGAAGTCTTCGGTTTAGTATCAAACTTACCTTTCTTTTCTTCTCCTTTTACCCATAATTTGATTTTAGTATTAATTTAGTTAATGGTGAATCCTTGAATGTTAAGGTTATTAGATGATTCTACCGATAAATGATACTACAACAATATCATAAATCAGGTTCTATTGTTGTTTTATTTTAGTCATGATATAATTTTATATTATAGTTGGTGTTTCTTTTATTTATATATAATTTTTAATTATAAATGCAGAAAAAAAGAATCTAGATATGATAACTTGAATAAAAAATAAAGTTGAATCTTAAAAGAGATCTATAGATAAATTTGACTAATAGTAGTAAACAATAACAAAAAAAACAAAAAAAAAAAGGTGAAAATATTTGTGGTTTATATTTATTTTTTAGAAGAAAGTACACCAATGGATGAACTCAATTATATATATAAAAAAAATTATTATTTTCATTTTTTTAGTTAATTAAAATTATTAACATTTTCCAATCTATAACGTTCGTTCTAATAGCTCTTTATTATCAGACTAAGACACTAATCAATTTTTGTTGTAAGCGGGGAATTAAACATCAAAACTCTTATTCAACCATTAAAAACTTTACCAATTGAACTAACTGAAACTCACTTACCAGTTGAGAATGCATGTATTGCTCAAAAAGTTTACCAACGTTATCCCATGTAGTTACTTTTAAAGAGAGTTTCTAAGATGACTATTTCACAAGAAAAACTAAGTTTATTAGTCATATTATCAATTGAACAAAAGATTTATTACAAAATTTTTATTATTAAATCTGCATATCAAAAAGTAATAAAACAAAGTTTAGCTATAAAATTGATTATAACGTTAGGCTGTAAAATTGATTGTTGCCAACCTTACTTAATATCTTTTTATTGGAGGTAAATTTTGATAAATCTATCATTGGATTATATCTTCTTTCTTATATCCTCATGTTTGCCAATTCCCAGAAAATTAAAAATTAATAGTAATATCATCAATTAATTGTTTAAATTGCAAGTTTTTATAATTTAAAATTATATATAAAATATAAGCTTATAGATCATATAATAAATAACATTCAATTGAAACAAAATTTGACATATGCATTAAGAGCATAAAAAACATGTCAACGATTAGATTTTCAAAATATGTAGTAATTTTTATTTTATAAAGGTCGTAATCTTAGGTAACAACTAATTTTGTAACTAAACTTTGTCCAAAACAATAAATAAATTTCAATTTTAAAAATAATATATAATCTTTAATTATTTTATATATTAAACAATCTTTCTTAAAATTTATTATCTCAAACCTCAAATTATATCAAGTTGGCATGTATGGTATTTATATCATAATCAATACTCCCAAAGAATTGAGAACCACGCAATGCCCAAGCCAATTATAAAAAAAATTGAAGTGAATCTATGGCCATTTGGATTCCCACCAAACATCTACTTTGTGTGAGTTACGAAATTTGACAAAATTAACTTTAAGTCTGTGTCTTACAACACTATTCCCACCAAACAGTATTTTCAATTTTCAACAATAAACGGTATCCAAACATACCCTTTGTAGAAATGTGAATTCCATTTTAGAAAAGTAGGTATCCAAGTTCCCCTGGCTTAATAAAATTCTATTGTTTTTTAATGACAATAACACCCCCAAATTTAATCCCCATTCCCTAATTAAAAAAATCACCTATTTTTTAGATTAATTATAACTAAAAGTCTTAAGATGGACACATGTCAGTTGTGTCCAGTACTGTCCCTAAAAGGAAAGCTTGATATATAGAGAAAACAAATAATTTTAATATGATGTATTGACAAGCAAAATTTATTCATATAAAAGATTTTTTTTGGGTTCTAGGTGTCATTTTAAAATGTTTTGAAAAGGTATGGTCGCTCTGAAAAGGCATTCACTAGTGTTCAACAATCAGCATATTAGCGTATGAGGAGGCAGGCAATTCTTTCTGAATAGAAGAGTGGTCACGGCACAAGATGGTATTGAGGGAGAAGAAAGACTGGTGAATTTTACACTAGGAAGTCATTTGTTGAGGACTGTCGGTACAAGGCCGACAGTTTTCAATGATGTTTAGAATTCTATAAGAGTGAAGCTCACTAATCTCAAATAACCCCTGGACTGGATTAAGTAGTATGAAGAAAGAATGGAAATGCACTCCTTAATTAAGCTCACAGTCTTCCCAACAAGAATGGCATCAAATGCTTTTTGTTGTACATATAGGTACATAGAATGGAAAAAGATGCATATAGAAAAGTTAATGGAGAAGATCGGGAAAGAAAAAAAAAACACAAATTAAAAAATAGAAAAACGAACACACAGCACCTGAGTTTTTTTTTTTTTTTAGAGGGAACCATAGACAACTGACACATACAATAATATTGCGCAATTATGATTAGTAACAACATTTAAAACTAATTAATGCTTTTCTTGTGTGCAATTCAAACAAGAGATCGCTTAGATCATTCGCAACAAGTCCCAGCATGCTAGAAGTAGCAAAAAAATGCACAGTATTTGGCTAGAAAGGACCAACACTCCAACAATTTGGAGGAGGTCTTCTTCATGTTTCTGTTTTTTTATAATGAGTTTGTGGTGTGGTTTTTTTATTTACAAAGATAAAAATCAATATTTTGGGAAAAGATAGGATGAAAAATATTGATATTTGTTGAGAGAATATTATCGAAAAAGAATAGTGATAGAGTATTGAGTCTGATGTTAGCTATATATGAATAGTAGATTACCTAAACCAACAAAAGGAACTAAATTTGGCTAAAAATATTGTCGATGTGAAAGCTCTTAGAACAAAAAAAATTAAACTAGCAAGGGGGCATCATGGCCTCCAAAATTGGAAAATAGAACTCATCTATCCTCAAAGTGAATAGTGATCTTGAAATTATGAATGAACTGGTTCACATTAAGTTACCTCAGAAAACAATATACATGCAAAATAAGCATTAAAAAAACTCCGAACTGAATCACAATGTGAAAAACAAACTAAAGTGGCATCAGATAATAAGCGGAGTTGTTGTCAACACAGATCATCAGTGTGTAGGATAAGATCAAATTCATCACTTGCCACAAGTCAATTAAAAAAAATGTGTCAACTAAGATGTTCAAAAGAACAAGAATGCAAATATGTCAAGTAAAATCTTAAATGTAACTAATTAAGCAACTTCATCATATAATTTAGAGATGTGCAATTCTGCTCAGCAAGATTGCATATAAAGATCATAGACAAGTCTCATATGTCCAGACATAATTAAGCAACTTCATCATAGCAGTATGTATCGATTTCATATGACAACAATACAAAAGTGACACAAAGAAAATTAACACATCCATAAATAATCAAAGAGCACCTCAGATATTCCAAAAGTGGAAATTGCAGACAATCAACATGGCATCAGTTCAGACCGCCCGTCTGCTTTTTCACATCATTGGTTACATAGCAAACTATGTTCAAACTTAAAAAAAAAAAGATAATAATAATAATAACAAAAATAATCTAATCCTAATAAAAGACAAACAAGGATGGCATCAGATAATAAGCGAAGTTTTTAGTCCACATTTAGTTCAGTGTTAAGCATAAGGAGTTTTTTTCATCACTTGCCATCCAAGCAGATTTGGGCTCTTAAAAAATCAAAATCAACAATTAACAAAATACTCCTAAATAAATAAACAGAAAAACAAAAAAGGCATCAGAGACTTAAGATTTTGACAGCACAGTTTATAATCAGAATATCAATAAGCGGTTTAGTCAAATATATTCATCACCTGCCATTTCAATTCACATATTCTACATATATATAAAAAAATAAATAAATAAATAATGAATGAGAGTATCGGAAGGACCATTTGACACCAAGGCAATGGACAAAAGAGTCTGCCATGGGCTGGTAAAGCCAACCTTTTCACTCTCTGCACCTGTTATATCTCCTCCAGCATTCAGATTTTGCCTTATGAGGAGAGGGTAAACAGATGCAAAAATCATTCATTAGAAAAAAAATAAAATAAGAAATTGTTAGGACTCACTCAAATGATCGATTCGATTCGAGGAAAAGCCATGGATTTTGAAGAAAGCAAAGAGAGAATTCGATATGTAATTGAAGAAAGTTGAGACTTGAGAGAGAGAGGTGGGGAGAGAGTGTGGATACGAGGGTTTTAAATAGGTGGCTTCTTAACAAGAATTAGGGTTTTGCAACGAACGCTGTTGATGTACCTTGATTAAACGATGCGTTTTGATTTGATGTTGTTAAAATTACTTTGGGCCTGATGTGATCCACAATCTCTATTCATGTGTGCATTGAGTGGGCCGCCATTTTTTTTAAGAATGTTTGATATATGCGTCGAGACACGATGTGTCGTACCCAGTTGGGCCTAGCCCGCCTGCGCCTGTCTATTTTGGAGTCGAGTGACTATATAAATCATTATATCCTCAACAAATTAGTTAAAATATGTTTGATAACTGTTCTTTTCCTCTTAATTTTTGTTTTTAAAAATAATTTCCTATTTTTAAAACTAAAAACCTTGTTTGTCAACTCAAAATGAACAGAAAACGAAAAGTGTTCTCAAAATTCAATTTGTAAAGGAAACTGAAAACATACAAAGGATTGTTTTCAGTTTCTAGTTTTTAAAAGTCAAAGAAAATACGCATTTGATTTAATGAATTTTTTTCATTTAATAAGTTAGCATTATAATTCAAATCCTAATAATAACATAATTTAGTATTTTTTATTTTTTTCTTCAAAAAACTATTTTTTTAATTTTAACTAACCAAACATGTTTTTTATTTCAAAAATACAAGAAGATTGTTTTTTTCTTTATATTCCCAAAAACAAGTTTTTAAAAATAGAAAACAAAAACTGTTACCAAACATAACCTTAATGTCTGTCACGTATGCGACTTAACAAGTATTTGTGATAGATCCATATTAAGATTCAATCCTACAATAGAAAATTCTATTTGGTGAGAGAAAATTTTGCATTGTAATTGTATATATAAAGCTCAAAAAGAGGGAAATGAAAACAAGTGGCGGCTCTAAGAATTTTTTTCAGGGTGGTCATTAAAAAAATTTAATAAAAATAAAACTTGAATATATTGACATCACAAAATAAAAACATACACAAATGCATAAAGTTTTAAAATTTCATTCCACAAGTTTTTATATTTTGAAATCGTTATGTGATATGATAGTTTCACTATCAATGTTATCTGCTATATCTTTTTCAATGTATACAACCAAACAATTATTATGCTATTGATTTCCCATTCAAATACAAAAATATTGCCTAAACAAGTAATAGTATAAACAAAATGCATTATCTTTTTGAAAAAATGTATCACATAAATCCAACAAATTCAACTAAAAACTAAAACAAGGAGTAACAGACTAGTTATTTAAAAAGTGTGCATTCTTTTATATAAAAAATAGCAATTTTAAAATATGCCATTTGAAAACACAATTTTAAAAAATCCCAATTAAACATTTGATTTTGGTTTTTAGGCTAATTTGTTTGTTTGAGTAATTTTTGAGAAGTGCTACGTCCACAAAATTTCTACAACACTTTCACAACAAAACCTAGGTAGTAAGTTTTTACTGATTCTAACTTGAACTTTCTAATGAAATTAATTTTCTGTTCAGTAGTAACAATCTGCTACTTAGGATTTATTATGAAAATGCTGTGAACATAGCATTTCTCGCAATTTTTTGGTTCAACATTCAACAGACCAAAATTTTGGAAAGGTTGAATTTTATTTTTAATTGACTCAATTGCTATTAAGGGTGTTCAAGTTTTTTTTAGGGTGGTCAAGTTTTTTTTTTAGAGTGGTCAAGTCTTTTTTAGGGTGGTCAAAAGACCCATATTAATTTAAAACTCAAAAATGTTTAAGGTATATTAAAAAAAAATCAGGATGGTCATGTGACCACCCTGATTAACCATTGTCACCGCCCATGAGGAAAACTAACTTCTAACCAACTATTGCCCACCCTTGTCTAATCTAATTATAAGTCTCATAGTTGGACCTTCATTTATGTGTGCTTCAAAATTAGGTATTACATGCATCAGATACATGTATCCACCTTATCAGATGCATGTATCCACCTTATCGTATGGGGATGCATGTCCACCCCCATGTCATAGGGTGGATAAATTTATTTGATGCATGATAAATTTTCTCCAAAACTAGGCTTGTAAAATGTATTCTTAGAAAATTCAATGCAATAGATGGGTTGTTTTGGAGGGAGACTCAGAGATCATAATCAAAACCTTAAACAACAACGACCTATAACTTGCACATTTTGACCATATTGCTCAAAATGTAAAGTTTCTTGCCTCTTTTTTCTACTTGTACTAAATTCTCTCGTGTACACTAGCAAGGGAATGTTGTAGAACATTCCTAGCAAGGCGAGCTATTTTGTTTACAAATAGTATGGATGGAAGAAATACCACCAAACGTTGAAATTGCACTCCAAGTTGACTTGATTAACTTTTCTTAATGAAAGTTTAGCATCTTTTCCCTCCAAAAATAAATAAATTCAAAGGCCATTCCATGGGTGTTGTCCCCCCATATCATAGGTAGTCAAGGACAAAGCTAGAACTTTGAATTAGGGTGGGCGGTTTTACTATTGGTTGTATGCGGTAATTTCAACCTCTAATTTTGATACTTCTTAGCTGCTAAGATTTTTTTTTTTTTTTTTTTTTTTGTGTGTGGGCAGGAACAAAATTATTTTTCTTTAGAATTTTTTAAAGGGCTAGGTTATTTATTTTGGATAAAATTAGTTAATTGAGTTTAGTTTTGTTTTTAGTTTTGGTAATTTTTGTTGTTGAGCTTTTTTTTTTTTTTTTTTTGCTTGTATATTTTGTTTTAGATTTTAGATCTATAAATTTTTTTATAGTCACTAAAATGAGGAAAATGCTAAAGTTACAAGTTTTTTTTTTATAAATTAATGATGTGATAAATGATTACTGATAAATAAATAAATAAAAAATGATGTGAGTGGTGTGCTTATATCCCTCCTAGTCCAAGAGTGGTTCCATCCCTGTAGGTAGCCTACAGAAGAACGAGGTGTACCACTGTTGACTGTACTATCAATACTTCGGAATTTAGATCTTATTACAAGTAATGTTGGATAAGGTGACAATATGGTAGACCACTTGTTTGCTAGACATGAACAATACTTGAAAATGTCTTCTAAGTTGTAACCCCTGAATTTGGCTATAAGATACCTCGGCCATCATTGAAAGGCAAACACAGATGGATGTAAACACAGTTTAAGTAATTAAAAAAAAAAAATCATATTTCACTATCAAAATAAATAAATAAACAAAATATGGTCAGTAAAATTTCAAAAGAAGTAGTGAAATGATGTCAAAATAATGCTTGGCCAAAGTTTGTTCAAGATTAGTCGGCAATCAAGTAATGGATACTTTCCCCCAAAATATTATATGTCCGAAAGCTTAATCTGTTAAATATTGTTATAATAAGAGATAGATTAGATTATTTGTGGTATACGATTTGGCATTTAATAGAAAGTTTTTCAAAGAAAGAAGAATATTTAATTGGTAAAGGTAAATAAATTTCAAGTTCTATACTTCTATCTGGTTTCATATTTATCAAGTCTCCTAAAGCTTGATCCTCAATTCCTCACTAACTGGAGTTACAAAACCAAAACAATTCAAAAGTGAAAAAAAAACCGACAAAAGACAAAAAATTTCCAATTCACCTATATGTACATGCAATTTTGTACGTCAAGCTTTTTTTCTTGTACTTATATTCTCGTTAAGTTGTTATAGCAAAACAAATCAAACTCCTTGTTCTCCATCTTGTTCTCTCTTAAGGTCAGAAGGAGGCAAAAAGCAATCCATGGACAAACCACAAATATTAAAATCAACCTCTTCGATTCTCCAGGACTCCTCAATCTTCCGCCTGTGATGAAACGCCTCTCCATACCTATACAACGTGGTATTAGTTCTACCACCATGAGCTATATTAATCCCATCAATGTATCTATAATCTTGGATCATCGATTCCATGCTTGTTTCCCAAAACACACTATCATTTCCTTTAATGGACTTCATTCTTACTAGCTTTGTGTCCTCGAATTGGACAAGGAGTCCTGTACGTTGGCTGAAATAGCCCCAAACTGTGTGGTGGACAATTTCAGTGTTGGGTGTACATTGTGCTTTGAGGAGAAGTGGGGCAGTCTCGAGCTTGAGTATGAAACAGTCTTCATCGTTTATGGTTTTCTCTCCAATGCACACTGCATCTAGGAACAAGTTAGCTGTACACCTGGGGTCCAATCCCTGATGAGACCACAAAGTGAAAATAATTCATGTTAAATGCAAAGGAGCACATTTTGAGGTATGTCCAACAGGAATATGTACAATATTTGATGGTGCTTGAAAATGTTGTATAAGTTATTGATATGAATGACATTAATATCTCCAAATCTAAACCCTTAAAATATTTTACATATTAAATTCATATAAATTTCTATTCCAAACTCATCCATTTATCTTACTGTGATTCATGTCAAACAGGTTGAGTCAAGTTGACGTAAAATTGAACTAAAATATTGTTTGCATTAGTATACATTTGTACACTAGATTAATCATCTAAAACTAAACTCTTTCTAAAGCCTTAAAAATTTAGAACCAAACCCTTCCCAAACCGCTTTAAAAAACTATTAAGTCTTACTATCAGAAAAGCCATTAAATTCCATTGCCATCCCTAGTTACTCAACAATATGAGATGCATATATGACTATATATAAAAACATAGATACATTAGGTATATTTCATTAGAAAGATGATCCATGAAGGCCAATTCTAGTTTGAAAGCAATAATATAAATACCTGGAAGAACCTGCGCAGAGGCCTTGGAGGACCTTTATTAGCATGAGAAGGTTGAGAAGAAGACTGATTCCAAGCTACCTTGCCATCACTACCTGCACTGACCTTGAAACCAGAAACAACCAATTCCAAATACCACAAATCCGGGTTCTTTTGCCATAAAACGAATCCACCGACCTCACAATTGCCTTTGGTATGCAAACTAACATCACCTTGGTGCATTTCCGACCCAACCATCTTCACTTGTCCCACTGCATACATGCTTTTCACTGAATTTAATGCTGCTTGTCCCCCAGTAGCGGCTACATACTGTTGTACTATATATTTCGCTGTAGAAGCTTCCTGTTCGTATAACAGAAATTTTTTTTGTTAGCTAGCTATCAATGAAGGTAGTGATCAGTGTGTTTCAAAAATAAAATCATTCGTCACTGCACACCATTAACGTGATGCTTACTTTACAAATACAAGTTCTTGTGAAATGGTAGGCAAAGGTCAAGGTTCAAAGAAGGAACTTCACATTCATATACTTAAGTTAAGCTAAAGTAATATTTCTATCTCAAATAAGAAAAAAATATCCTTTCCACCCTATTATTTTTTCAATAGAAAAATGCATGGAAACCTATTGAAAGGCATTCGAAAAAGCATTATTAAGGGTAAAGAATCCTTTTAAGAAACTAATGTGGTGGGATGGAGGGTTTATTTAAATAAATAAATCAGTAAATTGGAAGGGTTCTAGTGGTGCTTTTTGCTGCATATTTTCTTAAAACGGGAGAAAAAAGTGACTTATTTGCATAAAGTAAACTAAATTTACTTAAATCTCTTTTGTCTCGTCTTTAAGCTGATAAACTTACAGCAAATAAGCTAGCTAAACACACTAGGCATCCATGGATTGATGATGAGTGCATTTCACAACATTCAAACAAGTGGCAATAAACAAAAAAGAGTAACATTTTTGTATAGGTTACCAATAGCAAGAATAACAATGTATCATGGTCCTTTACCCTCATATTAACACATATAAAGACTTCAATAAAATACGTCAATGGGCCAGGAGTGCCATATATGCCATCCTCTTTTGAAAACCCCCACCCCTATATACGGCCAAAATTTCATTTAGAAATTTCAGAGGTCACTCATATTTTGGCCTCCTAGAAAGAAAAAAAATGGTCTTGGCCATTGGTTCCATCATTTAGACCAATATAAAATAGGATTATAGATTCAAGACTCATCCAATAGTATAATGTTAACGACCAAAAGGTGGTAATTGTGTAGCATTGCATAATGTGTACCATCAAAAGTTGGGAAAGAAAAACTTATCAGACCCTCCATACTTGTAAATTTGATTACATATCATTGAGAACATATGAAAAATGGTATAACTCCATGATACAACAATGCATGTTTTATTCTGAAACAATGAAAAAAAGTTTATATATATGCTTACAATCGAACAATCTTTGATGGGGCGGGTTAACGGTTGGTCTGGTTGGACTTGAAAAGGGATGAGAGGAGTACCAACAAGCTTTAGCAATGCCATAAATTCATTGTTTGATGCAGCCGCAAGATGTGTTGATTTATCTACACCTTGAGCTCTCATCAAAGCACGCAAATTTTGCCAACGCAGCGCGCCATTGCTGCCCATGTTGGTGAACATTTCCTCAGGTATAGGAACCTCCAGCACGGTATCAAGCCCATCTTCCTTATCATAATTTGGACACAGTTTCCTCATGGAAATAAACATGACTTATAAGTTGTATGTGAATTATGAAGAATGTTATGAAAGGCACTGAGAAAGAAAGAAAAAAAATTAAGGAGAAAGAGGAAAGGTAATCCTAATTACAAAATGGTAATTACCTTCCTCTTTCTCACCATAAACTTGATGTTGGGATTGAATGGAGCAGGTGATTTTGTATGCGTATGCAAATGAGAACTGGTAATGAGAAGGAGGGGAGGGAGAGTTTTGTATTGCCTAGGGTGCTCCTTGCCCGTAGGTCTCGTATGGGCACGGTTTTTTCGAACAGGCACAGTTTCCTCTGTTTAAGGAACCTTCACCAATCTTTTTTTTTTTTTTGTGAGAAACAAATTAACTGCTAAAAACACACATGATTAACAACGAATAAGTTAATATATTATTTGACTTACTTTCTACATCCGTATGTAACCAATTACATGCCTAACACCATGTATTATATTGATTATTACAAGAGTCCAAACATACAATCTTTCACATTTACTAGGTGGCAAGTTGTTGATAATAGACAATAAAATAGTATAAGTAGTAAACAAAATCAATAACAACTTAACACCTCAATATTTTGTGACCAAAAAAACAGTTTTGTATGTAGTATTAGTTGATTGATTAAATGAGTATTTGTGGAAACCGAGTTATGTTTGGTTTCATTTCATATTAATAAACATACAATCTTTTCACATCTACTAGGTGGGATGTTGTTAATAATAAACAAAAAAAATAGTATAAATGGTAAACAAAATCAATAACAACTTGACATGTCAATATTTTGTGACAAAAAAATAAGTTATGTCTGTAGCATTAGCACTAGCACTAGCATTAGTTGATTAATTAAAAGAGTATTTGTGGAAACCAGGTTATGTTTGGTTTCATTTCATATATTAGTGAGTCAGTCACTCAGTGACCAGATTAAATGATGGTATCAGTTTCTACTTATAGGAATATAGATATGAACATATAAAAACTAGAGTAATTAGATACAATTTTTCAATTTTATAAAAATCAAAATCAAATCGTAAAAAAGAAGCACATATCATCTAGCCAGCAGATTTTTCCTAATCACATCAAGGTTTTTAGACCCAGACTGTTCATTGAACCGTAAAAGGGAGAGGTTCAAGGTTTTTGAGATCGAACCGAGGTCGAACCGTGATGACGTCATAATTAATTAAAGCTAAATATAGATATTAAATTTATAAAACTAGCAAAATTGACAATATATCTATATATGTGAGAGAAATTTAATGATTTTCAAGCATATATTTAATAATTAAATAAGAAAGTTAATAAAAAATAAATAACCATGAAAATATTAAAATTTATGATTAATTTTTGAAGTAAAGTTGAATATCTTTGAAGGATTTTAATTATAATTTTTTTTTATTCCTTATAAGAGATGGATAATTTAATTAAGTAGAATAAAATTATGTTAAGTTGTTTTAAAAAAAAAAAAATTGCTAAGGGGTTGGAACGCACGGTTCTCACTAGTTCGTGCGGTTCAACCCAAGTTTTAGGGGTTCACAGAATTAACAAAAAATCCGGTTCTTTATGCTTAAAAAACCGGTTTTTATCCCAGTTTTCGGTTTTCATGGTCCGACCTCCCGGTCCAGTCCGGTTCGGATCTGAAAACGTTGAATCACATCACAACGCTATCTTTGACTAAAGAACTAACAAGAGCATGACTTCTAATTTTAATTTGTTAGTGTGGAGGCAGAACACAGTGAGATAAAAAAAACAAAGCCATGGAAAATTATGAGAACAATGAAGCCATGATTAAAAATGTTAGCAGGAAGAGAGAGAGAAAGAGATAACCTAACGAGGAAGAGAGAGTAGCTGATGTGCTTGGATCTTTTTAAGGATTTTAATTTTTATAGATGAAAGAATAACTATTAAAGAATGGTTATTTCTAAGGAATAGTATTTCCTCATTATAAAAGCACAACAAATTACTACTAAATGATTATCTATAATGATATATATAAAGAGAGATGTTTCTTACACATACCTTGTTAAATATACCGTACACACTAATTAATTTTTAAAGTTATAATTTTAATTCAAAAACTGAAATGTGTACTTTATGAGTTTGTGTATAATAGGGCAATGTGTAATAAACACGACTCATATATAAAGTCAAAGACATTTATCTTTTAGATATTATCATAAAATTTTGCCACATAAACTTTTGTGACCTCAATTTTTTTTTTTTTAATATAAGATAGAATTTTTACTCTATCCTAATCTAAGTGTATATATGTATGAAGCTCCCTTCTGGAGAATTGAATCTCAGCCCTTACCCCCACACCCCACAAGTATTTATACTTGTAGAGTGACCACCGCACCAAGAATGCGCGGTGGTGTATTATTTAATTGGAGTTATATTCTATTCCCTGTATAAACCTACCAATTAAATGATAGAGTAGATAATTTATTATAAAAATACAATCATAATAAATATCTATTAATAATTATCATAATTATTTATTTAATAATTATCATAATTATTTATTTTCACAACCATTCATATGTGGAAAGCTGTCATTGGTTCTAATATGGGTCTGTAGGGATAAGGGCCATGAGTTATGTGTTGGGCCTTCGGCCTTAGCCGAGGACGTTGGTTGGTCTGAGAACGAATAAATAGTAGTAAAGGTGTCAAGCTCAGAGTCCCATGAGTAGGTTGCAAGTGGAAAGGTAGGGGAAAGTGGTCTGAGGAGGAGTATCTCCTCGAATATACAAAGCACAGATCAAATGTATATCCCATTATTCAAGGTGACCCTTCAGGGAATTCCACCGATGGGGACGAGCGCTATGAACGTACAGGAGGGATGAAAGCTTAGAAATATCTAAGGAAAAGCTGCTACCACCGCATTGAATGCCCTACAGCTAACTTTCTGACCGCATTTATGTAGAGAAGACCCCTGAACAGTGCTGCCTTGATTACCCCAACTCACAGAAGGTCAGAGGGGGTGTCTAATGGGACAAGCACTCAAGTAGTGCCCTGGATAGTCAAAAACTGGAGGGCCAAATCATAGAAAGGGAGATATATAATGTAAGAGACCCCTGAGAACAAGGGGATCGAGAAATTAAGAGAAAAACACTGTAGCCATCAAGAACTGACTTTGTAATCACACTCGAAAGAAGTATATAAGAACAAATCTCCTCAGACTGTGCCGAGAACGATTTTCTTTAGTTTGAATCAATTTATCTTCCTTTTCTTGTCTCCTGAACCTGTTACATTTGCCATCCAACTCGTTAAAGCCTAGTTTTCCAACCCACTCTCTACAAATTCATTGTATTGGACTTTTTGGGCCTAAGTCCATCCATCCTCCTAGGCTTAGGATCTAAATTTGGTCCTCACAAGTTCAATTACTAAAATATTGTTGGTAAGTTGTTATTAATTCTAATATAAGTCAATCACTAAAAATTGTGGTAAGCTATTACTGGTTCTAATATGGGTCAACAACTTATCACCAAAATTTGTTGTGAAAATATTGTGGATTTAGCACATCTCTTCAATATTTCATATAAAAACACAAATTGAAATAAATGGAAATGTCTATTAATAACTATCATAATTATAAAGTTTCATAATATATATATACACACATACACAAAATAAAATGATAGAGAGAAGAAATCATTTTGTTTTGTTGATAAAATCATATTTTATTGAAATTTTTTGACTAATTCTTATGTATTAATTATTTTATTATGGGGTCTATTAGACTATTACAATGTACCAAACATGCTACACCCAAAATCTGTAGGACTATGAAAGAATCTGAAGTATACAAACAATTTTTTATTACAAGGAAAGTAGAAACCTCAAGCATATTTGTTGATCTGTTTGAAGCATAGTATATAAAAGTTTTACTTGGTTTAGTTATTCCAATTTTATACTATTTTCCTGATGCCAGGGAAATCTTGCATATAATACGAATATTTATTTTCTCCTTTTCCATTAAAGGTTTATTAAATCTGTGAACAATACAAGATGAGATAATCTTCTTCAATATGACCTTAAAAAAATTAGAACAAAAAAAACCTTATAATCTGTTTAATGGCTACCTCCAAAAGAAATGTCAATTTTTTGTGTAAATTAGCTTCATTTCTAGCATTATTAATATATAGAAATAGAGAGTTGAAGTATTCATTAAAAGAGAAAAATCTAATAGATTAATTAGGTCAAATTGTCTAAACGCGTGTGCATAGTCACAAAATCTTCTCGTCTGTATTGTTGTGAATGTTTCATATATATGTCCACGTAGGAATGAAATTAGACGTGCAAGAATTTGTCCTCTCATGCATCACAGGGAGCTCGAGAGAAAACCAAAGACTTATATTTTGTACAATTAACAAAGTGTGAAACTAATATATATTGGGGGGCCCCAAGATTTTTGTGGATTGAATAATCGTATGGAATCTGTTAAAGTTGGGGCTGTAAACAACTTGTTTCCTTTAACCTGGAAAGCTGGAACAGATTTAAAATCATATAAAATGTTGTTGATATTCTTTTTGTGTCTACAATAAGGAGTTTGAATATTATTTTGTCAATTTTATATAAAAATGTATCTTTTTTTTATAATTGAAAGCTGAATAATATTGCTTGAAGTAGTAGTAGAAACAACGTAATCGGCAGTATTGTATAAATCCCTTTGCAACAGGTTAAAATTATGCATAAGTTTGGGATGTATGCGTCAAAAAAAAGATGATCATCAATGTTGTTTTGTACGATGGATCCGTGGTAAAGAATAAGACACATTTCTAAAGGAAAAAAAAATGATGTTAGATGGTCTTATTATAATTATTAAGGACTCGTTCAAACATTATTGGTTTCCCTTCTCCTCCTTGAAAATTTTCTACATTTTCAAGATATAAAATGCTTATATAATTTATACTATCAATCTTATTATAAAAAGATTTACAAACTGATATAGTAATCTATATATATATATATATATATATATGTATGTATATTTATGTAGTCAAAACTAAAAGAAAATTCAATTAAATTCTAAATTTGAATCTAATTTTGCACCACGTCTCATTTAATTTTTAAATTTGTGTGTCAAGTGATTTATAAAGTGCAAAAATAAAAGAGTCTAAATTCGATTAGATTCTAAATTAAAATTTAATTGAAGTTCAATTTTGCGCATGTGCCCCATCTAATTTTTAAATTTTTATGGCAAGTGAATTATTGGGTGCAAAAATAGAAGAGTTTAGATCTAATTAAATTCTAAATCATATATATATAATGAGAAATCATTACATATTTTATAAATTCAAGGCTTAAAAAATGTGTAAGTTGTAATTCTTATGATTGTTTTTAAATGTACTTGTGCATATGCACAGGGTTATACACTAATAAAATATAATTGGAGCTGCATCAACAATATAACAAGTAATGATCATGTCTAATTGTCTATCACCCGGTGTAGGCAAATTTTCAATTATTTTTACAATTAACTATAGTTACATAAACAGTCATTTTCACTTCACAACAACAACCCAAAAAAAAAAAAAAAAAAAAAAAAATCAAAACCAATCAACCTTGTACAAGTTCAACAAACCACACCCCATCATAAACAAAGTTTCTCTCTAAACTAGTTTGGAGAGAAACTCCTAAAACTTCTCATATATCTTTTTTTTAAGTGTGAATTTAGAAAATCTAACTATTGAATTTTATGTTCCTTACATTCTTAACATGCATATCAAATTTCATTCAAATCGGATGTTATTTAATCTTTTTAAAATTTTGCTATTATGAAGGATATAAGAAGACATACTCAATGTAAAAATATATGAGGAGTTTGTAAGGTTTCTCTTCAAACTAATTTGGAGAGAAACTCGACAAAAATTTCACTTCAGAGTTCATTTTTTAGTAACCCTAACGCCTAATAACTACTACACAAACTTTTTCGAACATTAAGAGTGTGTTTGAATACCGCTTATTTGCTGAAAATTAAAAACTTATTACTGAAAATATTGTTGCAAAATAATTTTTAAAAGTATAAATAGTGCTGTGGAACCCAAATTTACCTAAAAATCTGTATTTTGCTAAGTTTGGTAGTCCGTGAACAAAGGTTTTTATTAAAAAATAACTATAAAACTCAATCTATATTTAGGCAACGTTTCAAACATATTTGGTTTCTAACAATTTGAGATTTCTACATTTGATTTTGCCCAGTGAATTTGCATTTAGAAATCAAGTGTCTCACACTCGATTTCCATACTCATTTGGAATGGAAATCGAGTATCTCACACTCGATTTTCTCAGAGCAAAATCAAGTCCTTTGGACTCGATTTATTAGAAATGAAATTTGTTTCAAACCTTACCTAACTAATAATATGGTTTGAGTTTTATAGTTATTTTTTAATAAAATCCCAATACCCATAAGGACCACTAAAAAAACACAAAACGCATTGATCAAGCAAAATGCCCAATCCACGCTACATTCACAAAAGGAATTCAACATTCCTTTCAGGTTATAGAGTATAAACCATGCACATATATAATAACATATCCTTAGTTAGACTTTCTATCTAAGGGCATGGTTACTATTTTCAATGCCGGCCCCTCTTTTACTATATATACACGCTATATTTAACTTAAGCAGCCTTAGCTGATTAACCTCAAAATCATTTCAGACATGGATAAACGTTTCAAGCTTAAATTCCCTTTCTTCCATTTCTGTCGTCCCAAACACCTTCTCACTCTCTCAGTCAATCCATCACCGCCGGCAATATACCGGCTATCTCCGGTCAACCCCACAGCACAAGACATCATTTACCCAAACCTCAAAGCCCCACCTTCAACACCAGAACACACTCCTCCTCCCTCAAATAATCGCCACGTGTCATCAAATACCGTATCAGTCGCTTGTGGCTGCCGATTAAAACCATGCACACAGTACCGCAGCATCACCGGATCATCATCGTCGTCGTCATCATCATCATCTCCAGCAGAATACACGTGGAAGAAAGAAAACTCAGTTTCTACGAAGGATTGTTCTAATGAGTTTGTGAGTGAGTCTTTGGTGAGTGTAAGTGAGAAATGTAAAGAGAAGGAAATAAGTAAAAGTGATGAAGTGAAAAAGGGTCGGAAGCTGAGGAGGTATGCTTTGGAAAGTGAGTGTAGTAGTGTGCGTGAGAATGGGAAAGTGAGGGAGAGCTATGCGGTGGTGAAGAAGACAGAGAATCCGTACGAGGATTTCAAGAGGTCTATGTTGGAGATGATACTGGAGAAGCAAATGTTTGAGACCAAAGACTTGGAAGAACTTTTGCACTGTTTTTTGTCTTTGAATTCACGCGTACATCACGGAGTTATTGTCGTAGCCTTCTCTGAGATTTGGGAAATCTTGTTCTGTGAACCTGAGGACAACCGAGCTTCTTTTGGACTTCAAGCTAAAAGTTAATTACTTTTATAAATATTTTTATTGTTCTTGTGGCTATATGTTGAGGATTTCACGGGGTGAACAATAGAAATATATGTTTTTTTTTAATCAGATTCAATAGACATATATGTTTGAGTAATGTAGTCTATTTTCCTTATGTACTTTTTTAATTGTGATTTTTTTTATTTTAAATACACAATGATAAATAGTAGTGAATTTTAATCTTCACATTTTATTTAGTTAGTGAGTAATGTGACAGTTTTTTCATTAAAACAAAAAAAGTACCAATTAAAAAAAGTATCGAAAGTAAACTAAACTCATAAATAGAAAGGAAAAAAAATATGCAATTGCGTACAATATATCATTTTTGAAAAATTAAAAATTTTAAACGCCTAAAATAATTTTATCTTGTCTAAACTTTTTGTTGTTCAATAATATTACCAAGTCATTCTATAGAGAAAAAACATAAATTAATTCAAATCCTCATTTCCCTTCACTCAAGCAAACCTGAGCTCATTTTTTTTTCCTTTTTGAGCAAGCAAACCCGAGCTCATCTTATATATACAGTTATAAACAGTTGACCTGTCACTAAGCCAATAAGCTCTAGCCTCTAGGCATAATTTAATCTTTTGGTTTGTTTGTAATGATAAAAAACTGTCACCTGTGTATTTAATATTTATCAAAAATAAAAATCAATACATTGTGATTGTACGTTATTAGTTATTATAGTCGAACACGCCATGCATATAATGCGAAAACCATCTTTGTCGCTAACATCAATGATTGACTTTAGCGGTAATGACATCAATCGTACTGTGTCACAACATTCTAAGTTTCTAACGGCAGGTTATATGTGAACACAATATCTTGGGCACAAGTAAAGGAACTAATAACACGAACCCAGGATTACCCAACACACACACGCAAAGCATCCAAAATTTCCAAGTGGTTTTAGAGTAGGAAAGGAAATTTGAGTCAGTTCGTGAGGTTTAAGGATTAAGAGAAATATAGGGATACCGGATATGGTTGTGTGGGGGTATATATTATATTCTTTTTTGTATGAAATAATAATTTGCAGCAGTTAACAAAGGGCGACTGAATTGATGTTAAAAGCAAAAGACAGATGAAAAATGAATCTTCAAATAAATTATCTTTTAAGCAATCACTAATCCCTCAATGTCAAGATTTAGCTCTCTTCATACAATACAGTGCAAATAAATGGAAATATGAACAAGAATCAGTAGATAACAGGAAAAGGAGGTTGATATCACTGCTTCGGGCCTACCTTGAAGTTATGTGCAGTAAACGTTGTGGAAAGCCTCCGTGACTCAAGCAATTTCCCTCTGCTTCTATCAATTAGATACCAGAAATGCTATTGTACAACAACCAAGTATCTCAAAGCTAATTAACCGGCAATTCCTGAGTGTCGGTAATAGATTCTGACAAAGATATCATGTCATCCTCAAAAAACTTGACATGGCAAAGCTCTCCACCAACTTCATCTGCAAAAGTAATTTTCTTCTTCTCTTTGTGGACTACATTTCCAGAAGAAGAAGAACCTGTCTCAGTCAATCTCTGTACTTGGTTGACCAAAATTCCTACTGCTTCATAAGCAGAAGTAGATTCCTTCCTTTCCTTTTGGGCAACATTTCCAGAATAACCAGAACCTTTCTCAGTCATTCTCTGCAATTAATAATAAGAAGCAATTCTAAAAAATGCCATAAAACCAAAAGCAAGTAATTAAACTTTTTTGTTTCCAAAATCAAGATCCAATTAAATTCAATAGTATGAGAAGAGGAACAAACCATGATTTTACAAAAGCGGTTGCAGTCCCTTGCCATCATTGAAAGCCATTTCTTTGTGCTTTCTTCAATTCGAGTTGCATTCTTAATAGCCATTCTTGCCTGCCAACATAAAGAATTTAAAAGCATGATCTCTATATGCACCCACACATTTGTGTGAAGTTGTAAAATTATGTAAAACATTTTATATTATAATAATCTGTATGCAAAAACAATTATTTTGCCTAAATAAAGTTTAGATAGAAGTTGTAAATTTTCCATTTAGAGTATGCAGAACAAAGAACGTATATTCTATACAACCCCACAAGATAATCAGCATTTAAGAGAGTATTGTGAAGGAGACAAAAGGCATTATGCAAAATTTATAGGATCATTAAAACAAAGACAGGTGAAATACAAGGTTAAATCCCCAGCAGTTTTGTCAAAGTTGGATGTGATTTACCAATAATGGATCCAGTTTTCACTTCTATGGAACCCAGTTACAAATAATCCAAGAAAGAGAGCAGCAAAGCTCAAAAAGAGTCTCCAAAATAGACAAGGAAAAGTATATTAATCTTTGGACTGTAAACATCCATACAATTCACACAATGGACTAGAAAAAGTATAGTAGATACAGAAAAATCAAACCCTATCGATCAAGCAAGCCAATATTTAGACAACTTGACAAGTACATACCTCTACAGACCATTATGAGACAACAAAAGATTAAATGAGAGAGGGAAGTATGAGTATACATGTATTTGATTCAACTGCCGTGTCAAGGATGCATAGCAATTCGGATTCCAGTCACTTTTAATGGTAAGATATGCAATAAAACTAATACGTAAATTGGGTTTATATTTACCAGAATTAAGGCATCCTAAAAATTTTGAAAAAAAAAAATAACATTTTGGCTTCAAAACCCAGGCTGGCATACCATGCCTCTTTACCCACAAAAAAGTAAACAACTATTTCCAATTTGTATAATAACTCACCCTATCCACATTATATTTGAAGGAAGATGCTGGACAGGCTTCAGGGAGCAACCTCTCTTCCAGAATTTCCTTCATGGACTTCAACTCTTTTGTAAGTTTCACAGCAAGACATTCAAAGTCATTCATCTGCTGCTGTGAGAATTCTATGGCACTCTGTGAACAACTTTGGATAGAGGTGCACCCAGTGCTAAAACGTGGTACAGCACCAGAAAGATTAGGAACCTTGTGGACAATTTTGGGAGGGGTGCCTCGCTTATCATTCTTTCTTTTCCTTGTAATTTGTTGAGGGTTAATACCAAGTTCAGCACCCCTGATCAGATCAGGTCCTTCAACTCTACCAATTTTATTCTTCTCAAAATCTAATTTCCCACGACAATCTGACATCATTACAACCCATAAACAGTATATTAGATAGTGAATGTGTAAATATTTCAAATAACAAAAATAGAATATAAAAAAATTATAACTAAATCTGAGTTTACATAATGGAATTACAATCAAATGACCAAAATGAACATTGAATAAAAGAACCTCTTATATCTTAGCATTCAGTAATGATCTTACTGTTAAAAAGTTGTAAAGAGGAAAATTACTCTTTACTTATATTCAATATGATTAGAAAACCCTCAGCTGCTCTTTGGCCACACAGGAATTGTTTGTTGTTCCACAAATAACAGTTGTTACAAAACTGTACCAGGAACCAGAAATGATAGTCAAGAATTCTTACTGACCATTCAACTGGATTTCCACTAGGGCAGTTCCATGAACTCCATGTTAGGCTTTCTTTACTTTGTCATTTCCTTCTCTTTTGGATGAACATTGCAGGGAAAAATTGTAAAAAATATTTTAAAAGATTTATATATATCCCTCCTGCCTATGAGACGCAGGATTTGCCATATATTTTATTTATATCATTCAGTATGGCTTTTTATTTTTAATATTTGGCATACCCTGTCCACTTGGCCAGCATGGTATCATCATTCATCACCATCTAAACCAGTTTGGAGAACATGCATTGATCATAAACATGAAGATTCCATAGATCCAAACATGGTAATGCATACACTTACTGTGATATTCATTGTCTTGTAACTCAAGGGAATCCATAGCCTTACGGAGTCTTTCCTGGGAAGTTGGAGAAATGACCTGAAAGTGAAAGCACATGATGAAACACAAAATCTGCATATGTAAATCAAGCCAAATAATTATCACATAGATAGTCACATACCTTTCTGGTTGCAAGCAGCCTCTCAGGAGGATGCTGCGGCTTTGAATGATGACAATATTCAAAATCAACTGGCATCATAAGCTCATCAGTAGCATCACAGGGATGAATCCCTGCTGAGATGTTTATTTCTGCATTAGCACAGGCAGACTTTTGGGGCTGCTTCTCTTCAGATGTAGGTGAATTATCCTCAACAGAATCCAAACAGCTATCAGGACTCAAGTTACTGTCACCAGATGAGCTGGAAATAACAGTGACTTTGGGATTAGAAGGTAAATCAGCCACAATGTCATCCTCAAACACACATGCATCACCTCCATATCCTAACTCAATGACCTGAGTGCTCTTACAAATGCTCATATGAGGTGCTTGAACATTAATATCATTGTTTTTGTCCATAGGAGAACTACTTTGAGAGAGATCAGAAATGTAAGAACTATGATTGATGCTTGAAGAAATGGTTCCTGGGGAGATGTCATGCGGAACTGAATGGGAATATTCCTTTTTCTCGGAATCTGTTACAGGAAAACCTGTGCACTCATGACTGGTTGTTTCTGTGTTATCCTCCTCTACAGAATCCCCACCTGAGGTCCTTACAATCGGAATGGACTTGGGATCTGCAGGTTCCACATACTCAAGACACATATCATTAGTAACACAATATTCTGGCTCTTTTGTCAATGAAACTGACACCTCCAAAACACCTGCATCAGCTCTCTCACACAATTCACTAGTTGTCATTCCACAACCACCCTCTGGCTCATGACAAGTCAAGGACTCCACCTGCATAGAATTCCCACCTGAGACCCTTACAATCTGAAGAAAGTTAGGATCTGCAGATTCCATATACTCATAACACAATTCATTAGTAACACAATATTGGGGCTCTTCCATTGATGAAATTGACTCCTGGGTCTCCGTAACAAATTCATTTGAAATTGACACCTCCAAAACACCTGCATCAGCCCTCTCACACAATTCACTAGTTGTCATTCCACAACCACCCTCTGTCTCATGACAAGGCAAGGACTCCACCTCCATAGAATTCCCTCCTGAGGCCCTTACAATCTGAAGAAAGTTGGGATCTGCAGATTCCATATACTCGTAACACAATTCATTAGTAACACAATATTGGGGCTCTTCCGTTGATGAAATTGACACCTGGGTCTCCTTAACACATCCATTAGCTCTCCCACACACTTCATTACTTACCATTCCACAAGAACCCTTTGGCTCAGGACAAGGCAAGGACGAATCATCACCAACACATATGACATCTTGGCAATCTGAGCAATCAGATTCAGGATCCTCAACTTTAATATTAATAACTGACCTCAAATCCCCACTAGACTGGGGCAAAACTATATCAGTTGGGACCTGTTCAGATATAGCAATTGACATGGAACTTTGAGATGAAGCTGAGGCATGGTTTCTCATATGCTTTTTCTTTGCCTTCATTTTCTTTGAAAGTTTAGATTTCCAACAACTAAGAGGCTCCGTGAGGTCAATATCTTCTTCATCTGTTTCTAAGTCAGAAAATTCTTGTCTTAGACAGGAGGAAGTTTCAGCAGTTTCTATACTTAATTTAACACACTTTGAACGTTTCCTTTTCTTTGTTTTGCATCTATCTTTAATTTGCTTCAATGTCATATCGCTAAATTCTAAATCAGCCAAGTCATTGTTAATTCCATTGTCACCACCATGGCAATATAAGTCATAAGTTTCAGGCTCCCTTTTGACAGTTCTTCTTTCCACTGTATGTAACCGTGGACTTTTGACCTCAGTCGTATCACTATCACACAACAAACTTTCACTCTTGTCCTTTGGCTGAAGCATCGGAAGCAAATCATGATTTTTGGCATCTAAAACTTCATATATGTCTTCTAACTTCTTGAAGGTGAGTGAAGGCCTTCCACAAGTAACACTGAGGATTTTTGTCACAAAACCACCTTTAATAGCCTGGATAAAGTGCAAATGATTGCAACTCCTTAACTCCATTAGATGAAGACGAAACTTATACTCTTTGCAGTAGTTTAGGGATGTTCAGTACCGTAGCTATAATGCCTGCCTGAAGCAAACGGCAACTTTACTCATTAACTGGCCAAATGCAATAACACAAAGTATCAATGTGATCGAAAATGGAACAGTAATAAATGATGGTAAAAGTTCTGATTAAAATATACTCTTTATCTTAAGAGCTGCTTCACAAACCAAACACTCACAATAAAACAATAATTTTCCATTAAAAATTGCTAGCTCAGACTAGGATATGAAACAACTTCTAGATATTCTTCTTCTGAAAAAATGCCCACTGAAAGATTAACATAATATCGGACATTTCTTATGCAGAGTTTATATGTTATACAACATAACTACAATCAGGGTGGAGCTGCATTGTTATTGGGCAGGAGGCAGGGACCCCACTGAAAATCATTGGATTGGACCAAAAGAAAAAGTTAGAAATAGAAAGTTGATAAAGAGAGAAAGACCCTATTATGCGAGTGTTAAAATTCTTAATAACAAGCTTGAGCATGCACATGTGTGTAGGTGTGTTGCCAATTTGATTTTTAGCATGCTTGATTTCATGCATTTCTCCACAACCTCAGTTTTCCATATGGTGGAAACCAGTGTGCAAACAAGAACAGCAAAACCAACACCTTTAGTTACAATATTCCCAGTATAAATACCCAATTTCAACTTTAGATAAGCAAATAATTCGTTTCCTAATAACAATAAGATTTCAAGGACAACAAAACGTATACTTTTAGTTGACAAAAGCAATGAGATATAGCTCGATTGACAGTGACACTTTCTTTCTCACATTATACTGAGATGGAGAGTGAAATCGTGGGTTCAAGAGTCAAAACCCACCAGGTGGTTGTATAACATAAATAGTTAAAAACTGATTTGTAAGCCTGGGTAAATTCATTTTCTAATCCATTCACATTGCTTCTTGAGAGCTGTGTTTAATTGCTTAAAATTGGATAGGGCTTTGGAAATTCTCAGGAATTCTAGCAATCTACTTATCTTGTAGAACAGTTGTTGAGATTTTGAAGTCTAAGGAGCCAAAATTGAATTCCACAAAGCACCCATATATGCGAAACTTGAATCAAGACCCCCAAATTCCAAAATGCCCCAAATCACAACAACCAAACACAGCCTTAGATTCAAAATTTCTGAAAGTGTTCAAAAAAAAAAAAACACATCAACATGCAAATGCAGAAATTCAACCAAACCCAGAGAAACCCTATAATCAGAGCGATAAAAAAAACCCAAAACATACACAACTGAAAAAGCAGAAAAACAAAAAAAAAAATCTCCAAATCCCATTTAGATAAGAGAAAATACTCAGAAGATACAGATCTAGCTGCTTAATGTGAACATTTCAAATAATCATAATACTAATAAGCTTACATTGAATGGCTTTACCTTGGATTGAACGCACCGTTCCACTTGGGAGAGTGAGGTAGAGCAAGCTGGAGCTAGATCGTGAAAATGGACCTTGGATTGAACGCACCGTTTCACTTGGGAGAGTGAGGTTGAGCAAGCTGGAGCTAGATCGTGAAAATGGACCTTGGATTGAACGCACCGTTTCACTTGGGAGAGTCAGGTAGAGCAAGCTGGAGCTAGATCGTGAAAATGGGTAGAGAGAGAGATTGGTGAAAGCTAGAGAGAGATATGGAGGGAGAGTGATGGAAAAGAGTGTTTAGGGTTTGAAAGGGATTTAGAATCAGATTTCAGATGTCGCGCTCGCGCTCGCGCCAATTTGTTTGGCGGGAAGGTGTGGGGGGCGTCGCGTTGTCTCAAATAAAATGTATAGAAGGCCACCAGGGAAACATGTTTTTTTTTTAGTGCTAACATGTTGTATACCTACCATGTTACCGTTGCCGTTGATTTATTATTGTTTTATCATGGTGATGATAAAAGGTTCCAACGAGGCAATGAGGTGGATTTGGGAATGAATACAAATCCTCCAACTCATATGTATGATTTTTTTTCTATTTTAAACTTTAATTACTTTTAAAAGGAAAGTAAAAATAATATATAGTAGCACATTGTAGTTGGTAGAGAATGAAGTGAATTAAAATATAGTTTTAATTTATTTAAATTAAATGAATTTTGATTATAAATTTATTGTGTTAATTATAGTAAATTCACATGTAGTTAGTCTTGTTTTCACATTTCCTATCCGTGATTCAAAACTTGATATTCTGCCTGCCTGCCTAAAATTAGCTCGGCCTTTCTCTCATAACCAACCTCTCAATTTGCCATTAGAAAAAACAACTTTTTAAAATATGGTTTTACAACATTTCTAGCAAAACGCAATAATATTGTTAGGTATCGCTTTTGCAATTGCATTTCCTCCAAAGTAAGTGATATTATTGAGTTTTTCTAATAAACTTATTATTTTATGAACTAAATTGTTGGGACGATTGATTGATAGAATCAACCAAATAGAGTGTTGACAATAAAGCTTATTTCTAAATCTTCCAATTATATAATTTATGTGTTTAATTACCCAATTGTGTCCTAAAATTGGATTGGTAGTGAATGATTAATGACATTAGCGGACAAACCCCAACACCCTAATTATTTTAATTATTGAATTTTACCAATCTATTTTTGTGTGTGTTGATTTCAATCATATATTTTCTATGTATTATTGGTACTGTACGGGCATGATATAGAGGCCCAGCCCATCAATTTTAGTATACCCAAGAACCTCGAGCCCAATAACGGGTAGTAGGCCACACCGGTCTAAGAATCAGTTACATATCGGGGACCTGACTGTTCGATAACGATAATGTCTTGGGGGAAATCGCTTGCCGATAACCAATTAGCAGGAGATGCAAGTTTCAAGATAGTCACATCTGTCTTGGGAAGCTCCCATCTAGTTAGGAATATATCCCAGAAGGGCCCTACCAATCTAAAAAGCCTCCCCATCATCATGACAATCCCACTAAGGGAAGTCTATAAATAGGGGCCAAAGGAGGAAGAAATGGGGTTGGAAAAATTAGGGTGAGAGAGACACACAAGAGAAAACTGTGAGGATCAACAAAATAGGAGAAGCTCACTATCAAGCTTGGGCCTCCTCGGGTGATACAAGAAGGGGTAGAGGGATACAGGGCTGGGTCATAAACTCTTTCATCTGTGCCACTAAATTGGCCTCAAGAGGTCTTCCCATTGTAGGAAACTCATTACCCACTTTATACAAGTAAATTGAGGGCCTGGCCTTATAGCTAACCAGGCACATTGGGTCCTAGGCTCGCATAAGTACTTTTCGCATGTTCTTGTTTTTATTTTATCGACGAAACAATTTCATTAGATACACTACAATTTTCGTCTCAAAATTGGATGACATCGGTTATATCATAACCCTAATGGATTTGTCTCCTTAACTTGGAAAGTGCAATCCTCATTATAAAAGAGCATCATCCACGCAAAATTAATCCACCACTCCTAAACGTGGGCACATGCCTGAATAAAACTATCTATAATTGTAGCCATGACGCTTCCAAACCCCAACTAAAGGGAATGGGTGAGATATAGGAGTAATAATCAAGAATTCACATAAGAATGCCAAACACCACAATGTCAATATGTGAAAGAAATTCCTAGACACTTGAATACTTTATTTTATGGTTTTATAATGCAAACTTAAGCATTAGAAGAACCTTGGCTGACACCACACCGTGCCACTCCTAGTTTTTGTGTGCTCTATTTTGCATACCTTCTAAATCTCGTTTGAACGTACAATTCTCTGAAATTATGCATCATCATACTCCATATATTTTGTGTAATGGTTATATATAACATCCATGTCACATGAGGTGCACTTCAATGAGTGAGAGTGTATGCAACCATTGCACAAGATAACACATTAAAATTTTGACCAACTGGAAATGAAAATAAAATAAATAAAAAAAAAAAAATTTTGGGGTAAGGCTTCCATTCCTATTCCCAAAATGGAATACTATCATTTTAAGACACATAATTCCCGTATAAATGCACATTAAAGGGTTTTTTTTGTATAAGCTAAATCCCAAAATTAAAGGGTTTTTTTTTTTTTTTTTTTCAATTTGTTCGAGAAAACAGGGATAAGGAGCATTTTTGTTTAAAAGCATTTAAAAGAAAAAGGAAAAAGTAAAGAAAAGAAACTCCCACCCACCAACCGCAAGAACATTTTTGTATTTACTATTTACAAATTACAACCCATTAATAAGGCCTGATATCTCCGCTTGTCTCTCTCGCTGTCTGTCAGTCTGTCCCTCCCATTTCTCCCAAAAATGAAGGCATCTTTGAAAGGCAGATACGAACTACAGAAAAGCAACAGCCCAGCTGCCGCCGCCGCTACTATCGCCTTCAACGCCGGCGATGTCAAGCTCCGAGCTTCACTCACCGACGCCACCGTCGTCAACGGCCCCAGCTTAAACGGCTTGGCTCTAGCCGTCGAAAAACCCGGCTTCTTCATCCTCGATTACAACGTTCCCAAAAAGGTACTGTTCACCACTCCTAATTTTGAAGTCCTGTTTGGTCACTCTCATAAGTCTTACCCAAACTAATCGAAAATTGAGAAACATTTCAGTCTCAGACAGACTTCAATGGGTTTTGTTTTCTATTATATTGTTTCTTAGTAACAATTTTACCTGAGAAAACTTGAAATACATGTTGTAACTTGTAAGGTACTTATGCTACGTTTGGTACTCTCCCTCCGCTCTGTCAATCCAAACGGGCCCTTAGGGTCGGTTTGGTTAGTCATTTTGGAGCCTAAAAGAGCGCTTTTAAAACCCAAAACTCCATTTTGCAACAGCAACTCCTCACAGTTTTTTTTTTTTTCAAAAAAAAAAAAAAATTTATAAAGGCTCATTTTAAACTCAAAACATAGTTTTGCAACAGTTTATAGACGCACCGTAAGGTTGGTTCCAGATTGTCTTATGAGTTAATTCGATTTTTCAGTTACCAAACGGAGTAGATGGTTTGTTACATTTCAATATACACATAGACAGACATAATAAGTTAGATATTGTGTGTGTGTGGAGCAGGATTTTCGGTTTCAGTTCATGAACTCGGTTAGGGTTCTGGAGAAACCGTTGAATCTGACTTACATTCACAGCAGAGGGGACAACAGGACCCTTCTGGATGGGACATTGGTGTTGGATTCGGCTAACAAGTTGTCGGCCAATCACACCCTTGGGTCGGGGAATTGCAAGCTGAAGTACACTTATGTGCATGGAGGAGTGAATACTTTTGAGCCGAGCTATGATTTGGCAAAGAATTCGTGGGACTTTGCGGTATCACGTAGGGTTTATGATGATGATGTGTTGAGGGCTTCATATCAAACGTCGAGCAACGTGCTTGGACTGGAGTGGGTGAGGAACTCGAAGCACCAAGGGGCTTTCAAGGTATATATGAATTCCTGTTTTTGTGTTATCAGTAGAGTTTTTTAATCTTGCTTTCCCTATTTGCATTTGGATTTGGATGTTTAAAGAACCTTGTGTTTTTTGAACTATAGGTCTGCATTCAATTGATAATTAGTGTTTTTAAGTTAAAATGGGGTTGTTGCGGTTAAGTTTTGGAATTTGGATGTGCTAATCTATTGGTAGGCGAAGTTCTAATCATGACTTAGTAACTTTTGGGAGCTTATTGGAGTGTATACCTGAACCTTTCAAATGATTAAGCTAGAAAAATCTGTCAAAGTCTCACTATCTTTTTAGTTATGGTCTGAGTGGGTTCTTAGTATTTGGAGGCTGGTGCTAACAACAGCTTACTACATGCCCAATACTTTTGTTTAAAAATTATTATTTTCATGAAAGCTAGGATTTTGTGAAGATCTGACTGTATGTTTATGCGTTTGCATGTGTGTAACAAAATTTAACTGCATACTAGAAAAAGAAAACAAGTTTATGTCATTGTTTTGATTTCTTCAAATTTAAGTCTTTATATCCACATATTTTAAGCAATCCATATTTTATATAAAATGACTGCATATTTGATCAGTCAGATTATATGAGTTTTTACTCTCTAATTTTCACGCTTATCTCCTCTAAACACACATTCAGCGGTTTACAACATTAAAATTCTACTAGAAACTTAATGCGGAATAAGAATTACGTGCTAGCAAACCTTTTGCATTCTTGTCTTTGTGTCTTGTTACTGTTAGGTAACTAAATAGTATAAGTAAACCATTTTAGCACAACATTTCTCAGTTGTTCCTCATAAATGGCGGTCTCCTGGCATGGTTTGAATTTGAAGATGGGTTAAGTCTTTGCTCTCTCTCTCTTTTTTTTTTTTTTTAAATCATTTGCAAAAGACCTGGGGTTTTCTGTAATTGAAAATGCATTAATGTCAAACGTCTTCTCTCAATAAATTCAGGGCCAGTTGGCTGTGATGATGCAATAGATAGTTTATTTATTTATTTTTTTTTTACATGCAATTGCATTGAGGATCATGATCATTGTATTAGAAATTTAAAATTTTTGCAAATGAGTTATTGCTCAAACAGCACCTTATCCACTCATAAGAAAGGGTAGAGGGTAGGGTACAGTTCGCCTATGAACACACCCAAATCCACACCTAATTTTACAACATGCTTGGGTGTCAATTTGTGATTGGATTTCAGCACTTACGCATAGGACCACACCGGGTACTTGCTAAAAAAAAAAAAAAAAAATAGGCGCATCAATCACAAGGTGAAATTTAAGCATGTTGTGGATTCAGGTGTGTAATTGGGTCTGTCTCTAGACTTACTTGGGTAAGGTAAGGTTGCAGGTTCAAAACCACCGGTTGCTTGTGTAAACTTATCAATAAAAAAGAATTCTAAATGTTTTTGAAATTGGTGTTTGTCATGACAGTACTGTAGGAGTGATTGACTGTGGCAATTGTCAGGGGTAGTGTTGGAAATGGCTGGCTGGGATTCCTTAAATAAGGTGGCAATCAGGAAATGATAGTTGAAGTACTGGCAAAAGTTGTGTTAGTGGTTTTGATGCTGGCAATGAATTTGGAGTGAATGCAGTAGTGGTGATGTCAAAGGTGAAACTAGGTTGTATTCCTGTAGCTGCATTGCTAGTGTGGTGGAGATGATAGTAATGGTAGCAATATCATTGATAAGTGTTAAATTATATGCTATGTAGTTTAAAAGGTCCGTAGAAATGTTGATAGTCTGCTGTCTACATATAGAGTATAATTTAATTATTTCATAGTCTAGAAACTATTGGAAATTAAGAAATGCTTCTCATGAATGTTCTTTTCTTATTATAGGACCCTATTTTTATAATGCTAAACAAAGGTTTGTACTTAACTTTCAACAATTTGGATGTACAGTTAAGAGTTAATGAGATTTCTAAACTCTAATGCTCGTATGATTTAGTTAGATGTCTGCACTTAACTTTCAACTGTATGTTAGATTTGTCAGATACAACTATAAAAAATAAAAATTTAAAATTAAAAAAAAAAAAAACAATTTGTTAGGTTGTATTCTAACTTTCACTTTTTGTATCTTCCAGATTTCAGCGTCTGTCAATTTGGCTGAGGAAAATAAGGTGCCGAAATTAATTGCTGAAAGTACATGGAATCTGGAGATTTAATTGTCTTAGAATATATATTCTTTATTTTTCATTTGCATGTTGAAATCTGTCAAGATCAGACAAACAGCTTCTAATTGGCTGCAATTCATGAAACTTTGAGCTTCCTTTTCCCTTGGACACTATATATTTTTATAAGTGAGCTGAAATCCTGGTAAATGCCAGCTCAGTGGCAAACTGGCAATGATTGTCAAACTGCTAGTTTTTCTTATGAAATATGAACTTCTGGTCAATATAGTTGTGCAACAACCTTAACCCGTCAACATTTTGCTATTCATTTGTCTACACTTTACTAGTGTAGCATGCAAGGGAGGCAGATGTAGAGGTTTGGTATATTTTATTTAACAATTACCGTGCGGGTGGGGTGCTTATCATCTGGGCCTAGATTGTTTGTGTTTGGATAAGTTGGCCCTGGATTCATGGTATTGCTTGAACTTGACCCGGAAGTTCGCTTGCTTCTCGAGTTGGGTCTGTGTACCCTACGTTAAATGTGATTTGAGCTTGTTCAGTTTTAACTTTTAAGTGAGCATGTTGAGTCCTTTACGTTGAGCTTCTTCCCGGAACCAGATGCAGCCTTTTGAAATTGACTGTTCAATTTAAAAATTGGTGCTTGTACTGAAAGCTTCCAAAGTTTTTCACCCATTATTTTCTATTAATACTAAGATAAATAGGCTATGTTTGGTAAATATCCTTTTTTTCCTTAAATTTCTGTTTCTTAAAAAAAAATGTCTTGCCAATTGGAAATTATCATAAACTATAGAGCTCAAGCCTACTTCCATCTAAAAAATTTAGTATGGTATGGGTCATACTGTGTTATTAAAACCAAAATTTGAAAACTTGTTTGATAAAGAAGTTGAAAAAAGAAATTTTCCCATTAAAAAACGAGCCAAAATTACTGCTCATTTAGCAGTAACGATAGCTTGTAAACATCAAAACAAAGTAACAAGAGGTTGCTTTGAATACATGAAATATCTAATTAAATAACATACAAGACTTCCTTCCAAATTTTTTTCTTAAGCTCCAAAAATCACTATAATGGTACAATTTGTTCCTCAACAAGTTGTTATCTTATCAACGAAACAATGCTTTTAGTAAAACATTGATTCCTTTTAGTAAGAATTTTATCAAAGTAACCAAACATGACCAAATTAGAACCAAAGCCATAAAACATAAAACCTAAGGGATAGATCTATAAGCTAAAGAAACACAATATTATGAAGTTTTTACATTTTGAAAATTGAGTCACAAAATCCATAGTACGTCAAAATAAGAGCAAATTTAGAATATATTGACAAAACATTTGGAGCAAATGAAACTACGAGGCATCTTACTCTTGGCTAGTATGTGAAAGAAGACTATCGTCTAAACTGGTAAGCTTTGAAGATTAATGAATAATTATCGAATTCGCGCAAGTCAAATGAAGAAGAAGGATTAGAGCACATGACTTTTGCTAATTATCAAGTCTCTAGGCTATAAGAAAAGATGGCTTCCGAAATTTTAAGATATAGTATTTGCAAGTCGTCATCAAAGGCAACAACATGTATATGTGAACTTTCTAGGAACCTTATCTTTTCCTCATCATCAAGAAATAACACACAATTTTGCAACTTCAATTCATCATCTGTCACACTCTGCTTGAGCAACCACTTGCAGTTTAAGTCTTCGTAAGTCCATATATGAAATCCTCCAAATCCTGATTGACAGTAATGTAATATTGTAATTGACCTTCGGCCTCCCACAATAATTCTTCCTTAAGCCAATGCCCTATTCTGGGTAATGACACGAGATTAAAGAAACCCTTTTCAACATTATAAACCAGCATGCTATTGCCCCATGTGCTATAGAGTTTTCCCTTCCAGTAAAGTGAAGCATCACTGCAGCCCCTAGTATCATTTGAAAACGAGGAGTTTAAAACTCTTGCTTCATGTTCTTTCCATTCCATTGTTTCAGATGAAAAAATGTAGCATTTGATTACTTTGCTGAATCTGTATGTTGAGTAATGTATCACCTTGAAGTGTTTTTGTGACCCATCAAAGACTAGAGCTGCAAAAATTAAGCAGTGCCATCTCTGATGGAAAGGAATTTCTAGACATTGGTTAAGAACAGGGTTTGAAACAACAAACTTTGTACAAGCCTCTCCATCCTTTGTAACACGTTCTTCATCTATCGCCAAATATAGGAGCAAGCCATTGCAAGAATCGAGCAAGAAGCCACCATGGAATGTGTGACTGAGTGAGAGAGAGGTTTGTCCCCAAGTTACTCCCCCTTGGTCTTCAAATGTGATGAAAATGGCTTCACCCATTGTGTCTTGTCTCCTACGATCATAAACTATGCTTGTGGAAGATTTGAAGGAGCTCGAGTGGCGAAGATAGGTTATTAAATCACACCAAGTCTTTGATACACACTTCAATCTTGTACGAGGTTTTAAGGGGATATGAGAGAGGATTTTTTCTACAAGTTCCGGACATAGATCTTCAAATCCAACCTGTGTGTCCACTTTTTGTTTTTTCTTTTCTTGGGAATTTGCCCCCATTGTAATCAATCTGACTGCCTGTTAATGAGGAGGAGATGAATTTTGAATACTACGTTATATATACAAACTTGAAACCTTAACAGTGAAATTAAAAATCAGTTAAATCAAACAAGACCCAATAAAAACAAAAGCCATACATGATACAATCCAAGGACAAAAAACACAATCTACTGAAATTTTCTAAAGAGAAACTTCTCCGAGGACAAAAAAATATGTAAGTGAATTTTGGTTTAATTTTCAAACACCGCAACCCAATAAAATCCGCAATGAACGCTGACTTGAAAACTGATCATATATTAGCATTCAGTTCCTAACAAGTATATTAATCTATAAACCAAAATAATAACCTAATGTGACTAATTACAGTAAAAATTGCATTTGTCTACAAACAAATTAGACTGCTGAATATTTAGGATTGTTTGAGAAGTATATATAAAGTTTGTAAACTGTAGCTTCGCATATTTAAAATTTTAATATAAATAAATACCTATTTCTGCATAATTGAAAAGAAAAACATGGAACTTTAAAAGACATAATGAATATAAACAGAATTTTGTGCGACACGTACATTGATAATCACGGATTTGAAAAACATTGGGAATAGAAGGGAAGAATGCCGCACGGTATGGTATGCAAGAAAAACAAATATCAGTATTTAAGAATCCAATTCTATCTTTAATTTAAAAGACCAAAGTATTGCCAAGGTAGTAATATTTGGTAGGAGTCTTGTTGAGGAGTACCGCCAAGGTAGGAGTCTTTAGTGATAGTGTGATGCACTTCAACTGGGTATATCGGGTTGGATGGTTTTTACATTTTTTCATGATTTTATTAGGTTACAAAATTTTTAACCCAACCCGACCTGCACGGATTGGTTTGGGTTAGGCTGGGTTAGTGATTTGTCCATACATGTATTTTGCGTGAAAAAAAAAAAAAAAAAAAAAAAAAAAAAAACAAAACAAACAAACATTCATCAAATTATCTAAACTCTTTTTTTAATAAATTATTATAGGGATAGAACTCCTTGTGGAGTTCCCACTTGAGTAGTTAATGATATATAATACATCTATTTATAGGTCCGTTTGGATTGAGTTTATTGTTGCTGAAACTGAAAACACTGTAGCAAAATAATTTTTAAATGTGTAAATAGTATCGCGGGACCCATTTTTAATGAAAAAGTTGCTGAAAAGTGAAATTTATGGGTACATGAACAGTGCACGAATGCACTGTTCACGGAAGACTTAGTCAAATGTTGCGGCTGAATAAAAAAAAAAAAAGGCAAAACGTGAAAGGTAAAACACACCGCAACTTTCAGTGCTCTCCAAACGGGCACTATATCTATAATCTATCTATAATAGTCAAAGATGTTTTTGTCACATAAATTTCGATAGTTCTACAATTTTACATATCATTTTTTTTTTTTTTTTAAATCTAGATGCAACTCCACTTGAAGCCCAGGGTTCAAGTGAAACCTCTTGAATTGGCTAAATGAAACCACTTGAAGCCTTATGTCTGAATGGCCTAATGGTTAAGCTACTTGAATTGGCCAATGAAACCACTTGAAACCTTATGTCATTGTCTAAATGACCAAATGATTAAGATAGCTGCTGCACAAGAGTGCAAGAAACTGAAGCAATATAATGCCTTTGAATATCAAGATGTAGCACCTTAGGATGCACCTTAGGATGACATAGCCTTAAGTAGATACCTAGGCACCCAGAGACTATGAAGGACGTAGTAAGCGATGAAATGCTTTGGGGAGTTGAAAATAAGCATAAATTTGAAGATTTTGAATAAGTTAACCTTTTGATCTACTGCTGAATCCAGGAGCAAGCAATACAACCTGGAATACTTCTCTCTTGTTAGTCAAATAAGTGTTGTCAATCTTGTCGTGTTGACGTTTAAGAAAAAGGTTCAGACCCCTCACTGGGCACATAAACATAGTCGAATTTACCATGTTGTAGCTCAATAGGAAGGCCTCCCTAATTGGGAAATTAAACTTTGTCATACTAATAAACAGTGTCAAACTGAACATTTTGTAGTTCAAGAAGTTTATGAGAGGCCGAGTCAATATGGTTTGAGCAAGATAATATAGGACCAATATTTGGTAGGGAATTGGATGGGCAAGAGGTTCATATCGTTGATCAATATCAACTAACACCTATACCGGAGCTGGTTCAACTCGTTTTATGGAGTGAGTTTTCTGTGAGGCATTTTTTGAAGAGTTATTGGTTTTTTTTACAATATTGCAATGGTGGTACTATAATTTTTTTTTTTTTGGCCAAAAAAACCATTAATTTGATATATTTTTGTAACCAACTTTAGCCTCGATTGAATTGGTTTCTTTGTACTAGTACCACTATGATCATGCTAAAATTATGCAATATTAACCATGTTATTGCATTGTTAAATATTTTTCATATAATATATGGCCACGTTTTTATGAAGGTTCTTAATATTTGTATAGTAAATTCTACAATCATAGTTAACATACCATGCCTAAACTAGTATAGTTTATTTTTCAACTTAGTTGCTTATGCACAACTTTGTAAAGTTTTACATCATCTAGGTAGAAATGTAGTTTTACCAGCTTTTAGCTAATAAGTATATAAATTTTCAACAAATAAACTGATAAAATTTGAGGAAAAAAACCTAATTTAGCTTTTAGCTAATAAGTTTTTAGCAAATAAGTAGATAAATTTTGAGGAAAAAACCTAATTCAGAGCACATTTACTTTATAGAAAAATTCAAATGTTTTTTTTAAGTAAAATTTTATTTCGGCATCCAAAACATGCATTAGTTTATTTATTTATTTTTCCTTGAATAAAACAAGCATTAAGTTTGCTTTCCTATATAGGATCCCAGTCCACATTTCAATCATGGTAACATATCAATAAATGCAACGGCCCAACCCAGCCCAAAAGCCCCAAACAAACCAATAGATTTGGTAAACTAAACC
Source organism: Quercus robur (assembly GCF_932294415.1). Lineage (NCBI taxonomy): Eukaryota > Viridiplantae > Streptophyta > Magnoliopsida > Fagales > Fagaceae > Quercus > Quercus robur. The sequence goes on along the minus strand of NC_065535.1, from coordinate 8,924,059 downwards.
TAGAAATTACACCAATCACAACAAAAACTTATTGTCTAAATGGCCTAATAGTTGAGCCACCCTTACTGGAAAGAAAGAAATTAGACAAGAGAGTGTGTGAGAGTTATGGACTATAAGAAACTGAAGTGATACAATGCCTTCGAAGGTCGAATAGACTTCATGCTTTAGAAAGGAGAGGACAAGATGTTCTCCCTTATTGGGAAAATAATTATCATTTTTTCACTATTTATATTCAAGAAGAGGGTTAGGGCATATAAGCATAGTCGAATTTACTGTGTTACCGTTAAGAGGAGGGCCTCCCTAATTGGAGAAATAAATGGTGTCAAATTGAAATTTGTAAAGCGTGGATGAAAGAACTAGATCTATTCCAGAAGAAAAACGATAAAATTTGGTAATTTAAGGCTGTTAGACACAAGTAGGATGAGAAAATCTGTCCTCAAACTAGCTTGAGGAGTTTATATTATATTGTCTTGTTGATCAATAAAATTATACAAGAGTTCGCAGTCTTGTTCTAAAATTGCTTGATTTTTTCCCGATCTCCCTCTTTTAGTACATCTTCCCATGTTATATACTACAATCTTGGTATCATCCCTACCATACACGTGTAGGTTAGATTCAGGAAACTCCTTCCTTACCCATTTAGCACCTCCCAAAACCATCAACTAGTAGCTGTAAAGCTGCTTGATCACTGTTCAGGCATCACTTCCACATTAATGCAATCAGATAGTTGGTTGAGGGTTATTTAATGCGGAGGTAGCAGCTTTTTGAAGATATTTGTTGCCCTTCTCCTTTCTTATCCCTTGTCCAACGTCTAACCCTTAGTGGTGACGTAACTTTGAAGAAAGTCCATGATGATATGACACTCTTACTGACCTCGGACACTTGTTGGACTTTTCTCATATTATCTCTACTCTTATCTTTACTCCGTTCTCCTTATAATCTTATCTAGACTTCCTCGAATGGTCTAATGTCCTCGGATCGGGCCATAGGCCTAGTTAGCACAGCCTTAATAGTACCTCCTAATTAACTGGCCCCCACAGATATAGATGGATCTAAAAAGTAATGGGAAATATAAGAATTAAGAAAACTTTTCAATTTTATGCATAAAACTAACTACAATGTAGAATTGTAAGAGTCGGATTCAATGAATTAGGTAAATATTATTTGTCTCCACATTTGTCCAATATAAATCCTCACTTTCATTGGACTTGGAAATTAAACTTCCATAATTTTTCTCACAATATCTTTGGTTTTCTTTTTGAGAGATGTTAATTTTCAAAATATTATGTTCATTTTAAATATTTTGTTTACATTTTATGTATACGTTTTTACTTATGTAGCATTGTAATGTATTTAGGCTTATTTTTTCATATTATGTGCCAATGTATATTTTGGATATTTCATATGATGCATATACTTGGTAAGGATTTGTTTTTGGCTACTTTTAGTTCAATTAAAATTTGTAGGCGACAATGTGAACGGTGTGATTTGGTGACATATCTTGGTTGCATAAATTAGAAGAATTTTCCTCCAATAGTATTCATAAAATCAATAAGACATAAATAATTTCTTACAAAATTTATCAAAATACACCGCGCATCGCGCAAGATACCAGCTAGTAGTTCCCAAAGGCAGTAGGTAACAGTAGGTCATCTTGTTCCATTTTTAGCCTGCTTTAGAGTAATGGTGGTTACATTTACATCACAGACACAAAATGATAAGAAATTTTCTCTTCTCTTCCTAGGTCCTCCTCCTTTTGAGGCCAAAGAATTAGACAACAAAACTCAGAAACACTTTTTTCAGAACACAAACACATCATTTCCAACCATGTAACAACTGTACGTGTCATTTTTGGAAAAAAAAAATGGTATTTGAATAAAAAAGAATCGCAAAGTCATTCGGTCTTTTTTTTTTTTTTTTTTTTTTTTTTTTTTTTTTTTTTTTTTCAGAAGCCCATTCTGTCTAAATTGACCATATTCAATTGAAAGGTTATCGTCTTGAAATGGCAAAACCATACTAGTTTCCGTTATTGAAGGATGACCAATAATCTGTATCATCCAAAGACACAGCAAAACTGAGTTATAAAAGCAGAGGAAAGCAGAGTCTCTTTACTATCTCTAGTCACAAAATTTTATTCTTTGGTTTTGTGACTTGAGAGAGTTGATAGGGAAAAAAAAAATGGCCCTTTCTTTTCTCCCCTCGCTTCTTTTACCCCTTGTTGTTTTCTTTCTTTTGCATACCACCACCAATGGCGCTAAAAAGGTAACAACATTTTGGTGTTGTCATTCAAAGTTCTATGTTTTTTGTTTTCATGAAAAGGTTTTGATATTTTATGCATGTGAATAAAATTTCAGGTTCTAAATATATGTACCAGTATTGATCTGGGTATTTGATAGACTTCTATAACTGTTTCATCAATGGCCTTAATTTTTACATCTTGGTGCAGTCTTATGTTGTGTACATGGGAGCACAATCGCATCTATTTGATGCTTCATTGCAAGAACGTGACAGTGTGACGAATTCTCATTTAGACATGCTTGGATCATTCGTAGGAAGGTATAAAATTTGATAACAGGGGTCCTGTATAACTTATGTTCCTCTTTCTTTTTTCTTTTTGGTCAATGTTGAATAAAAATGACAACTTTGTTATTTATAAATTTCTTGCACAGTACTGTGAAGGCTAAGGATGCAATCATTTACTCTTATACAAGACATATCAATGGATTTGCTGCAATGCTTGATGAGAAAGAAGCAGCAGAGATTGCAAGTGAGGAATACAATCTAATTCAGTTCTCTAGATTTTTATATCGATGGCTCTGTTTTCCTCTGTTTCTGTCCCTGTTGCAAGCTAAATTTAAGCAGTTAGGACCATATCTGACAATGGCTGTGTTTTCACTTGCAGAGGATCCAAAAGTAATATCAGTATTCCCAAACCTACCAAGAAAACTGCACACAACCCGGTCATGGGAATTTCTTGGGCTTACTAAAGATGGACAAATTCCTGATTCATCAGCATGGAAAGCAGGGAGGTATGGTGAAGACGTAGTCATTGGAACCCTTGACACCGGTGAGTCTTATATTCTCTTTTACTTCAAGATTGATTGCTTTTTCCTTTCACAAAGTGTGAAGAAATATGAAAATGTTGCATGCATGTTTCTAGCCCTTAAAGTTGGCTATATGATGAAATCATATGCTTTGTATTACTGCTTTGACATGAACATATTTGACTCCAAACTCTTCTTTTTACTAGATCAATTATCAGGTCAATTTTGATATATTTCAAACCAACGTATGACGTTTCTTAGTTGATTTGACCAACCCAATTTTATATTTTTCAGATTGGAGTGTGCTGATCTCATGTTATAAAATATTATATATTAGAGATTCATGGCATGTTTGTTTTTTAACAACCCATAGTACTATATCTATATATATATATAAAATAAATATACCTTTTATATTATGATTGTAACTCTCTCTCTCTCTCTATTAATTCCTCCATTGCTTAGGTTATCCACATTCACTTATTCTTATCTTTGCAACTTGATATTTGTTATCATTCAAATTTTGCAAGTGTGAGTCACCAAAGAAATAAATATCAATTATCCATATATGCAATATGTTCACATGTATATATAAAAAATATTTGTGCAAATTTTCCTATGTTAATTGCTATTTTGTTTTGACATTTTATGGTGTGCGCTCTTTTTTCAATGGGATTGTGCTAGGTGCTTGGCCAGAATCAAAGAGCTTCCAAGATAAGGGGTATGGTCCCATCCCAGCCAAATGGCGTGGCATCTGTCAACCTGGCTATAAAGATGGAGTTCGTTGCAACAGGTCTTTTTTTTTTCCCCTCCACTCATGCCAATTCTCTAACAAATTTTGAATAGGAAATACCTCATCCGATTGTGTGTATTGCCTTAATGAGTTCATATTGAAAGATTTTATGAATACTATCAAGAAGTTTATGTTGATAACCAAAAAGAAACAGAGTTTCGATTTTGATAGCAAAATTGAGTTCATAAATTTTGAAAAGCTATTGAAAGAACTAAGGTGGTTCATTGTCACACTTGAAAACAAAGTGTGCTAATTTAGCTTCATGGGAATTATCATGTCTTAAATGCTTAAGTAAATTTTCAAAGCAAAAAACCACGTGGAATGGCTTCTAATGTAATATGATTAGATAGAAATCACCCTCTAGTCATTCTTGTTAAGTCAATCTGGTATTTGCTTGTGTTTCTACTAAGTAAGGCTTCCCTATATGCTCTCTATTCTCATATGTTCACATTTGAATATGGCCCGGCTTCACCATTTTTAATTGTTATGTATGCAGGAAGTTGATTGGAGTTCGGTACTTCAACAAAGGTTATGCTGCAGCATTAAAAACTTCTCTTAACGAATCCCTTAACTCTGCTCGTGATCTGGGGGGCCATGGCACCCATACCTTATCTACCGCTGGTGGTAACTTTGTTCCCCACACTAGTATTCTTGGCTTTGCCAATGGCACTGCTTCAGGTGGATCACCAAGAGCCCGCGTGGCTGCCTACAAGGTCTGCTGGCCAGCAACTGAGTCTGCTGGCGGGTGCTATGATGCAGATATCATGGCTGCCGTTGATGCTGCAATAAGTGATGGTGTTGATGTGCTCTCAATGTCTATTGGTGCCTCTAGCACTGAATTTTTCAGGGATGGGCTATCAATAAGTTCCTTCCATGCTGTTAAGAATAATATTGCTGTGGTTTGCTCAGCTGGCAATTCTGGACCAATTCTGGAGACTGTAGAAAATGTGGCTCCATGGATTTTCACAGTTGGGGCTAGTACAACAGACAGGAATCTTGCTAACTATGTTTCTCTTGGCAACAAGAAGCAAATCAAGGTATTGTGTATCTTATTTTTCAGTCCATGTAAAAAAATATTCTAGGGATTAATTTCAGTATGCGTATAACACGAAAGTGAGTTGTGGCTAGCCAAGTTCTGAGCTGTTTGCTTTTTCAGCTATGCCCTTACATTGATTTTGCAACAATTATTTGAATCTTAATACTAAGGTGCTTTGCCTCTAGCGTTGCAGTTGGATAAGGTGGGAGTTCAATCCTACCATTTTTTTTTTTCCATATAATGCACATTCAAGAGAGCATTATTGATAAACTAGTTCTGGAAAAGACCAGAATTTTTAAAAATTTCCTCCAAATGCAACTTTTGACAAGAAATATGTAAGTTATCCTTTTTCATTACATGAAAACAGTTGTAGTGACATTCCTAATTTTCATTGTTAGGGAGTAAGTCTTTCAGCTTCAGGCGTGCCAGGTGGAAAGTTCTATCCATTGATTAGTGCTGCAAATGCCAATATTGCAAACGTATCCACCACATCCGCGTAAGCACAACCACTCCATGTCCTCAATATAGCACATATAATTTTGTAATATCAAATTGTATGATTACCTTTCTTCAATTCTCTACCATATAAAACTGAGTTTTTTTTTTTTTTTTTTTTTTCAATCTTTCCTGGTAGTCTGCTTTGTTATGCTGGAAGTCTTGATCCAAAAAAGGTGAAAGGCAAGATTGTGTTGTGTCTACGAGGGGAGAATGCAAGAGTTGAAAAGGGCAGTGAGTGTCATAGGGCAGGTGCTGTAGGTATGATATTGGCTAATAATGTGACTGATGGGAATGATCTTTCAGCTGATCCTCATGTGCTACCTGCTTCACATATAAACTATAATGATGGCCAAATCATATTTGCTTACCTTAACAGAACCAAGTACTTATCTTTTTCACTTCTTATAGTCATTTTTGAACTAGTTAGACCCAAGATTATTTTCTAACAAGTTATAATTGTTATGAATGGATATTTCTTTGTAATAGGAACCCCACTGCTTTCGTTACTGATGTAAAGACACTATTAGGAGTAAAGCCAGCACCATTTATGGCTGCATTCTCATCTAGGGGACCCAGTAACATTGAGCCAGCAATTCTCAAGGTCTGCAAAGCAATTCAATCTTCAACATTTTTTTTTTTTGGGTATTATTTTCAAGTATACATCATGTGTAGATTCTCTTATGTGCTTAACTTTTTGTGTTAATTGCAGCCTGATATCACTGGACCAGGAGTGAGCATACTTGCTGCTTTCACCGAAGCAGAAAGTCCCACTGGATTAGATAATGACCAACGCCGATTTCCATACTCTGTACTCTCTGGCACTTCCATGTCATGTCCTCATGTTGCTGGCATTGTTGGCCTTCTCAAAACACGGTACCCTCTCTGGAGTCCGTCAGCTATCAAATCTGCAATCATGACTACAGGTAAACATTCTCTTTAAGTTCATATTGCAAATCCTTCGTGCTGTGAAGTCAGAGAAGTGTCGCACATTCTTGTTCACCACCTCTAATCTTTCCATTTCCATTTTCAAATCCAGGAAAAACCCTAGATAACACCAGGAAGTCAATTTTGGACTCATCCACTGTCGAAGCGACACCATTTGCCTATGGTTCAGGACATGTGAACCCAAACCGTGCAATGGACCCTGGACTCGTTTATGATGCAACCACTGAAGATTACTTGAACTTCTTATGTGCTCGTGGCTACAATGATACCATGATCCGATTATTTTCTCAGAAGCCTTATTCATGTCCTGATACTTTCAGTATAGAGGACTTCAACTACCCTTCAATTGCAGTTCCTAATATCCAAGCACGCAAGGTGACTCTTACTAGAACAGTAACTAACGTTGGTTCTCCAGGCACATACAATGTGCGTGTCAGGCAACCCTTTGCAGTTTTCGTCACTGTCAAACCTAGAGTTTTGGAGTTCAAGACAACTGGTGAAAAGAAGACCTTCCAGGTTATTATTACGCCCAATTTTGCCAAATTAGGCACTAGAGCTGGCTATGTATTTGGAGATATGATTTGGTCAGACGGCAAGCACTCAGTCAGGAGTCCTATTGCAGTGAATCTTGCTAGCTAGAAATAAAAAAAATAGGTCCATTTTTTAGATGTTTTCATTTGCTACAGCCTACGGTGTTCTATGTTGAAATAACAGAATTCGTCTTTCCTCTTGGACACAATAATTATGTAATCCTAGTTCTAGTTGAAAATGAAAATAGAAACATCAAGATGATTTGATTATTTGATTGCCTTCAGTATCTTACGCATCTTTCTTGTTCCTTCAAAGTGCATCACCGCGTGTAAACCCCAAAATGTTGGCTTATTGGAATAATACTCTCATTCATCATGATGACTCATAAAGTTGTACTAATTGTCATTACTCTCCAATAGGCTGCTCTAGACCATGTATATGACATTCCATGAAACTTCACATGGCATTAGTTTATATTCAGAACTTGCAAGTCTTTATTAATTACGAAGCAAACGTTCCCTTCCTTCAAGGACATCCAATAAAATTTGAATGCTACTAACAACTAACAAGTTAATCTAACAAGCTATAAGGCTGACTGGTACAACTTTATTGGTAAACTATAAATTAAATTATTTTATGATTAGGCTTAGTAGACCCCCTGACGTAGGACAACCACACTATTTCAATGGAACAATTAAACCATAAAATAAACCCTAGGAGTCAGCACCTAAGGGCTGCTTGGAGTCAACACCAAGCAAAAATTGAAACACACATTTTTTTTTTTTAATTCTCAAAATTGTCTTACAATAATAATAAAAAAGTGCTTAAATAGCTAACAATAAAAATGCATAAAGAAACCCTAATTATTAAATGCTCAATCTTACTTAGTCTCAAGCCCAATAACTAATAGGCTCCATCCATAAGGCCACAGGTTGGACCGTCTTCTTTTGCTCTTCCTCCTATACGTGCGTGTAATTGGGGGCTTGTACCTTATGTCCGCACCAACTCCCACCGGGTGAGAAGAACTTAATCCCGTTGAGTGGAAATCTAAAGAACTCTGATAGCACTCCAACAAGTCTGGATCCAGTCACTGTAGCCATCTTGAGTAATCCATGTGCAATCAGAATCCAGTTGCCCTCGCCACCGAACTAGGAAACGGCGAAATCCTCCATCCCTAGTAGAAATAATCTGCTCATCTAAAATAGCATCAATAGATTCTTTATGTGCATAGAGCAGATTTAAGGGTAAAGGGGTGGGAATAGGGGCATCAATAGGATTAGGCAAAGACTCATCAAAAGGGGTATCAAGAGTAGCTGTGGGGCTTTTATGAGCAACTAGATCCTCAATATTAAAGGAGGAGCTAATACCATAATCATGAGGAAGGCCAAGGAAGCAATCTTCTACTCGTATACTAGACTATAATCTATCTATAATAGTCAAAGATGTTTTTGTCACATAAATTTCGGTAGTTCTACAATTTTACATATCATTTTTTTTTTTTTTAAATCTAGATGCAACTCCACTTGAAGCCCAGGGTTCAAGTGAAACCTCTTGAATTGGCTAAATGAAACCACTTGAAGCCTTATGTCTGAATGGCCTAATGGTTAAGCTACTTGAGTTGGCCAATGAAACCACTTGAAACCTTATATCATTGTATAAATGGCCAAATGATTAAGCTAGCTGCTGCACAAGAGTGCAAGAAACTGAAGTGATATAATGCCTTTGAATATCAAGATGTAGCACCTTAAGATGCACCTTAGGATGACATAGCCTTAAAGTTAAGGGCGGGGTTCAAACAAGGAAAGACTTACAGTTGATACCTAGGCACCCAAAGACTATGAAGGACGTAGTAAGCGATGAAATGCTTTGGGGAGTTGAAAATAAGCGTAGATTTTAAGATTTTGAATAAGTTAGCCTTTTGATCTACTACTGAATCCAGGAGCAAGCAATACAACCTAGAATACTTCTCTCTTGTTGGGCAAATAAGTGTTGTCAATCTTGTCATGTTAATGTTTAAGAAAAGGTTCAGACCCCTCACTGGGCACATAAACATAGTCGAATTTACTATGTTGTAGCTCAATAGGAAGGCCTCCCTAATTGGGAAATTAAACTTTGTCATACTAATAAACAGTGTCAAATTGAACATTTTGTAGTTCAAGAAGTTTATGAGAGGCCGAGTCAATATGGTTTGAGCAAGAAAAGATAGGACCAATATTTGGTAGGGAATTGGATGGGCAAGAGGTTCATATCGTTGATCAATATCAACTAACACCTATACCGGAGCTGGTTCAACTCGTTTTGTGGAGTGAGTTTTCCATGAGGCATTTTTTGAAGAGTTATTGGTTTTTTTTACAATATTGCAATGGTGGTACTATAATTTTTTTTTTTTTTGCCAAAAAAACCATTAATTTGATATATTTTTGTAAACAACTTTAGCCTTGATTGAATTGGTTTCTTTGTACTAGTACCACTATGATCATGCTAAAATTATGCAATATTAACCATGTTATAGCATTGTTAAATATTTTTCATATAATATATGGCCACGTTTTTATGAAGGTTCTTAATATTTGTATAGTAAATTCTACAATCATAGTTAACATACCATGCCTAAACTAGTATAGTTTATTTTTCAACTTAGTTGCTTATGCACAACTTTGTAAAGTTTTACATCATCTAGGTAGAAATATAGTTTTACCAGCTTTTAGCTAATAAGTAGATAAATTTTCAACAAATAAACCGATAAAATTTGAGGAAAAAAACCTAATTTAGCTTTTAGCTAATAAGTTTTCAGCAAATAAGTAGATAAATTTTGAGGAAAAAACCTAATTCAGAGCACATTTACTTTATAGAAAAATTAAAATGTTTTTTTTAAGTAAAATTTTATTTCGGCATCCAAAACATGCATTAGTTTATTTATTTATTTATTTTTAATAAAACAAGCATTGAGTTTGCTTTCCTATACAGGATCCCAGTTCACGTTTCAATCATGGTAACTTATCAATAAATGCAATGGCCCAACCCAGCCCAAAAGCCCCAAACAAACCAATAGTTTTGGTAAACCAAACCTAGAAATTGCACCAATCACAACAAAAACTTATTGTCTAAATGGCCTAATAGTTGAGCCACCCTTACTGGAAAGAAAGAAATTAGACAAGAGAGTGTGTGAGAGTTATGGACTATAAGAAACTGAAGTGATACAATGCCTTCGAAGGTCGAATAGACTTCATGCTTTAGAAAGGAGAGGACAAGATGTTCTCCCTTATTGGGAAAATAATTATCATTTTTTCCCTGTTTATATTCAAGAAGAGGGTTAGGGCATATAAGCATAGTCGAATTTACTGTGTTACCATTGAGAGGAGGGCCTCCCTAATTGGAGAAATAAATGGTGTCAAATTGAAATTTTGTAGTTTAAAAATGAGAGAGTAGGTCAGTTTGGTTTGAGCAAGAAAATGGCGAGACCAATATTTTGCAAGGAATTGGATGGCTTCATATCATTAGATTAATAACAACTAGGATTCTAAAAAAAAATAATAATAATAATAACAATTAGCACCTTAGAGCATTCGTATCAAAGGTTCTAAATTTTTTAGCTTTTAGCATCTCAAAAGGCTACTTTATCTATTTTACTACTTCACTTTAAAATACATCGAACATCAAAAGTTCTATTTTTTTAGCACTTCATTTAAAATAATATAAACAACTCATTAAAATAAAAAATAAAAATAAAAAATCACCACAAAATCTACAACAACCAACCACAACTCATCACCACTAGCCACTGCACCTCCACTACCAACAACAAACACTGTGGTATCTATAACTCACCACCCACCGCACAAAAAAAAAAAAAAAAAAAAAAAACCCAATCTATCACCACCAGCCACAAGACAACACACCATCACAACCATAACCACAACCCACTGCCACAGCCAATATCAACCACCATCACCACTACAACCACCAATCCACAATACCCATACCCAAAATCAATTACCACCACCACCACAGCCAAAAATCCATAAGACCCACACCCAAAATCAACCACCACCACAACTACAACCACCAATCCACAAGAACCACACCCTAAATCAACTACCAATCCACAAGACCCACCCCCAAATCAAGTACCGCCACATCACCACTGCCAATTCATAAAATTCACTCCAAAAATCAACCACCAATCCACAAGACCCACACCTAAAATAAACCACCACCACCACCTCCACAGGGCCAAAATTCGGAATTAACAGTGTTTTTCAAACAATGCAATTAGTAGGCGTGGTTTCAAAAGTATATATTTTATTAACATCTTGAGTCTTAGAGGGTCGATTTTGGGCTATAAATCGAGTCTTTGAGGGTTGGTTTTCATGTTCTAAAAAGGTTTGAGGTGGCACTTTGTCCACCTAGAAATCAAGTATTTAAGCGTCGACTCGATTTATATATCGACGCTTAAATACTCGATTTGTTCTATAAAACTTTAATCCAACAACTCAGCATAAATCCAACCAAATCCACCCCTAACAACCACCTAAAATCCAAATTCCACCCCTACCAACCACCTAAAATACATATTAAAAAAATAAAAACCCCAAAACCCATCAGATCAGAGAGAGAAAGAATCCCAGGAGAGAGAGCTCACCTCACCTCACCTCGCTGGGTTGATGCTTGGGTCGCGTGACCCTGGTCACGTTGCCTCGGTCGCGCTACTTGGGTTGCACGGATTGGGTCGCATTGCCGGGTTGCGCACGGTGGTGGCGTGGTCTGGCTGGATCGGGCGGCTATGGGTTCTTTGGTTTCTGGTCTGATGAGAAGGTGGGGTGTTGTAGTGTAAGGAGGCTGAATATATAAGGAATTTATAAATCGAGTCTCTAAGACTTGATTTCTAGATGGTCGTCACATGGAAAAAATGTAATATCAAACATTATCAGACCAGGAAAATTGAGTTTTAAAAACTCGATTTATAGGCCCTAAATCGAGTCTCTTTGACTCGAGATGCTAGTAAAAAATATAGTTTGAAAACAGTGCCTATTAATTATATTGTTTGAAAACCAATGTTAATTCCTAATTTTGGCCCCTCTACAGCCACCAATCCACAAAACCCACTCTCAAAATCAACGACTACCATCATCACCACAACAACTCACACAAACCCATACCAATAGCCCAGGCACGAACCAAGGATAACCACCAACGAGTACAGACCACCACGACAACGAGAAGAGAGAGACTAGGATGAGCAACCTTGAGCCATTGTGTGAGAGGATAGAGGTGATGGAGGAGAAGTGAGATAGAGAGGGTGGAGAGAATGGGAATGGCCGAATGGGTTGTAGGCAAGAGGGGAGAGGAGAGAGAGAGAGAGAGAAAGGAGAATGAAGAATAAAATCAAATAAAAATTTTATAACATTTAGCTACAGCGAGTTGTTACTATTAATAGCTCACTGTAGCTAGGTGCCAAATTTTTTCAGATATAGCATCATTGATGGAGCTTTTTTTTTTTTTTTTTTAGAGCTATAAAAATAGCATTTCATCTCTTTTACAACTTTTGTTGTGAATGCTCTTATAGTAGGGCTAACTTAAAACATTTTATGGTTTAAGGAGATAATTTAAAGTAGAGAGTTATTAGTTTCTTCCAATATCCCAATGATATTACTATCGTTGAATGATTATTTGCAAAAAAACATCAATTTGATATATTTTTTAAACAATTTTAGTCTCAATTGAATTGATTTATTTGTACTAGTACCACTATAATCATGCTAACCGTCTAAAAAAACTATAATCATACTACAATCATGCAATATTAAACATTTTATTAGCATGTTAAATGTTTTTTTTCATGCTGTATACAACTACATTTCTATTATCAAAAGTAAACACAAAAATTCTGTTAGTTAAATATATTTATAGTAAAAGTTATACAATTATAGGTGACATACCTTGACTAAATTATTATAGTTTATTTTTCAACTTATTAGCTTTAGTTGCTTTTGCACAACTTTGTATAGTTTCACATCATCTAGTCTAGATAGAAGTAGAAATATAGTTTTACCAACTTTTAGCTATCTTCTTTTTTTTTTTTTTAAAAAAAAAAAAAAAAAAAACCTAATTCAAACCAGATTTAAAGTTCTAATATATTTTGTCCCATTTATTTATCCTTGAAAAGAAGCATCCTAAGTGGTTCACTAGAATTTTTTTCCCAATTAACCCTAAATATCAAACAATTTTGTTAGCTGTCACGTTTCAAAACAATCTGGAAAACTAGCTGTAAAGACTCAATTTGTAGAGCGTGGATATAAAAGAACTAGATTAACTTCAAAAGAAAAACGATTAAACTTCACGTTTTTAGATGGATTAACATAAATATTACGATCAATTTCCCCTTTAATCAAGCTAAGTTCTTTATTTCAAAAGGTTTTCCTCTAAGCGTCCTTTGTTTAGAAGTTCTGATCTCCTTTTTCTCAATGCATTCTTTCATGTTATATACTGCCCTTTTGGTGTCATATTTACCACACACGTGTAGGTTGGATTCGGGAAATCCCTTCCTGTCCCATCCAACACTTCTTGGATCCTTTAACCAGCAGCTGTAAGGCTGCTTCATCACTATTCAGGCATCACCTCCACATTAATGCGGCCAGAGAGTTTGTTGAGAGGTAATTAATGCGAAGGCAACAGTTGTTTAAGATATTTGTTTACCTTTTCTTTTTTACCCTTGGTCTCATATCTCACCTTTAGTGGTAATGTAGTTCTAAAGTGTGTTTGTAACAATATGGCGTTCAGGTCATCCTCAAACACATATTGCCGAGAAGGAATTTGTTCTCGGACGAATGTTAAACCCACCTCATGTGATATTTACTCTTCTTTTCATTTGGTTCCCCTTATAACCTTATATGGGCCTCCTCGGACGGTTTTACGTCCTCGGATGGGCCACAGGCCCAGTTAGCTCGGTTTTAATAATTATTGATTAACCGGCCCCCACACTAGCATGTCAAGTTTCTGAGTCTCGATTTGTAAGTTGTGGTAGGTGATGTGGAAAAAAAAATTCATGTGGAACTCGAGTTCCACCATTTTATTTTCCCTTTCTTCTTCTTCCTCGCGTCTGTTCGTTCTTCATCGTTGCTGAAGACTCTGAAGATCAAATCATCCACCTAGTCGTGTCTGTTCGTCCACCCAGTCGCTAAAGATTAGATCATCTACCAGCATTCTTCTTTAACCAGATCGCCCACCCAGCACTAGATTGTCTTCTTATGTGCTGCGTTTTTCTTTAGGTTTGTTATTCTTCAAGTCCGACAAAAATTGAGTTTTGAAGACTTGGTTTTGCTTTTTAGAACTTGAGTCTTATAGACTTGAGATCTATGTGGCTAAATTGCTCCGCAGTAGCAGTAAAACTCGAGTTTGAAAGTCTCGATTTTTATCATTGATCTCAAGTTTTTAAAACTCAAAATGCTAGTTTCCAAAATTTTTCCGACCGTATGTTAACTTATTATAATTTTTCCTCTCACAGTGCTAAACTGCAAAATCCCTCTGGTTCACTGCACATGATCCCGGCCCATGTTTCAATCACAACCACACATCAGACTCAACGGCCCAGCCCGGCCCAAAGTCCAAAACAAGCCGGTAAATTTGGCGGTTCGATACGAATCCTAACCCTAAAAATTGCGCCAATCCTAAAAAATTTCAAAACTTTTTGCCGCCTAAAAGTAAAAACCCAATATAGTCACGACCTGTAATACTATTTTCATTTCTAAAAAATTAGAATTAGAATTAGAATTTCACAAATTAGATTATAGATCTGACAAAAAACCCTAGTTGTTCTCCATTGATTTCATCACAGAGAGATATGGAGAGCGACGATGATTTTCAGCTACTCCCACAATCGGAAGAGATTTCTCCTTCGGAAAGAAAGCTGAAGCGCTTGAAGAAAGCAATTAGGGTTTCCACCGAGCCTTCCTCGCCTTTGTTGGATTTCCCTAAATCTGAAGCCCAAGATTCGGAGGAGTTGAAGGAATTGTCGCCGTCGGGGGCGGGATCTGAATCGGAATCGGAGGAGGGTTTTGATGGAGGAAATGAATTGGATTTTGGTTTGGGTGGCGAAGAAGAAGAAAAAGAAGAAGAAAATGGTTTGGGGGTTAAGACTAAGAGGGTTTTGGAGTTTGACTCTGTGGGTGACGATTTCGTCGCAAAACGCGACGATCCGAGCGAAGAGATGGGAGATGGGGCTGAGGATCTGAGAATTGAGGAGCCAGTGAAGAAACGACGTAGTTCTGATGAGCTTGATGAAAATGTAGACAACAAGAAGACGAAGAAGAAAAAAAAGAAGAATGTTGATGAGAGTGTTGTTGATCTTGATGCCACCACCAAAAAAATGACTAAAAAGGTATTTCTTTCCCTCTCTCTCTTTTGGGTTTTGTTTTTGTTTTTGTTGTAATTAATAGTGGCTGCTATTTTTACAGGAAAGAAGGGACAATCTTAAGCAACTTCGTGCTGAGTCTCAGAGACTCTTACGAGGTATAAAGTTATGTTTAAGACCCTTTATTTTGTTGAACTTGTTTGTATAGTTTGATTTAGTGGATTTAATTAGTTTTACCATTTTGTCTTTGTTGTTAGAAACTAGAGATGCATCATTTAAACCCGTACTGCTTGTTCAGAAGCCGATATCTTCAGTTTTGGAGAAGATTCGCAAACGAAAGCTGGAGATTGCAAAAAAGTGGGTAGTTTACTTTGGGTTTATATTTATGTACATATTGGTCAATGTATTTATGCTTGTTTTGTGTGTGGCAGATCTGTTGCTATAAACAGTATGTCTTTTCTTGATGATGATGATGATGGCGATGATGGTTTTGTAAGGGAGGTGGTAGTGGATTGTAATTCAGGTAGTCCTATTGATGAAAATAGGGGAAATGGAGTGGTAAAAGTGGCTAGTGAAGAAACGATTGAATTTCCTGTTAACATGAAGAGCAATTTAGATGAGCTATGTATGGATGAACCAAGTGATATTAAAGATCACTCCAGCCGTAAAAGTATACTTTCCCAAATGGTGAGTTATAAGGCACGACAAATTCTTGATGAATTTAACTGTTGTAAAATGAAAAAAGTGTAGGCACACTAATTTAATACCATAAAGGATTGCGCATACATGGTTTTACATATGTCAGAACTCTTTTTTACCTCAACAAGTTAAACATTTGATGTATCCATGAATTTGATTTAGCCATTTAGGGTAATTCCTATTTCAGTGTGTATGTACTCACTGTGTGCAACAATCACTACCTTTGGTTTATTAGGTTTTTGTTGGATTGAATGTTTTGTCCCAAAATCACTTGTATATACGCTTTAATAGCTAGTACGTATATGGAGAATTGTTGGAAGTTTGTAAATGATGTTTCCCTATATTTATATTGAGCAATGTGTTTTTTTTTTTTTTGTTGAGAAGAGCAATGTGTTTGTTGATGACTTGATGTGAATATGTGATCTGGCAAGAAGGCAAGCAATGTTAAGTTGAATGGCAACATCTCAGAAGCTTGAAATATACAATTATAATTGCACAACATTTTGGTCATCACTTTAAACCCTCTAAGTGTGACACGTAAATTAGGTCTTTTGTTATTGTAGTGATCATTAGAGTTGGTGCTTCTCAGAAGTTAGGCTCTTTTTTTTTTTTTTTCCTGGTTGCAACTTTTAGAATGTAATTTTGATAGCACTGATGGTGAAAAGGGTTTCATATTGCTGCTGATCCCAAATCCTAATTAGTTGTGATAAAGGCTTGGCTGAGTTGAGTTTTAGTAGCATAGTCTGTAGACTTGTGCAAGAGGGGTGTTTGCTGCTTTATTTTGGGATGGACTAGCCATATGTTGTAATGCCTCTACGTTGCAGGATGTGGATGAGGAATCCAAACAAGAATTTCGAGCTCCAATTGGTGATACCCAGGTACTTCTTCCCCCCCTCTGCCCCCAAAAAAAACTGAATTGTTTGGAAGTTATTCTTACCCTATTGGTGTGTTGTATAAAAAATTAGGGCTGTGTTCTGATTCAAAACAAGTAACTCTAAGGATGATCAGTCTATTTGTATGCTGTAGGAGCTGTTTTCTGATTCCCAAACAAGTGACTCTATGGATGAGCTACCTAGCAAGACACCCAGCAGTCCCTTGGAAGAAGTTATGGCTCCATCCATTCTTGCAATGAATTTAAAGCTTGATTCTGCTCCTCCTGATGATGTGTAAGTGTTTGTAGAATTTCTTTCTTTTACAGTTCTACACAGCAAAATCATTTACTGTTTTGTGACCTTATTTTCATTACACCTCAAGTTCCCTTGTTAGGATATCACTCACAGGGAATAGATTGCTCTCTGTTTCTGTATTGTATGGTTTTACTTATTTATGTTTGTCTATGACAACCGGTTCCTTTTCTCACCATCTGAATAATCATTTATCAATTAAAATGGTATTTTTTTGTGTGTGAATATTTTATATATATATATATATATATATTTATTTATTTCGTGTGTGTGTGAATTGTGATCCATACTATAGTTGGCTATTATAAACTTGAGGCATACCTTACTGGACTCTACATTATCTCCACAGTCTAGGTGTTCTAAAATGTAAAGTTGATTATTGCTTCTCTTTTGTAGTTCTTCTGACGAAGAGGGCAATGACAAGGAGAACATTGCTCCCCATCCACATGGATTAACTGATTTATCTTCATTTCATGATCCTGTTAAAGCATTTGTTGATGATGAAGCAGAGGAAGAAGATGACAGTGATAATGACATGCTTCGATTCCAAGATAATGAAGAAGATGAGGACAATGAGGATTTAGAAGAACTTAAGGATATGATAGCAACTGGATATGAAGAAAAGCCAGTTGATAATGAGAAGCGTAATCAACTTCATCAGAAGTGGCTTGAACAACAGGATGCGGCTGGAACAGAAAATCTTTTGCAGAAATTTAATTGTGGTTCAAAATTGAAAGAAACAACTTTGCTTGAAGAGGAAGAAGATGAGGAAGGTGATGAATACAAAGAAGATTTTGGCGATGAAGCTGCAGAAGATTCTAACCCAACAAATGTTGCCCGGATGAATTTAAAAAAAGCAAAGCAAATGATTCCTCAAATGTTTACGGATAAGGATGATGTATATTTATCATCTGATGATGAGGAAACAGAAAAGAGGCTAGCTAAGCAGTGCCTATTTGAGAAATCTGTGAGTTCTTAGCAGTTTATTTATTATTATCTTCAGAAATATGATTTATTTTCTAATGCTTTATCAGAATTTTCTGCTATCTTGTCTAATAATGGATCTGGTCTGTATTAGATATATCAATTATGCTATTTGTTCTGAGTATTGTACAATTCACAGAAGGTTATGATATGAAACAGGAGCCAGCTATGTTTTTGTCACCGGCAGAGGATGAGAGTTCCAGAGAAGTTTTTGGTCTTATAAAGAAGTTGAATATTGTCCCTGACTCTAAGAAGAAAGCCAAAACACCTTGTATGGTCTTTAGTATATTAGTTCTATATTTTACTCATCAAAGAAAAAGAAAAGTTCTGCATTATATTTCAGCCACCAGTCTTCTGTGTTTATTTTGTTATGCTTCTTATCTTATTGTTATTGCTATTTTTATTTTATGCAGCCCTTTTTAAAATGCCACCTGTTGGAGGAAAGAGTAACATACTGTCCAAGGTAAACCAGTTTGCACTTGGGATTTTGAATGTAGATTGCAGTATTGTTAGCTATGCTATTTTAATTGATTATCAGTTTCTGTAACAAAAAGAGTATCCAAACTTAAACCAGTGTGCTGAAGTGAAATATCAAAGAACACATTTTTTGTTTTAGATCTCATACCAAAGGTATGCCAGATAGTCTGCATGTTCTATTTCCATGATGGTGATAGCTGGTTCCTGTCTCCTTTCCCTTTTCTAACTTCTAACATGCATATTCGTGAACATTTTTTGCACACTGGGAATCCAGTTCTCATTTTCTGCTTCCAACTTTATTTTTAATAAATTCTGTGCACATACACATATTGATGGGAGATACCAGTTATAAAGAACATTTTGAATTAACTATAACTACGGCATTGGTTATTCTTGCAGTCTTCTTTCCTTGGTAGGGGGTCAAATCATTCCTTGCCCTCATCCCAAAAGAAAGCATCAGGCAAAGTTCGTTCTTTTATTTTTGGTCGAGATGACAGCAATAGCAGGAGTTCAATCTCAATGTCTGGTCTAGATGACAGCAACAGCAGGAGTTTAATCTCAATGTCAGAGGGTTCTTCTGATGCGGTAAGCTCAAACAGGGAGCAAGGCTGAAGTATATACAAATTTTCTTGCTTGCTTCATTTTTGATATATTTTTACTTGCTGCACTTAGTCAGCAATCTGTTTTACCATAAGGTGATTAAAGGGAGGAGGTGGGGGGGGGGGGGGGGGGGGGGAATTATTATTGGAGATGCAATGAGAATATTGAGGTTTTATAATTTCTGGGTTGGTTGCAATTGATTAGGGACTATCAGAATGCACCTCTATTGATAGCATTTCAACCGTGAAGTTTTAGTTTACCATCACAGCATTCATTCCAGTTGCTCCTGTGGCATTTTCTTAATGATAGAATGCTAAATATATCTTTCTCAATTTATCAATTTTATTTGAACATGCAGATTCAGAGAGAGAATCAACCAAAAAGGCCTGCTTCAGCCAAGTTCAGTAACTCACAAACTAAAGCTAGTACCCAGAACACAAGATCTGTAGCTGAAATGAAGTCAGGTACTTCACTGTTTGAGATATTAAGGCGATCTTCCCTGCAATCTGAGCAGTGCACTCGAGATAGTATGGTTGTGCAAACTGAATCCGTATTTGCTGCATTTAAATTGTCAAAGAAGCCAATAAAGACAGAAGGAAAAGCTTGATGTGTATATATAAGAATGCCTTGTTATTGTTTGACTCAATGTTTTTTGAGAAGTTCATTTGTTTATCATATATTCTTTACATCTATTTGAGCCCATTTCAGAAGCCCTGGTTACCTTATATTTAGCTCTGAGTTTGGGTCATATCAGATTGCCTTTAATGGGAATCTTGATGGGGATCTGCTGTGAGCCTGTGAAAGTAATGCTGTTCCTGTATATATTGGTTGCATGCTTGCAATGCATTCCCTCTTTCTGGTTCAAATCAATAGACTACTGGGAATGTTATTTCCTGGAAATGAATTTGTGCCTCGAGTTTGGGAGTACTTAACACCTGTATAATACTATAATCTATACGAGTAATGTTGATGTTCCAACGTCAGTTCACTGATTGGCAAGCAAATGATCAGTCGGTTACTGAAGAATTGTCCCTTTGGTGACATCAACGGCCATGATCTTTGTCATATCATTCAACGGCAAATAAACTTATCATGCCTTTAACTCAATTTCAGTTATAAAATTTGAGAATAATATCTTGGCTAATATATATATATATATATAAAGTTTCAACTTTTGATTATTGCTCTTATCATCAAATTAAGAAAGGTTAATTGATTTTTAGTATATGTGAGATTGAATTTTAGATTTATTATTTGATGATAAAAGACTTTATTAGTAGGTTTTAATTAGCTCAACTGATTAAAATTATCATTGAATAAGAGATTTAAAGTTCGATTTTTATCTACACTAAAAATCAATTGGTATGATGATAAAATCTTTTTTACACCAAAATCATTAAGGCTTCATTTGGGAGTTCATAAGGGAATGAAATAGAATGAAATGAAATAATCATAAGAGAATAGAAAATAATGGAATGGAATGTATTAAGCAAGGGAAAATAATGAAATTTTTTTACACCAAAATCATTAAGGGTACATTTGTTACACTAAACGTGGATTACAACAGGAATAGTAATCTTTATTATCAAGAATAAAATGTGTTGTAATTGAATAACCAAACCTATTCATTAGTTTGATTGCAAGTTGTAACATTAGAATAAAACTTATGATTTATTTTAGGAAATACCTCATTTATATAATTATATTTCCTATAAAATAATATATTTTAAATTTTAGAGAGATGAGTTATTTTTTTATGATTTTTTATTTCCATAATTGTTAGGTGAATATGAAAAATTTATTTATTTGGAAATGTGTTAATGTTAGAAATTATTATATCTACTAAGAAATAGCTATTACAACCCTTTTAGAGAGGAATAACTATTCTTCATTTTAAAGAATAGCTATTCATAAGGAATAACTATTCCTTATAATAAAAATATAACCAAGCTATTGAATAACTAAACCATAGGAATAACTATTACATTACGGTGCTTATTACAATCTACTAAACGTGCCTTAAGGCTTTGTTTGGGAGTTCATAAGGGAATAAAATAGAATAATCATAAGAGAATAAAAAAGAATGGAATGAAATGTATTAAGCAAGGGAAAAGAATGAAATTAAATGAAATTAAATAACCTTGATTAGATATTTTAAAATAAATGAATAAAATAAATAGAATGTAAGTAATTTTGTTTGGAAGTAACATAAAGAGAATGAAATAGATTCATTTTATGACAATATTACTATTAGATCTTTATTTTAAAATAAATCGTTTAATATATAAAAGTATTTTGAGAATTTTAGTAAAAAAGTCATTAAATTTAATTCAATAAGTAAAAATTTTCTTAAAATTTATTTTTATTTTTATTTTTATTTTTTAATAAAAAGACTGTACAATTTGAGTCCACTAAAACTCTCTTTTGATAAGATGACAGGGGCTAGGAATTATCGATGACAAATCTTTATATTTACATAAAACCCGGAAAAAGAAAAAATTTCAAACGCATTGCCAATGTCTCGAAAGGTGTTAGTCACAAGCTATCTCAAGAAGCCACCAGAGATCGAACCAATAAGATTTCAAAATTTAACCTTTTTTTCAACCTTTATCCTTTTTGACTTTGAAATTTTTTGAGGTGTGTTACGGTGGGGAGGGAAACACTGGAACAGTGTACGACCTAGTTTTTGGACAGAACATTGTTTTCCCTCGTGATGAGAAGCGGAAAAGTATCTAACTGGCCAGAGCTCTCTTTGTCTCTCACTAAAAGAGGAAATAATCTATACGTGTCACACTCTCATAGGTCCCTAATAAACTATTAAGTACGCTCACCGGACTGAATCATTCCCTACAATTGCACCTAAAAATGGGTTCAGACTTCAGACTTCAGACATCTTCATAGTCTTTCTCAGACAAAGGTCAAAACTGAAAGCTCAAAAATCCTTAACACAAAACAGTGAAACACAGCTTACCTTTCTAAATCAGAAGATCCCCAAATTGAGATTCCTCAAAAATCAGTCACGGGATTTTAAATCTTAGTTGTCCAAAACCCTCTTAGATCCAAACACCCAAAATATAATATAAGATCCATCCGAAATCCACGCGTGTGCTATAATGGCCAAACGCTGAATCTAGTCACCTAAAAACCCAAGTCCAAGGCTTCTACAAATGGCGAATAGTCCACACAGAGGCAAGTTTTTCTTACTCTATTTGCTTTTCATTTTCACTTCTGTTTCACTATTGGTAAGCTCTAGCTCTAGCTCTCTCTCAATCCAACACGAGCACGAACATGATTCTTGTGCTGCACCCAGCACAGAACTTACTAGTAAATTCAATGAGCAACAAGTTTTATTGCACCAGCTTGAGGATTTAGTGAGAAACCTTAGTGAAATAGTTACTAAATTAGAATCAAAATTGTCGGAGTCTCCGAAGGTGGCATATACGGATAAGAGGCACAATCTAGATAATGAAAAGGCTAAAAGGGGTAAAAGGGTAGGTAAGGATTTAGAGGAAGACGAATTGGGAGGTGAAAATCGAGAGGGAGAGGGAGAGAAAGCGAGGGCGGTTTCTGTAACCAAGTTTAGCCCATTTTGGTCTGAGAGGTTTCAGTTTGTGTCGGCTGTGAAATTGGACTCGGATGCTACTTGTATTCATGTGTTGCCGTTTCGGGATTTCGAGGGGCTTAGTAAGTATGTTGCAGTTGGGGATGAGAGAGGGAGGGTTTATGTGTTCTTGAGAAATGGGGATGTTTTGGTCGAGTTTTATACGAGGTCAGATTCGCCTATTACAGCCATGCTTTCGTACATGTCAGTTTATAAGAATGAGAGTGTTGTGGTGACGGGGCATAAGAATGGTGTGATCTTGATGCATCGGATTTGGGAGGTGTCGAATGGAGATGAACTGAGTTCACTTTTCATGGAAAATGGGGGCAAGATCGTGTCAACTGAAAATGGGGAAGATGGGCTTCCGATCAACATCTTGGAAGTGCATCATGTTGGGAGGATGAGGTATATTTTGTCTGTGGATGGTAGTGGAAGGATTAGGGTTTTAACAGAAAATGGAACTGTTTTTGGTTCAACCATGCCAGCAAGCAAGCCACTTGCGTTCTTAAAGCAACGACTTTTGTTTTTGACAGAGAGTGGTGCAGGGTCGTTGGATTTGAGGAGCATGAAAGTTAAGGAGTCTGAGTGTGAAGGCTTGAACCATTCTCTTGCACGGTATTATGTTTTTGATGCCACTGAAAGGTCAAAAGCATATGGCTTTACCTCAGAAGGTGATTTGATTCATGTGTTGCTCTTGGGGGATATAATGAACTTCAAATGCAGGGTTAGATCCAAGAGAAAAATGGACATTGATGAGCCTCTTGCATTTCAGGCAATTAGGGGGTTTTTGCTTATTGTTAGTGAGGAGAGGGTCTTTGTGTATAATGTTTCATCTCATCATTATGTTAGGGTTGGTGCACCTCGGCTTCTTTTTTCTGCTGGTCTGGATGATATCAGATCATCTTTTCTAAGTAATCAAGCAGTGGATGTGGATGCTGAGAGAAGAACAGTGATACCCTTAGTAGCCAGTGATCGTGAAAAGCTTGTTGTTCTCGGCCTCGGAAGTGGGTACGTGGGAATGTATCGTTCTAACCTTCCAATATTTAAAGGGGAGTTTAATACAATTGTATGGACCAGCCCTGTGTTATTCTTCATACTTTTTCTATTTGGGGCTTGGCAATTTTTTGCTAAGAAAAAGGAAGCACTGACTTCATGGGGGCCAGATGATCCTTTTAGCTCCACATCAGCCACGACTGGAGCTCCATTAGGAACTGGTTCTGGGGACAGATCTTTTGTAGACTCTTCTTCTAGAGGTTCTGATATGATGGATCTTAGAAGTAGTGGTCTAAGAGGTCCATCGAGAAGGTATGTTTCTCCCACTCGTTATCCTGGTGGAGCGACTAATTCCTTTAGACCGTCTTCTGCAGATCATAACTCTCGACCAGCTTCTGTTGACCCAAATTTCAGAGCAACTTCAGAGTTAAAATTCAGGGGTTCAGCTTTAGAATCTTCTGGTTTTCCAAAAAGAAGGGAGAGTCTGTTTGTAAGCAATCAAGTTGTAGATGATAACAATTGACTTCTTGAATCAATTGCATGAACTTTTGCTTCAGAAGTCTCAGAGTTCCTTCAGATTTTTTCCTTAGGACCGTTCATTTTGGCATCTGCAGGGGCTGTTCAAACTGGCAATATCTGTAACTTGCAACTTTGTAACTTCTTGTAGCTCAAGGAAATAATGAAAAAAAGTTTTAGCATTTTTTTTATAAAAAAATTCCTTTATTTTGTTTGTTGTAGAAAGATGGAAACAGAACGTGTATAATACAAATATAGAAGCAAATAAGATTCTCCTTTAGGGATTCATCAAATTGCAATGGTTTGTGTTGTTTTCGTTTGCTGAAAACCTGAGATGTAAAAGGTCAATCATTTATCTCGAAAAGCAACGGGCGATTCTTTTGCAACCTTCATCATTATTTTTTTGTTTTGTTTTTGGGTGGCTTATTATTGTTAGGTGGCTAAATAGCATGAAGTAAACCAATTTTAACACAATTTTTTGGTCGAGCCCCAAATGGTGATGCAGCTGCCTACTGGTGAAGTCTGGGCTCAAATGGTGGCTTACTGATGTGTTCTGGATTCTAAGATGGGTCTTGGATTTTTTTTTTTTTTTTTATCATTTGCAAAAGACCTGGTCTTCCTGTAATTGGAAATGCATTAACGTTGAGTGTCTTTGTGATACATGTAACCCAGTGCTAGAAAATAGGGAATATCATGTTTGACAAGTTTTACTGATATATGTTGTGGGTGATAGTTTTTCATGTATGGCAAGAATTCTGACTACCACCCTGTTTAAGACTTTTTCCAAATGCGGGGAGCCTTGCAAACGGAGATTATCCAAGGAACTACACTGGCTTTGAATGAAAAATGCTAAGACTACAACGAATCATACAAATTTTGTCACAACTTGTCACATGGTTAGTTATGAGTGGTGGAAATGTGAATCTTATGGAACAACTACTTTTCTTTACTACTCACAATTTACCATATGATAAGTTGTGGCAAACATTGTGTAATTTTTTGAGATCCTAGTATCGTTGGCTTGTGTTAGTACTTGACACTAGGAAGTCAGAATTCTGGCCAACTAATCTCCAAAATGAGTTTTGCCAGGAAAATAGCATTTGCATTTCTATGCTTGGTTGTGGAATAAAGGCCCAACACCCAAGGGTAATTTGTCTTCCCCGCGGTAGCCCCCAATAGAAAAATCTTGTTAATTTTGTCAATCACATTACAAACACGAGCGAATAAGAGATAACTTGCCTTCATCATGCATGTGATAAGCCGGTATAGCAGAAGTTAGACACATTCTACAGAATAAGGATAACCTCTCGGCTAGAGACACTGTTAGCTTCCCAACCAGCCTAAAGTTGAACCTTATATATCACACAAAACAAAAAAACAAAACCTCTCGTCTCTTATTCTCAGTCCCCGAAGCCCTTCAATTGTAATTCTCTCAATGGAGGCTACTATTAACAAGAAACATTGTAACCGATCTTAATGATTACTTTTTATCATCAAACTAATTAATTGATGTAGACGGAATTGAACCTCAAATATTTTATTCGACTATAAAATATTTTACAATTTGTAGTTATTGGATATTATGTTTATTTTCTACTGTTAGTAAGATAATATAGTATAATATTAAAATGATATTAATTAGGCAATTATGCCTCTATTTCACTATTATTTTTGAAGCACCAGTTAACGCAATGAAAGCTATTAGATATTTTCATCTATTTTGAGAACATAAAATGATTGATCGATGCTTGTTTTTGTGATGGATATTGGAGTAATATTCAATTATTAAAAAGGTGGTATGAATGTATGATCCTTGTTTAAAAAAAACGACAATGAAACTTGATTTATTTTGGTTTTCTTGCTGCATTCTTTCTTCCTTTGAATTAATCCCAATTACTATTCCAATTTATGTAACACAAGTTCTCCATGATTTTTTTTCCCTCTACCACATTTTTATAATTGAACTGCGGCAAGAAGCTACGAAATACCCTTAGTTTTTTTCTTTTTTTGAAAGCAAGAAATAGTCAAATACCCATACTTTGGGTCAATAGTCTTTTATGTGTTTAGGTGGATGACCGATTAAATTAAGTTATTGAGTTATAATTGTCCTCTATGTAATGACTTTAACTCTCAAATCTCAATTGATTAATTTACATCAACCATGAGGGAACTTAGTGTACAAGCATGACAGAAATTCAAACATGTATTTATTAATATCATGGAGTTCTCCTTACGGTTACAGGTGTACATCAATGGAGTCGGTAAAGTTTGTGCAGCATAACTATCATTTTTTGAAAAGTCTACTATCCCATAATTTTTGCACAACTTTTTGCCACAACTGTGATGTGGTAGAGTATAATTGGTAAAGAGAAAAGGTGGGTCTATGTGTAAGTGATAGTTAATCACTCACAATTTGCCACATCAGAGTTATGGTAAAAAAGTTATTGAATAATTTGTAGTCCTAGAACTACTCATCATTTCTTATTTTGTTATTTTCTCAATTATTCAAGTTGTTTTATCATGTCAGTAATCTTAAATTAAATGAGTATATGAACTTAATAATAATCTTCTCAAAAAAAAAAAAAAAAAAAAAAACTTAATAATAAGATATACATGCTTTATCAACAAGTAGGAGATATATTTTTACAAGTACATCATCTTTTCAATCAATAATAATAATAAAAAAAGTACATCATCTTTTTGTGAACTATAGTCTCTCTATATATATAAAATGTTTTAGAAAGTTAGTTATTGTCTTTTTCACCGTAAAAAATACTCTTAATTTAATTAACTTATCATTATTCCGTAGGGTTAAAATAGTAAATCAACAAAAAATTAAAAATATTCCTATAAAAGAAAAACTATCCCAAATCCTCTGTATATATTAAGAGGATTCAGAAAGTTAGTTATTGTTTTTTTTCCTGTAAAAAATACTCCTAAATTAATTAACCAACAACTTAAAAATGGGGTTAAAATAGTAAGTTGGTAAAAGAAAGTGAGTTATTGTTTTTTTTACTGTCAAAATACCCCTACCTAAAACTTAAAAATGGGATTAAAATAGTAAATTGACAAAAATAATAAATTCTTACTTCTACGTTGAAATGTCTTTCTGCTTCTAATATACACCTATTTTTACATTTTTTTTTTTTTTTGAGAAACCAGACTAGAAAGTCTGGGAATTTATTCAAAACATGAAAATTCAGTGAACATCCCTTACAACAAAAGCATCCCTTAAAACCAAAGGACTAATATGAGGTGGAGAATCCTCCAACCAAACCTAAAGACTTGTCATTGTGCTAGCTTTTTTGGCTAGTGCATCAGCAACTGAATTACATACTTGGGGAACATGATGAAAATCTATCAGTTGGAAACCCGAAGCTTGAGCAAAAATGTCCTCCAATATATTTCCATAGCGGGTTTGATCGCCATTGGCCATGGTAAGCGCGTTGATGATTACCGCTGAGTCTCCTTCAATCACTACCCGAGTCAAGCCAATTTTTGTAGCAAACTTCACTGCTTGGCGACACGCTAGAGCTTCCGCTATTGCAACAGATTGAGGCATCGGAATTGGTAGTGAGAGAGCACCAATAACCTCCCCAGCACAATCACGAACAATAACTCCAATGCCAGCTGAGTTGGTGGATCCGAATGTGGCTGCATCAAAGTTCACTTTATAGGAATTATTTTCAGGTGGTCTCCATTGCTGCAAAATGATTGGGTCATGGATAGCTGGTGGCTCGGACTGAGTGGCAAGGAAATCTTGGAGAAGGTACCAGCCATACTACAAATCTTGGTGAGTGGATGAATAGGTCGACCAAAGTGTTTAGCGTTACGCCTATTCCACAGCAGCCATGCTATGATTGAGAAAAGTTCCAGCCTAAAGTCGCCCTAAGAGTGCAAGAACCTGGAGAAGAGGTCACTGAATGACACGGGCTGCCCAGCTACATCTTGGTGAAACCACTCCATTGAATGCCACACACAAGCAATTTCTTTGCAAAACCAAAGGGCATGTAGTGTGTCCTCAGTTCTATCCTAGCAGCCTTCACAAATTTCTGATGTGACAATATGGCGGTGGTGGAGCTTCGCCAAGGTGGGCAGAGCATTGTTACACGCCTTCCAAATGAAATGCTTGACTTTGTTTGGGGTCCGGAGTTGCCAAATTCTCTTCCAGAATTGTCTCTAAGCTTCAGGATTTGAAGGACCTGCACTAAGAGCTAATTCACATGATATAATCAGTTTGTAGGCACTACTAGTAGTGAACATACCCGAAGGAGTACAAGCCCAAATGAGTCGGTCTGGAGGGAGCCTTTCACTCAATGGAATGCCAAGAATTTCTGAGGCTTCTTGGGGCAGAAATAGCTGCTGCACAACTTCAGATTTCCATGTTGCTTTGTCTTGGTCTATGAGTTCACTCACCTTAGTATCAGGAGACATCAGAGGGATTGGGGAAGCAACAGACCTGCTCAATTGTTAGGGCAGCCATTTGTCCTGTTTTATGCGGATTGATTCCCCATTGCCAATGCGCCATCCCATTCCTTTTCGAATCACGTCTCTTGTGCTAAGGATGCTCTTCCATGCATAGGACCCAACCTTTGAGTCTTCTGCCTCTAGGATCGAACATTCGGGGAAAAATCTAGCTTTGAAAACTTGATAACACAAGGAGTCCAGGTTATTGATCATCCTCCATACTTGCTTGGCTAATAGGGTTTCATTGAACTTCTCAATTTCTTTGAAGCCTAATCCCCCAACTTCTTTGGCTTCGCACAATCTCTCCCACTTCACCCAATGCACCTTTCTACTTCCACCGCTATAACCCCACCAAAACTTCCGGATCAAGACTTCCAATTCTTTTATTAGTCCCCTAGGGAGCTTGAAACAATTTATCGTGTATGTCGGAATTGCTTGGATAACTGATTTGATAAGGACTTCTACGTTGATTTAAATTCCTACTTTTACTCACTAACTCCCTACAAAATAGGATCACTCTATTGTTAGGTTTAAAACTTCTCAAATCTACAAAACTTAC
Organism: Quercus robur; assembly: GCF_932294415.1. NCBI lineage: Eukaryota > Viridiplantae > Streptophyta > Magnoliopsida > Fagales > Fagaceae > Quercus > Quercus robur. The sequence goes on along the minus strand of NC_065535.1, from coordinate 8,894,782 downwards.
CCCACGTATTCTTTTTTTTTAACCCAAAAAATAGAAGAGCCTCTGAGCACGCGCGTGCTCAGAGGCTAGTATATATAATCCTATTAAAAAGTTACTTCCTACTTCCACTACCCCCACATTCTTATAACTAAAAAAAAAAAACCTCATCACATCACCCGCACGGAGCACTTGTGATTATGCCATTATTGAAATTTAAGTGTTTGTTAATTGTTATTATTAGATTAATATCTTTTAATATTTAATTAATACCATACGTCAAATTATAAAATCACACAATAAAATGATGTTCTCCAATAAACCGGATAGGTACATTGCTCGTGCCACACACTAGTTCTAAAAACAATAATATACCTTTGGTAGGCATGGAGCATTAGCAAGTGAAATTGATTACGGCATGTTGATGACATTAACTTGTTTATATAAAATACACTTTAATATATATTTTTTTGAGATAATACACTTAAATTAGTAAGGCATGAAAAAGCACGAAAAGGAAGCGCACTGCTATGATGTAGATTGTAGAATAAAAATTCATTTTGACACGGCCAACTTTCATGATACTCCCACACTTTTGACTTTAACAATGTGATGATGCGATGCTCGTGCCATCCTTCAACAACCACTCAAAATGGAAAAAAAAGATAAAAACATTATAAAAAAAAGAAAAGAGAGAAAACATTAATTAAACCAATTTATTTGAGACAATCATAATATCATCTATTATATTATATATAATATAAGTTTTTTTTTATTATAAAATATATAAATATATAATAGAAGTGGAGTCCTAATAAAAAATTATGGTTGCGTCAAATTAATATATTCTCTTGTTAATTATCAATATTAATGTATAACTCATACATATGCATGATATAATAAAAAGCAATCATAATTACACATATTTATAAGTTTAAATTATGGAAAATTATTGAATACATCGGGAATATCATAAATGCGTACTTCTTCCTCTCACATAAATTATAAGTTCTACCATATATTTAATTAGCGGGATTCACAGTTATGTGAGAAATGGGGAGTATGCATTTATGGTATTCAAAGAGTACTCAATAATTACCTTTAGATTATATCTAGTGTAAAAGTTACACAATTTTAAGTCATAAATGAGTTTCTCTCTCTCTCTCTCTCTCTCTCTCATTGTTTTATTTTAGTTTTTTTTTTTTAATTATATACAACTGAGTTTACTTTTTTCATTTTTGTTTATTAGGTTTTTATGGTTTATTTATATTAGACTCTTCTTCTTTTGCACATCGTTAACTTATCTAGAACAAAAATTAAAAAAAAAAAATTTTTTTGAATAGGACACTTAGTGCAAAATTAGACAACAATTAGAATCCAATTGATTTTTTTTTTCAGCCTTGGGTTTAATTTATATATATATATATATATATATGTGCACACTTTTATCTGAGATTAAAATTTATCACCAATAATTTACTATACATAAAATTATTATCTTAACTAAAATTCTATTACCAAAAGTTTCAAGAAATTTAAAATAAAACTTAATCTTTATTTTGATAAAATATCATAATTTTGTGTTTTGATAAGTGCAAAGCGATTTTAATATGTGTATATATTACATATCATCTTAAAATTAATGTATTTTTGTCATGCGTCTCATTAAAATATTTAATGTACTTTAATAAAAATATTTTAAAGTTTCAAATGACTCACTAATTATTAAATTAATTTTTATTTATTCATACAAATTTTTCGAATTAAGTTGTATCTCGTGCAAACGTAACACTAATTTAAGCATGTTACAAATTAAACCTTATAGTCTTATTAGCTTTTATGCATGAGCGTGCTTAGAGTCTCTTCTATTTTTTTTTTTTTTTTTTTGATAAAAGTTAATAATTTGCATATATTATAATTTGGAAATATATATTTTTAGTTTTCAAACAAAGAATAAACTTTGAGATAAGCATTAACTATACTTTCATTTTTGAACACGTGTTTGAGAGTGGCGTAGTTATATAGGGAAAAGTTTGAGTAGGAAAAATAAGATGAACATGAGGGGAAAAAGGCTAAATTTTTAGGAGTTCTCTTAGTTTTATTTTTTTATTTTTAAATTGGGGGTGTTTTGCTTTTATTATGATGAAAATGGAATAAAAAAGACTAAATTTTATAGAATAAAAAGATGAATGTGAAGGAAAAAAAATTCTAAATTTTAGGAGTTACCTTTTTGAATTCAAAATTTATATTTTTATTTGACATTTATAACCCTATTTCTCAAAAAAGTTACCATTCATTAATGAGAGTATTTTTGAACTACATAAAAGTTCAGTTTAAAGAGATGAATTCTCTTATATATAGTATATATTAATTTCAAATTGATACAATTTTAAAATTTTGGGTTCGATTTTAAATAACATTATTGTAAAATTTAATTTATAATCATATTAAATATTAAGGTTTAATTTAAAATTATCAAACTAAATTTAAAATAAAATTTTTTAAATATCTACTACTAACCTCTTATATGTTTGTTATATATAAACCTTTGAGAATTCACATTTTTATTCTTATATATTTAAATTGTAAGGACACAAAATCTTTAGCGGCCCAACGACGATGTTGGGTTCGCACACGGAAAGTCCCTCACAATAATATTTGTAGAGAGTGGGATTAAAAGGCCAGCGTTGGATCACAGGGGGACGTTTCGGGCCGGACTTTAGATGAACCAACATGAGATAAAGCTTTGGGCTGGGTATTCAGGCCCTTCAATCTTGTATTCAGGAGGATCTGGCTCCTCGGATCGTGTCCGAGGAGCGATGGTGTTGCCCCCGGTTGCCCGTCGGCGGGTTTTTAGGTGGTGTCCGGCGTATATTCTCCAGACACTCTCTTTCATCAAGTCTTTTTTTAGAAGCTAGATGGGAGAGTCCTTTCCTTATTAGTTTATCTTTCCTTTTATACTAGCCTACGTTTGTTGTTCCCCATCCACGTGTAGGGTCGATCTTTCCAGGACAGATATCTGTCACATCAATTTAATCCCAAAATTACTGTAGATGATCCATAAAGCCTAAGATCCCGGCTCTGTTAGGGGCAGTGTCATGTCAGGGAAGGGTATTAAAGACAACTTCCCCAGGATATTTTCTGATCTTTCTAGCGTACTCGTGTTTCATTCCTATCCTTGAGATTTTGGGCCTGCCGAGGACGAAACCGTCCTCAGCTATGTCTTCTTCGGGCTATTTTTATGTTTCCTAGTTTCGAGTTTGGGCCCTGGCCTCCTTCAGTTTAAGACCGGTGGGCTTCCTATAAGCGTGTGGGCCGGACCCATAAATTATTGGACCCCACATTAGCCCCTCAAAATCCTGCTGTCCAACATCATGGTAGGACAGGTGGATTTTGATGATGTCAAGCCCTTATTGCCGTTCACTTTCTTCGGATCTTGATCAACTCTGCCGACTCTTCCCCTCCACAAGGAACGCACCGGTCTACGAGCCGTTTTTCCTGGATTTACGCACGTTGCCGTTATGCTGCGTGGTTATCTGCAGTGTGTCTTTAATGCCTTCCCATTTACGAGGCTTCCCAGATGCGACGGTTACTGATGGTGTGGGAGAACGAAGCGGCGCGTTGTACTCTGGATTCCCCTAGGGATTTGAGTGCGTTGCATACCCCCTTCTTCGTTCCCTATATAAAGAGAGAAGACTGAGGGTGGCCCTCTCATATCTGAATCCCTCACGTTCTTCTCAGAATCCACTTCCTCCATCCGGTTACTCCCTATTCCATAATACTTCTCTCATAGTAATCCACCATGAACAAGTCCTTCTTTTCCCAGAAATACCATGTCCTGACAAAACTTGAGATAGCTCGGTCGGGGCAAGGATGGTGGAGGCTTAAGATTTGCCTCCCCATTCTTTTAGCCAAAATCCGAAGCAGGGACTCGTCACACCCCATTTCTGGTGTGACTGAGTCGAAAACCTCCCTTGTCATCTCCATCCGCTCTCTCATGAGCATACCTAATATGGCTCCCCTTCTCCCTCTTTTGCTCCTTTTACTTTCTTTTCATTGCTTCCCTCTTCTTCTCCTCCTTCCCGCTCATGTCCTCCATCTTCTTTTTCCCTTGCATTCTTCAGTGACAAGAGCTTGCTGAAGTGATTCCATGTCTTCTAATTCTTCTTCCTTCTCCTTCATTATTTTTGTATAAGGATCTTCTCTTGATATGAACAGTTCTGAGGCATAGATTTCAGAGAGACTTTGAAGGCGAGTTCAGAAGACACTTGATGGTTTACTTATTTGTGTTACGGATGTTGTTACTGTTTTAGCAACTCAATTTTTTTTGTATAGGCTTGTTTAAGCTCTTCCTTGTATGTTGTAACAATTTTTCATATTAATAAAAGTGATTGTTACTCTATTTCGTATGTTTTGTCTATATATTTTAACAAATGTGAAAGCGCTGCTCGGCATAATAGTATAGCATTTGAATCAATAATAACTAAGGCCAAGGTAATCGTTCCTAAAAAGATGTCACGATAACTTTAACAAAATTATTATTCAACATGGCAATCCGACCAGTGAGGAATGAGACTTATCTTAAAATTGGCCGTGATGTGTATTAAATGCTCCGATAAGATGTGAGAGGTAGCTATCCGAGGATGTGTTACCCACCGGATGAATGGCCTCTTTAGGTTGACGATCATTAGGTTGTTCTGCTATTTTCATGATACGCGAGACTTAACCCTTTCCAGTATTTAAGCCGAGAAATTTCTTCATTCGGGCAGTTGATTTTCCAATCAGCCTGAGTCCGAGGACTTTGTAAAACCTGGGTTTTGTTCAAGACTTATGCGTTTTATCCCATGTACTTGACTCTTTCCCTTTAGGCTTGAGTCCGAGACTTGGGTCTTTATCGGTGCTAGGTTTTCCCTTTTAGCTTGGATCCGAGGACCATGCAAGCCTTAGGTTCTGTCCGGGACCAATGTCTGCATTAGTACTTGGTTTTCCCTTTTAGCTTGAGTCCGAGGACCATGCAAGCCTTAGGTTCTGTCCAAGACCAATGTCTGCACCAGTACTTGGTTTTCCCTTTTAGCTTGAGTCCGAGGACCATGCAAGCCTTAGGTTCTGTCCAAGACTTTGAGTTCAGATTTTCCCTTTCATTGAGCATTTCCCGAGGTGCCAAACAGGGTGTCCATGGGCCTTCACGCAAAGCGGGCCTGGGTCGCGAATTCAATGAGCCCGCGGATTAAGAGATATTTCTGCAACCTCTGGCCATGCAGTACTTTTCTGACGCCCCAAAGATTGAGGCGCGCATTTACGAGGCTCTTTCAGTCTTTTGGCTGCAGTTGACGTTGGAAGTTGAGCCAAGACCACTTTGTCTGTAGCGCTCCTTGGGACGCCGCGTGAGTTGACTGCCACTATCTTGTCTTTTCAAATAAATAGGAGGGAGAGAGGGTTGCTTTATATATACACCCAGCCTTTTAGTTTTCTCCCACATCACGCTTCCCATACCCGGAGCTCTCCTTTCTTGGCATAACATGTCGAAAGCGAGGGTTGGGAAGAAAGAGCTTCTTCCGCCGCAGAGGCGCCGTGTCTTCATGAGGCTTATAACAGTAAGGTATGGGCACAAGAAGCACAAGTTCAGGAGAGTACTCCATCTCCACCGAGGGGGAAAGGAATCTTCCCCTCTTTTAGTCAAAATCCGAAGCAGGTTCTGTCCATGCCAGAGTTTTGGTGCGGCAGAAGAAGGGTTTTCCTCCATCAGCGCCTCTGCTTTGCGGTAGGCGTATATTTAGAGAAAGCCCCACCACCTCCAACTCCCTGCACCTTTTCTTCAACGGTGTCAGGTTCAAGTTGGGTCTTTTTGGCTGCCTGAGTTATGGGCAGGTAAGGGTGCGGGGGAAGAATAAGGTCTCGGAGCTGTGGCCAACCTTTCCTCCGACATACCTCCTCGGCTTTCTCCAGCTTTCTTGTATTTTTCTTTTTTCTTTCTTGTATTTTTCTTTTTCTTGCTTATGTAGTAAGCTCTGACGTAGGCTGACTCCAGCTTTTCGTTTGTACACTGTACTATTTCTTCATCGTAATAAAAATGGAAATTGATTTACATGTTTTAAGCGTTGATCTAGTGGGCCACACAACTTTGCGAAAGAATGTGCTCTATGTATGTGTTGCTTTGAGAATATTTGTGATAAAGCTACTTTGAAGCATAATCTAATCAACTCTCATCTGACAGCACTATCAGGCATTATATCGATAACTTGTAATAAATCAAACTTAAGAAACTAACCGGGATATCAGTTGGATATTCTGTGATAAGCGCGTGAATATCGTCCAAGGCTGATGATTTATAAATATTCCATCCGAGCAATCGACTGGGAGTTAGGGAACTCCGATGGCGCCTTTGTGTACTTGGTTTCCCCATAGGCTTGGGTCCGAGGACCATGCAAGGCCTTAGTTCTGTCCAAAACTTGTATGATTCCTTCTAAGTAGTTGGTTTCCCCAGAGGCTTGGGTCCGGGGACCATGCAAGGCCTTGGTTCTGTCCATTACTTGTAAGATCTCTTTTTTGTACTTGGTTTCCCCACAGGCTTGGGTCCGAGGACCATGCAAGGCCTTGGTTCTGTCCATTACTTGTAAGATCTCTTTTTTGTACTTGGTTTCCCCACAGGCTTGGGTCCGAGGACCATGCAAGGCCTTGGTTCTGTCCATTACTTGTAAGATCTCTTTTTTGTACTTGGTTTCCCCACAGGCTTGGGTCCGAGGACCATGCAAGGCCTTGGTTCTGTCCATTACTTGTAAGATCTCTTTTTTGTACTTGGTTTCCCCACAGGCTTGGGTCCGAGGACCATGCAAGGCCTTGGTTCTGTCCATTACTTGTAAGATCTCTTTTTTGTACTTGGTTTCCCCACAGGCTTGGGTCCGAGGACCATGCAAGGCCTTGGTTCTGTCCATTACTTGTAAGATCTCAGCCCCTAGACCATGGCGGGAGGGATTTGGCCTGAAGCCGGAAGCCCCTAGAGCTGTCCGCGCTGTTGACACTGCAGGGCGCAGCCCCTAGCAGAAATTCGGGTCGAAGCAACGACGGCATGTCGCCGGAGATGGAGGGAATCCCACAAACCTCGGCTGGCTAGAGAGTTGACTCAAACACCTCCTACGCCAACGCGCAAGCCTTCCCCACAGACGGCGCCAATTGTAAGGACACAAAATCTTTAGCGGCCCAACGACGATGTTGGGTTCGCACACGGAAAGTCCCTCACAATAATATTTGTAGAGAGTGGGATTAAAAGGCCAGCGTTGGATCACAAGGGGACGTTTCGGGCCGGACTTTAGATGAACCAACATGAGATAAAGCTTTGGGCTGGGTATTCAGGCCCTTCAATCTTGTATTCAGGAGGATCTGGCTCCTCGGATCGTGTCCGATGAGCGATGGTGTTGCCCCCGGTTGCCCGTCGGCGGGTTTTTAGGTGGTGTCCGGCGTATATTCTCCAGACACTCTCTTTCATCAAGTCTTTTATTAGAAGCTAGATGGGAGAGTCCTTTCCTTATTAGTTTATCTTTCCTTTTATACTAGCCTACGTTTGTTGTTCCCCGTCCACGTGTAGGGTCGATCTTTCCAGGACAGATATCTGTCACATCAATTTAATCCCAAAATTACTGTAGATGATCCATAAAGCCTAAGATCCCGGCTCTGTTAGGGGCAGTGTCATGTCAGGGAAGGGTATTAAAGACAACTTCCCCAGGATATTTTCTGATCTTTCTAGCGTACTCGTGTTTCATTCCTATCCTTGAGATTTTGGGCCTGCCGAGGACGAAACCGTCCTCGGCTATGTCTTCTTCGGGCTATTTTTATGTTTCCTAGTTTCGAGCTTGGGCCCTGGCCTCCTTCAGTTTAAGACCGGTGGGCTTCCTATAAGCGTGTGGGCCGGACACATAAATTATTGGACCCCACATAAATCTTTTAGAATCTTCTAAAAAAAATCTTTTAGAATCTTACCATTACCGACTTGTATTATGTTTTCTTTAAATGATAAAAATTCTGTACACTACCTTAATTATCAAAATTTTGACTGAAAAATCCAGCCATAATTATCAAAAAAACCATAATTAAAAAAAAAACCATAATTATCAAAATTTTAGAAATTTTTGTAGGGAAATAAATTTATATTTAGAATTGATGTATAGATAAAACTTAAAAAGAAAACCCATAAAAAAAAAAAAAAAAACTTAAAAAGAAAAAAATTATGGATAATGCATAAGTCATAACTAAGGTACCCAAAAATATACTAAAATAATGTAGGCAAGAGATTTGAAAGGAAACAAGGTGGGAAGACAACAACAACAGCACAACAACAGCAACGAAACCCAAATAGGAACCCCAATTGTGGAATCATCATTTTCTCTTTTGCTATTTTACTATCTTTTCACAACTCATATCAACACTGGCAACTCTCTCTGAACCTTCAACATCACAACCATAAATAAATTAAAAATAAAAATAAAATAAATCACACAATAAATTGACAAGAAAGGCTTTAAATTATATGCCTTACTATTTTATATTGAATAAAGCTCATAGATAGATAGCTGTGATTGGATTAGTTCTCAATTTTTGATCTCTAATCGTAAAATGGAGGATAGCTAGGGTTTTAGTTTTTAGTTCCAGGTTATTCGAAACGTTTTTTTTTTTTTTTTTTGAAGTTTATTTTTGGCAAATGGATGTGACAAGTCAAAACGGAGGTGAAGGTGAGTCTTCGTCGGATGTTGGAATACCTACCGGGTTGAATCGGATCAAGACTCGGCGAGTTTCTTCGAAGGATCAACAGTCGAGTTCTAGACCGGACGAGTCCGTTGAGTCTCCGAGTTTTTGGGTTTCGAGGTCTCCGTTGAGGCAGAAGCAGAAGACTATGGCTCAGGGAGGACGTGAAAGGCCCACTGGTCCTTCCAGAAAAAGTAGGTTTGCGTTTTCTTGTTCCAGAGGTTTAATTTTGGTTTTGTTTTCGTTAAGCTCTGTTTGGCTGCTCAGAAAATGTTTGGAATAGAAAGAAAAAATTACTGTTTTTTTTTTTGTTTGATAAAAGAAAATATACTGTTTGATTATATATATATATATATATATATATATGCACCAAAAGCCTTGCAGCTTAACTGGCACCTGTGTCTCCAGCGGAGACGTTCAGGTTCAAATTTCCCCTTTGTTGTAACTATCGAATTTATCAATATATGTATGTGTGCTGTATATCTTGTGTTTAATAAAGTATTGGCGAAACTTCTGTTTATGGGAGGAGATTTCATTATTTCTTTGAAACTGGTTTTGTAGATTATGGAGAATGTTAAAAAAAAAAAAAGAAGCAAAAAACTAAGAATTAGTTTAGAAGATTGGTGTGTGTATGTGTTTAATCCTGTCTAGTTGCCAGTGGTGTCATATATGTGGTTCTTTAAGTTGTCGTACATGGTTTTTTTCAAAATTTTAATGGGCTATTGTATGGCAACATAATTTGGATTGCTTAAATTTGATTGTAAAGGATACTGAGATAATTTTAGGCAAGGTGTCTTGATTAATTACTAAAGCTGACATTTTAAAGGGGTCCTTTAGCAAAAACTTGTTTAACATCAAGGCTAGATAAAGTGAGTAAAGATACCGTTGTCTGCCAAGGCCTGTCATGTGAAGTTTTTGTTACTGATGTGTATGGGATCATCTACTGAACTCATCTTCATTCAAAGATGGACCTTCAAACTGGTGTTAGCTCCTAGTGATAGTCAAGAGCCTTGTAGCTCAACTGGCATCTCTTAGTTTTTCCAATGGAGACGTTTAAGGTTCAAATCTGTCATGCCTTATTGTTGTACCTATTATATTGTCAAAAAAAGAAAAAGGTGTTAGCTCCTAGAGATAGCTGAAGGCCAGGCAATTTGTAATGCTTTTTCATTCGTTGTTTTAAGTTCATAGAGTACAGAATTTGTCACAGAAATTCTATTTCCCTTCCCCCTCCTTAATTTTCAAAACATACAAACAAGGGAAAGGGGTAACAATTCCCATCCCCTCTCCTCTTCTTCCCTCCCTTACCCTCTACTCTCCTCTCCATCCAAACTTCCAAACATAGTGTTAGAATTCGTATGATTTAAAGCCCAAGCAATGCTTAATGATTAGGACTATTCTCTTTGGCATAGTGAACTTGGCACTGCTGGTTTGAAGCCAGCTCTGTTTAGCTATATCTACCAGGATTGTTAAGAAAATTTCTTGAGTTTTAAATGGAGTTGGGACTGCTTGTTAAGATTTTTTGGTGGTTTAGACCCTCCTCTTCTTGCCTGAGTTGGTACAAAGAGTGGTCTCCAGAAGAGCTTCTGTATTTGGTGACAGGAAAAGTTGAAGTTCTTGATTTGTTATTCGTTTATAATGTGTCTTTTCTAGTAAAAGATTATACTTTGTGTAATAGCAATCTTAAAATATGTAGTTTTCCTTTTTCCTCATTTTAAATACGGCATTCCTGGTTACTTAAAGAAACGTAACAAAATAATATTTAATTACTTTCTTGCCTTAGCTTTCCACAAAGGAAAGAAGATAGCTCTTTGGTTCAAGTCATATCTTTCCAAGGATTCAACTCAACCTTTCAATAATGTTCCTCCAAACATTGAGGTATGATTCTTTTGATATTTGTTTATAAGTTACTTCTATTTATGTAGGATATGCATATGATGATTTCTTATGCTTTGTTCTTTCCTAGATTTACTGAAAATAAGTCATGCTACTAATCTGACAGGGCTCCAACTCAAAAGTCAAGACGCCAGACGAGGAGAGTCCTACACAAACTAAAGTACACAATGAAGGAAATCATTTAGATGTAAAATATTCTTCACGGGAGAGTGCAAGCCATAGTAAAGTGTCAATGGGTTTAAAAAGTTTTTCACATGAAATAGGACCAAAAGTTAGCATTCAACCTGCCCAGCCTCGGGCCCACAGCTACAGTGATTTGGAGGTATTACTCATAGTTTGAGAATAATACCCATTGCCTTTGTTTGATATTTTTGGTTAGCACCGTTAGATTGTGACAAGTGCACTTAAGAGTAAGTTATTTGATAAACAGACTTTTTTTTGCACTTTTTAAATTGTTTGATGAATATTATATGTTCACATAATGTGAATGGGCTTTTGTATTATCGTATGTCATACAAAAGTACCATCAACAGTTGTCAATTATGTTGGAAAAAAAAGAGTGCAAATCTACTACAAAATTGCTTCTGGATAAGGCTTCACAGGGGTGTTTTTCATTGTTCTTGAGATGTTGTTAAACTTACATGTTTGCCTATGAACTTGATTCTTGGATTCAAAATTCACTTGTCAATATCACGATTACATAGACTTATTTATGTTGGAATAAAATAACTTATCAAAAAAAATTTATGCTGGAATAAAATAATTAACTATCATAAGAAGTATTCAAGCAAGTCAGCGAAATCTAACACAATACCTGCACATGTAAACATCATCAAATGGTTTTACATTCATGTTGAATGTTGTTATTTTATAATGGTGAGATTATATCATTGGTCCTAAATCCTAATGTCCCTTATTCCAGTACATTTTTTGTTAGTCCTCTTTCCATGGCATGCAATTATACAAGCTAATGACTTCGGCATATTTTAAGTTTTAACTAATGTCTTGTAGAGATATCATCACATATAGCAGTAGCTGACTCTACCAATATGCCATAGATAAAAAGAACCATTTTTGGTTTGTGTTGTAAGAGAACAATTTCTTAGGATAAGTTAATTTTAGATAAGAACGAAACAAAATTATTGGTCCCTGCTGGACTTTGTTATTTATGACTGATTAACATCTTTTTTCATTTTTCCTTTATGAGATATTCAGGAGCTTTTGGGTTCTTTGCATTCAAGATTTGATGCTGCCAAAGAAGTGGTAAATGTGGAACTAGCTAGTTTGGCAGGGGATGTTATGGATGCTGTTGAGAAGATTGACTCATCCCCAGAGGAACAGACAATGGCAGATGATCTTCTTATTCTTGCTAAAGTGTGTACTGAAATGGCTTCTTCTGAGTTTCGTGTCAAATGTGAAACAATTGTTCAAGAATTGACTGAGAAAAGGCATCAGTGTCAAACAGGAATGCTAAAGTGGTCGTTCACACGGATGCTCTTCATATTAACACGTTGCACTAGACTGTTGCAGTTCCAGAAAGATAGGGAACCAATAGACGCAAAATCCCTTAAAAAACTAAAGAAATGTTTAGAAAGTGTTCCTGCTGTTGAAACAAGCTGGGTGCCCAATCCACGGGTTACTGATTCTGGTTCAGATTATGCTTCGAATCAGAAGCATGACGTCAAACATGAATTGCAGCGAGAAAATAAGCTATCTTGTGTCCCAGAGGCAAGTTGTTACAGTTCTATAGAGCCAGATGATGAGAATGACAGAATTTTGAGAAAGGATTCTGTGGTCTTGGAACAAAGATTTCCAATTCAAAATTCCCAAACTAATTTACTTTCACTAGTGCAACAGTTTCATCAATTTGATGGCATTGGAAAGTCAGCAAATAATTCCATTTCTGGTTCATTTCATGAGCAAGAACAAAGTGCTGATGGATCTGATTCAGTTATCTGTCGGATATGTGAGGAAATTGTTCCTACTTGTCATCTGGAATCACATTCTTACATATGTGCATATGCTGAAAAGTGTGATTTAAGTTATCTAGATCTAGATGAACGTCTTATAAAACTGGGGGAGATATTGGAACAGATTATAGAGTCGCGCAATACAAGTTTTCATGCATCTTATGGAAGCCCTGAAAACTTAAGAACACAAACTACAAATTTGGCAATCGCATCTGAAGGTTGCTCTCCCAAGATTAGTGAGTGGCGAAATAAAGGTGTTGAAGGAATGTTTGAGGATATACATGAGATGGACACAGCCTGCATAGATGATTCTCATCCTCCTATGAACTTGAAGGTTCACTTGGGTGTAAAGCTTGGCAACCATGGCGCACCCTCTTCAACTGGGAGCATGACATCAGTATCATCCACTAATACCCCTAGAGCTGGTCATTTTGACTCCTGGTGGTTGGAGCATAACAATCCTTCCGAGCTTGAGGATGTGCAACAGGTCTGTCATTTTTGTATTGGATTTTTTCTTCTTCTTAGAGGTCATGTCAACCCTGAGTGTAATTAAGTTTAATTATCAAGAGTCGCTCAGATCTTTGTCAATAATATTTTCATTGCATGGAATGTCACACTCAACTGTCAATGCAACATGTGATCCACTTCTTTGATAGTTTAGTTGTCATTATGATAAGCAACAACAAAAATAGATTTTTTTTTTTTTTTTTTTCTGGACACATCCATTTTATTTGTGAGAATCACTATGACAATTTAGTCATCACCAGTAAATCTTGGAATATCCTCACTGCATTTGTCAGCCCAATTATTTTCATTTAAATTAGAAGCTAATGATAATCAACAAATTAAAATTTAAGTTAAAATTAAGAGGAATTTCACCTAATAATTATAGGTTGTCTCAAATTGATGGAATGGTTACAGAGTATTTAAAATATTAACGATGGATAAATCTCCAAATTCTACTGAGATATCTCAAACTATCCCATTGATAGAATGAGAATCTCCACAAAGTTTGAAGGTCCTTTGAGAGAATGTAGAAACCTACCCATTTTCAAAATGAATTTCATATTCACATAAAAGTGTATATATGATTTAAAAGGTAAAACTCAGAAATTTAATTAAGAAATATTTTACATTAAAATCTCATCGAATATTTGATACAATCAACACTAATCACAAAAAATATTCATGAACTAGTTTGTGTTTGTCCTGTTTTTCTATGTAGGATTCTTGTCATTTTTTTTTTAATTCCTGTTTGACATTGCTATCAAGTCAGTACAATCTGGGAATGAGCAAATTACTATGACTACTACAATCTTTAGTTGTGAAGACAGGATTAAAAAGTCATTTTTGAGTGGCAAAGGAAGAAATAAAGGACTTCTGTTATTCAACTATAAATAAATAAGGACCTGTCATTGTTTAATGAGTGTTGTGGAACAATTTTTGTCCATTGGAAAAGCATAGGGATTCTGTTAAATTAATTAATGCAGACATTTTATTTTGGGGGGACGTAGGGGGAATTGGGACAGTAGAAATAAACATGGCTGTGGTTTTCCTATAAAGCAGTTGGCAATTTTGTTGTTTTAAGATCCTGTTCTTATTCATAAAGGTTTCTGTTCCCCAAGGGTCAAGTTCTTTGCAGCCCACATTATATTATAACAATGATCCTTATTGTCAATCTCATTTCTTGAGTAAACCATACAAGATAACCTGGCCCTTAAGCATGAACTGCTCACAATCTTTTGTACAATAAGTGAACAAGAATGTTATCTTTTCGGGTCACAAGTTCCTGTTGACCCTTGCCATACTGGAGCTGGCTGCTTATGTACATCTGTTGGCGTAATCTGATTTTTCTATTTTAGATTGACTCCCATCAATAATTCGGGTCCTGCTTTGTTTACTTCTTTGAGCTTGCAGCTCATTCAGATTTCTTCTAAACTAGGCCATCCAAGCTGCCTACTCTATGTAATATGTGGTATTTGATTACCAAACTCTGCTTTCCTTCTAGCTTGGGACTCTACTTTCAAGCTTTTCATTTTTTGTCTATTTTTGGCTGGCAAGCATTCATTATCTTTCTTATAGATTCATTGCTCCTGTTCTTAAATATATCTATCGATCACCTTATAGCTATTGTTGTAATGCCTTTATGCAATTTCTCATGCCTGTACATTTTTCTTGCCAGATGATTGACCTTGCAGACATAGCCCGCTGTGTGTCTGAAACAGATCTTTCAAAAGAAGGGTCCCATGAATTTTTGCTTGCCTGTATGCAAGACTTGCAGGATGTTTTACTGGATAGCAAGCTTAAAGCTCTTGTAATAGATACCTTTGGAGGCCGGATAGAGAAACTTTTGCGGTAATTTTAGTATTAGGAAAAATATCTTATGATATTGGATTTAAATAATTAAACTCATTTCACTGGGTTATTCCTGTCACATTCAACTACATTTGCAGGGAAAAATATCTGCTTGCTTGTGAACTAATGGATACTAGGAGCCCAAAGAATGATAGCAAGAATAAGGAAAGCTCTAGATCTCTGTTGGATAATGCATCTCAAAGTAGTGCAGTATCAACTCCTTCAAATTCCCTGCACAAAGAGCGGACAAGCATCGATGACTTTGAGATTATCAAACCAATTAGCAGAGGTGCTTTTGGTAGAGTCTTTCTTGCACGTAAGCGGACAACAGGAGATTTTTTTGCAATAAAGGTACTCATTTATCAAGCAAATGGTAAATATTCTTCATTTAACGTCTTGCTAAGAAAAACAGACTAATACCATATGAATCGTCCTTGTTATATATGTATTTGGATTTACTACTGTAAGCAAAAGTAGAGCTACTTGGTGGAAAAAAGAAATATAAGATGCCAGGTCATTTGGAAGACTGATGGCTACAGCTGTAAGACTAAGGAGTAGCTCCTCTTTCGAATGAAATCGAGTAGCTCCTCTTTTGAATGAAATTATTTTTACTTGTCAAAGAAAAAAAAATAGAGGAGGAAGGCTTAAAAGAACATGGTCAAGGTGGTGAGCTACAACAGAATGGCCCGTTGTATAACAAATTGATGGATACATAGCTCTATGCAGAAGATAAATATGGTGTCTCACTTACAATGTGAGCCTCATGCTTGCTTATAGCTAAGTCTTAGACCATAGTTGCTTAAGATTGTTGACTTATGGGAAATTTTTGTTGTCATAGAACACTACCTAGGGCCATATCTTTGGTGAAATCATGGTTTGCTATCTTTCCCCACCTTTATCAAAACCTCTTGTCATTGCATATGGCCATGATTAACACATTTTCATATATGATCAGAGCATCCTGGCTTTTATGAGGTCACTGGCATCTATATTCTTGTCATGCAGTTCCAAGAATCTCAATGTCACTCAAGATTCTTTCGTACAACACCCCCCCCCCCCCCCCCCCACCCCCCCGGCCACCCCAAAGAAAAACAGTTTAATCTCTGTGATCTTTGTTTTTGCAGTGATATGCTTTCCTAAGGAATGTACTAGTATTTTTTTCCACCCTTTTTTCCTTTTCCCAGCCATTTAATGAGTAATTATTGTTTTTGGCACCATAATGGTAATCTTGGTCCAGATTCTTGATATTGTGCAACATTTCGCTTATGCAGGTGCTGAAGAAGTTGGATATGATACGAAAAAATGATGTTGATCGTATATTAGCCGAGCGTAACATACTAATAACTGTCCGAAACCCTTTTGTGGTAATATCTAATTTTGGTTTCTTTCAATCATGAGAGCTGCTACTGTTGAATAGTTTAATATGTTCTTTATGATTCATTTGAAATGAATATGTGATCTTGTACTGCAGGTTCGATTTTTTTATTCATTCACCTGTAGAGATAACCTTTACTTGGTCATGGAATATCTCAATGGGGGTGACCTTTACTCTCTGCTGAAGAAAGTCGGTTGCCTTGACGAAGATGTAGCTCGCATATATATTGCAGAACTGGTCTGTTTAAAATCATATGTATTTCTTTTCTTCTTTTTTTTGGGGGCTGGGGTGCGGGGTTCTGGGGTGTATGTATTTCTCCTTTAGTTCTTTCTTGATCTTTTCTTAATATGTTTTATCGTATTGCAGGTTCTTGCTTTGGAGTACCTCCATTCTCTCGGAATTGTACATCGTGATTTGAAACCTGACAACATATTGATTGCACAGGATGGGCACATTAAGGTCTGGTGTATGCATTTGATGATTAATCTGTTTCCTTGTGTAAAAAATAGTAAAAGAAAAGTCTGGAACATGGCAACCAATTCATGCTGCATTTGATATTGAGTTACTTAGAGTGCATTCTTTTGTGAATAAATTTACTATCTAAAATTTTCAAGCATTAAATAAAAGAATTGATTTTGTGCAGTTTTGTATCTTAACCCCTTACTCATACTTGTTGATGTCCTTTTATTTAGTACAAGATCAAATGAGCTAATTTGTTGGCAACAGAACCTTTTGAGATTAGAACTCATTAGCTAAAAGACCTTCGAGAGCAATTATTTAGACCTTCATGGCTCTATTTCATTATGCATCACACTAGATGTCCTTGTATATGCCTCTGCAGGGTTGATTTCAAATCTGCTTCAGCATTTGATGAATGACAATTATATGCTAATCGTTGCTTATATTACCAGCTTACAGACTTTGGGCTATCCAAGATTGGCCTTATAAACAGCACAATGGATTTATCAGGACCTCAGACAAATGGAACTACTCCAGATGCCCATGACCCACATGCTCAGCAGACAGATGATAGACGACAGCACTCCGCTGTTGGGACACCTGATTACTTGGCCCCAGAAATCCTTCTCGGAACTGAGCATGGTTTGAATTCTTCTTTGAGTTTAGGTTTATTTTAAACATACTGGGCAGTTAAAATGACCCAATCTTTCATGCAGGTTATGCTGCTGATTGGTGGTCAGTGGGAATCATTTTATTTGAATTGATTACTGGAATTCCACCTTTCACTGCTGAACGTCCAGAGGTATTCTTTATATTCAAATTTACTCTGTATTTTTCAACCCTAGTGCTTCTTTAGAAATTAAAGCTCCTTTGAGATCCATGTATCAGAAAAGCATTATCTACATAGTCTCTTGTTCTGTAGAACATTTTTCCCCCATTAAGCAATATATGTAGCTAGTAAGATTCAATCCAATGAGCTTTATCGCAGATGGCTCCTTCTCCTCATTCTTAGGGGAGGAAGATGGGCTCATGGATCCAGGACCCACAGCTTGTGCGTGGAAATTTTCCAATGAAAAAATCTAAATTTGATTTATATGATTGAATGAAGACTTCACCTTCATTTAAAAATGTGCTATATGTTATTATGTCTTGTCCAGTGCCTGCTGTGCCATTAGTATATACTTTTCTTGTCAGACATGTTATCATTATCTTGCAGGCATGGTGCCAGGAAATGATGTAGATATCCATGCATTATTGGCTACCAATGTTGTGTATTTTCCAGTGACAACTTTTTGAATAGTTTTTCCCTTTTTTTTTGGAGCTTATGTACAACTTAATGCAGAATAGGAATAATTATATTAAGAAATTTTCATAATTGTAGGTGGTGCAAGCAAGATTTAGCTAAAATGCCAAATTTTAATTTTAGATGATGATATTTGTCATACACTCTCACCTGCTCATAGCAACTTGATAAACTATTGATTATCTCAAAAGTTTAAACCGTTAGGAAATGGTGAATTCAATCATTTAACCTATATTCTAACACTCCCAGTCACATATTTGATGCTGCCATGGAAGATTGATTTACTATTACTTTACGAATTTGTCTATTCAAGAATTATTTTATGGGGTCCACGTGTGAAGTCTAGTTGAAGTAAAGTCATGTAGTTTTAAGGTCTGGGGTTGAAAAACCAAATGAAAGACTAACATGTACTCAAAGAAAATAAAACCTAAATATTGCTAGAAAATTCTGGACTCAATTAGTCTTTTATTAGGTTTTTAATTTACTAGTCAAACTAGGAGTCCTAATATTACTAGGGAGTTCCAATACTACCTGTACAAGGAGTATGTGTGTTTATATATTTGTGCTCAATGTATTCAAAGGAGATTGGAGTTTATCAAATAGATTATGTAGTGTTTTGAGCATTGAGGCACGTTTGCTTTTGCGTGTTCTTTTCCTCTTTTCTCTTACTTCTTTTTCTTTTTCTTGTGGTACTGTTCATACAGCCCCTGAGCACCATAAAAACCTCTTTTTCTTCTTCCTTACAGCCCCAAATCAAGCCCCTTCCCCACATATTTTCTTCTACCAAATAGCCATCAAATAACTCATCTGAATATCTGATCCCTAACACAATTCTTCAACGACTAAATCTTGTGAGCATTTGGGCAGGGCTGAAAGTTGCGTTTCAGCCCTGCGTTTTCATGCCTTTTTTTTTCTTTTTTTTGCTCTGCAGTGAACAGTAAAATCACTGTACAGGAGACAAAAAACACTATTCATGCATTGTTCGCGCACTGTTCATGGGTCCCACGACACTATTCACACATTTAAAAATTATTTTGTTACAGTGTTTTCAGTTTTCAATTTCAGTAACAATAAGCTCAATCCAAACGGACCCCTTATTTCCACAATCCCCTAAACTTTAACCCACCACAACCACATAGATAAATCTATTTGTTCTATGTCAATGTGGGGGTCCAACACTCGGGACTTTTAACTTTTTAATTGGATCCAACACTATGATGTGAGTTTACAATCTTAAACACATTGTACTTTTGTTATCAATAAAACTCTTATTACCTATTAAAAAAAAAAAAAAAAAGAGGTAGAGTGGACATAACTCTCAACAATATTTTGTTATAAAATGGTAAATTTAATTACTTAACCAATATTTTAACACAAGTCTCAACAAGAAAAATATAAAATAACCACCAGGGTTCCACCCTTCAAAGCTAGAATGGGTTGGTGAATGTATGCAACATCTTTAGATTTGTCACCAATTTTCTTTTTTTATTGTATTAGATGAATTGGGTGGAACATTCTAACTTTATCATTGGAATTACTCTTCTAATGTGAATGTTGCATTGCTGCATGTACGCATTTAGCTCCCATCATTCATTTTTATTGTAGTTGTGTGTTTCTGCACCTTAATTCCTTAAATTTAGTACAATAGTGCGCTTATATAGACTATTAGGAATATCCTAGCCCTAATTGATTTGTACCAAAGCCCAATTATTGAATTACGAAAATAACCTTAACTCTAGGGAGTTAAATAAAATATTGATAACCTAATTAGTTAATAAGACCTAAAATAAAATCTAATGGACCAATAGTAAAAATAATATTGCCTTCTAAAATTAAATAAAACCAAATTAAAATAAATCTGTCTTTGTGCTCCTTACATCATTACATATTTCTTTTGTGAGCTGATTTCTCATCAGCACATTTGTTTAAGTAAAATTCTCCATCTGAGATCTTAAATGTTTAACACTTACACTTTTTTTCATGGGTGTGCAGATAATTTTTGACAACATTCTTAACAGAAAAATCCCCTGGCCTTCTGTTCCTAGTGACATGTCCTATGAGGCCCAAGACTTAATTAATAGGTTGGTTATGCTTTGTGCCTTTAATGTGTTGATGTTGGCTTGTAATTGCTTGTCTTATCAATTTTGTGTGTGTGTGTGTGTGTGTGTATGTTTAGGTCTTGCTTTATTCATTCACTGTATGTTGTGAGCACAAACAGATAGTTAGAATGTCTGAAACAGAAAAGTTCTTTAAAAAAATATTTATAAAAAAAAAACCTTAAAAATTACTGAATAAGCAAAAAAGAAGGTATGATTCTCTGCCTACAGTAAACATTCAGATTTTGTACTTTTCTGCAAATATAGTATTAAATTCAATATGTCTAACTTGAATTTGGAGGTTACTAACAGGTTTGTTTGAGATTGATAACATCTCCTCTTCTGATGTAATTTTAACACTATGCATACAGACATGTCTTCCTACATATAGTTTTTACATTGGGTAATTTACCTACTGTTCCCTTTATTTCCTAAGTTTATGGTGTAGCTACATGTGTTTGTGCAAAATCAGATTATTGTCATTTTATTCACATTGCTTCATACCCACAAATTGGATCAGTTAGACAACTTGATCTACTATTTTGGTGTGTATTTAGACTATACTTTACTATTCACAGAGGCGAAGCACTCATTTTAGTTCATGTCTGTTTGTGTAGTCAAATAATTATTCAATTTCAATCCTATTCTTCTTTAGGTTTCTTATGCATGGTCCAGAGGAGCGGTTAGGAGCAAATGGATCGGCAGAGGTTGTATTCCAATCTCTGGACTCTGATCATTGACCAAGCAAGAATATTTTTTATTTATTTTTAATAAAAAAAGTGCAATAAGCATAGTCTCTGCACCATGAAGACTTGAACAAGAACTAATATTAATTTATCATAGATTTTCCATTTTGACTCTGTTGACTTATTCTTACAGGTAAAAGCACATCCTTTTTTCGGAGGAGTTAATTGGGACAGCCTAGCATTGCAAAAGGTAGAAATGCTGCTCCTCTTGGTGTTTCTGAGATATATTCCTTATATTTAAATTTCTTTGTTTGATAAAACTATATGGCAAAATGTGTTCTGTTTTTCTTTTTGTTGAGAAGCGTGCTCTGTATTATGTGTTGCTTGTATTGAGCTTTATTAAATTACAATGTCTTAGCACAACTGTTTGGGG
This sequence comes from Quercus robur, assembly GCF_932294415.1. Taxonomy (NCBI): domain Eukaryota; kingdom Viridiplantae; phylum Streptophyta; class Magnoliopsida; order Fagales; family Fagaceae; genus Quercus; species Quercus robur. The sequence goes on along the minus strand of NC_065535.1, from coordinate 8,873,500 downwards.
TTGATAACATGATCTTTGGTGCTCAAAAAATTCTTGAATGGCGCATTCTTGAGTAATTAATAAATTTTTTGGAGAAGTGGCTAAAGTAAGCCAAGCACTTCAATAACGAAGTGGAGAAAAATGGAAACACAGATGAAAGTTTATTTTTCTATTATGATTATTATATATTGGTTTGCCTTTTGTGAGGCTAATTTGGAAAAGACAACTTGTCATACAACCATGCATAGGTCTTTTCGTGTACATTGAGCCCTTACAAAAGCATGGTTCACAACTATTTCTATTTTCTTTTATGTGCATGTTTTTGTTTATGTATGTGTTATATCTATAAAGAATTAGAGTATTCTGATGCATATTTCTTATCGTGAAGATTTTGGAAATATTAACATTGTCACTACTTAAACTTTATTTTAGGCGGCCTTTGTGCCACAGCCAGACAGTGCAGATGACACAAGCTATTTTATATCACGGTTTAATCAAATGTCTAGTGGAATGCCAGATGATCAGAACTGTAGCAATTCAGATTCTGACACTCTGGAATCGTGCTCAAATTCTGGAGATGAGGTGGACATTCTCTTATTCATCTCTCAACTTTCCTGTTTATGCTTCCAATTAATATTACATGTATTATGATTTCATTAATACTTCATATTTGAGAATTTTACTGGAATAGTTACTCAAAACAGCTACTGTTGCATTTAAATATTGTGTACAATATACAAGATACTAAACGCCAACTACAGACTTTAGCTTCTTTTTTTTTTTTTGTGGGGAGCCATTGGAGGCTGGTGTTGACCTTACAAATCTGTGTCATTAGATTCCTAGAAGGAATATTGATGTGGAATATGAAGCACTTTGTTAATATTTGTTTCTTCAGCTAAGTTATATTACTGTTGATGACTGCTTTGTAATGGATGCAAGTTTTTCTTTTTTTTAAATGATTGGTAAGTTACAAATGCACACAATGGGTTTTGAACCCACAACCTCACTCTCTACGTAGCACTTGCTAGGAGGAAGTACCAATTGAGCTAGAGCTCACTGGCTTATCCACTATAGGGAAAATTGTTCTTTGTAGATTGATTAGAATGTCCCATGGGAATGAAGGTGAACTGTATTAGCTTATTTTCTCTAATATTTTGAGTTCAGAAGTTCTGTTTGAAATCATTTAATGTCTTTTGAAATCTTATTGTATATGTTTTTTTTTTCCTACTCAGATGGATGAATGTGGTGACCTAGCAGAGTTTGATGACTCTCCATTAAGTCTCTCATTAATAAATTTCTCTTTCAAGGTAAGCCAACTCAACTCCTTAAAATGAAACAATGTAGCCATATTTTATATATTTAGTGTTGCACCAGCAGCTTCTTTTCTTAGTATTTCCAGTGAACTTAGAATTATTACCTGTAAAAGGCTCCCGTATTAATGTGGGCGTCCAAGGCTGTCACTTGCACCATTTCCCAAATTGATGATTTTGAGGAGAATGAAAAATATTCTTGTATTTGCATGTGGCTGACTGCTATAGTTTGTTACAACTTACCAATTCAGGTCCGTTAGCACTGCAATGCCACTTCACCCCCCCCCCCCCCCCCCCCCCCTTCTCTCTCCACTTTCTGCCGTCTCACGGGAGGAGAAATAAACCACCACCTTATTGTTCCCTCCATATGGCGTTGCTTGTAGGCAATGTATGTGCAGTGTAGCTAGTGAAACACAATTGTATTTTTTCCAAGAGGTTTTTGAGACATCCCTCACATATTACTTGGTGGAAGTTTTTGTCAAAGATTCATGAACCATGTATGTCAAACAAATTAAATATGATTCCAACGTGTTTTACTTAATGGAAATTCTCTTTGCAGAATTTGTCACAGTTGGCAGCTATTAACCATGATGTGCTCTTACAAACTGGGAGGGATTCGACAAAGTGCTCTCCATCTAGAGGTCCTGGTTCATAGTTTATGGTTTGTTCTAACACCAAATGCTTTGTACAGCTAACCCTGTATATAATAATTTTAGGATAGGAAGAAAAAGGTATACACCCAAAAAAAAAAAAGGAAGAAAAAAAGAAGAAAAGAAAATCATAAGAAATTAAAAAAAAAAGAATAATATCAGCAATAGCAATGACATCTAGTGGCATGTATTGCTCCTTCTAGAGTTCTCTGTCATGGAAAGAAAATGAGAACTGGTTCTTTTTTCTTTTTCTTTTTCTCTTTTAATTTTTAATTTTTAATTACTGTAAGATTCATAATGGAAGGAGCTGCCATTTAAGCTAGAGGCCTAGAGCTCATTGTCACAACTTATTGTTTTTAATTTAAAATTAAGAGGGGAAAAGGTTTTTATTTTTTTGTTATTACTTTATTTTATGGGACTTATTTTTGCTTGACTGTGCTCTTCTGAATAAGAAGATTTGCCAATGAGGCAATGAGCTAAATTGAGGATTGTCATCTATTTCGTTAATGCCTTTTGGAGTTCTGTCCCCCTTGAAACCAAGAAAGAAGTGCTACAGGGTTGTGATCTTAACTGTGGTTGCCGTGTCTTTTCATGTATACCCCTGTAATTAGTGCACAGATGAGGGGTTTGATTTAGCCATTTAGGCAACTTCACTGTTGTCATCATTCATCAATCTCATATTAACTGAAGGACAAAACTTAGGTAGATACTTTGGTGACTTTCCAATTAAATTCAAACACATAGTTGCATTGAATTCAAAGCAACTATGCATTGAATTTAATTGTCCGTGGAAATGATAATACTATTTGTATTTTATTAGTCAATGTAATTAGACGTTTGAAGTTCATTGGGGAAATTCAATGTACTATACCTGAGCTGCCATACCTAAGTTTTACTGTCAACAAGAGCACTATAAAAATCTGATGTTCCCAGAAATATACTGGATCAGTTTGTAGTGGTGACTGTCTGCGGGATCACTATAGCACATGAAAGTAAATCCCAAGAAATTTAAGAGTTGGATTATAAGTTGCCTAATCCTCAACATTGTGGGATCATACTATTGGTTTTGCTTTTTAACGGGACAAATGACATTAATTGAGCCTAGCATTCTAAAGTGAAATGAATTAGCTGGGAACTCACACAATGCACGAGAAAATATAATATAATAATTTTATAAGAATATAACCTAAATTTTTAGGTTAAATAATGCATGGGTTATTTAAAAGTTTATATGTGTGTATGTATATATATATATATATATATGAAAAACATAATTTAATTAAAGATTTAAATTACATAATTATAATATTGTTTTATATAAATGTAGGAGAGCTAGTAATTAAATGATGTTTTAAATATACCATAATCAGTTGACTAATTTGAACATATCTAAGAACATTAAAAAAAATATGTACGCCCGCATTTTATGAAATACATGTAACATGTTACATTAAATTTAAATTATTATAATAGTTTAAAATTGTAGAATTTTTTTTGTTCTTACCAAATATAAGTATAATGTCTATATTATTGAAACTTTAATTTTAAGATAATCTTTTGAATATTTACATTTTTATTGCGTTTTTGGGATCCTATCTCTAATTTCTAGTGCTTATTTTATTTGTATTTTTTAGCCCAAAACTAAAGAGTTTGGGCCAAATAGAATAAAATTTTATACTTTTCAACCCAAAAATTATGTGGTAAAAAAAATTTAAGCCAAAAATTGAAAATGCAACCTACAAAAAGAATCAATTTAAGGCCTCATTAGTCCAAAATGGACAGAATGGACCTAAGGGGACTGAAATGAACCAAATGGACAAAAGGGAACCGAAATGGACGGAATCGGACCGAAGTGGATGATGTAAACCGAACAGGACCGAATAAAACCGAATTGGAAGGTTCAAAGTGGATTGAATGGGTAGAAGGGGACTAAATCGGACTGAAGTGGTCTAAGAGACGGAAATTGACCAAAATGATTTTTTTTTTTTGAGAAACCAAACTATTTTATTAACTCAATAAAGAAAGATTAAGGTACATGAAAGTCAGAAACAATCAAACGAGATATGGAATAGACTCCATCCAAACTTCTAAAGAAAATGAGTTTCTTGTTTTCCTGGTTAAGGCATGAGCTACAGAATTACCTTCCCTCCTAGTATGAGAGAGAATGAGTTCGAAAAAAACTCAAAGTATGCCCAATAGAAGAGTGAGAAGGATTCGTATTATTCAGAGCTTGACTAATATCTCCGAATTCTCTTCAAATATGGACTGACTGAAACCAAACTCTGTTGCAAAAAGGACTGCCCTTAACGCTGCCAATACTTCCTGTAAGACCACTGAAAAAGGTAGAGGAATTTTCTCTGCTAGGGCTGCCATAACCTCACCTTTGTCATTCCGGATTACAACTCCCAATCCGGCCTCATTTAAATCTCCAAACAGTGCCCCATTGTAATTTGTTTTAAATGAACCGAAGTGGAACAAATAGGATCAAAGTGCACAATGTTCCTCTCGCTATTGCTTTATTGTTAGCCTCAGACTTGTCTAATGTTTTTACTCGATCCGTAAGAACTGTTGCAAACTCTGGTTTGGGATTTGATTTGTAAGAACTGTTGCAAACTCTGGTTTAGGATTTGATTTTTTAAGTGCACAATGTTCCTCTCGCTGTTGCTTTATTGTTAGCCTCAGACTTGTCTAATGTTTTTTACTCAATCTGTAAGAACTGTTACAAACTCTGGTTTAGGATTTGATTTTTAAGTAATGAATTTCCTCTGTTGCCATTTACCAACTTACCATTATAATAATTAAAGGCAGACCCGTTGCTAGGCCTGTGCTGCTATTGACCTAACAAAAGCGCACTTAAACGTTTGACAATGTAACACCATAACGAGAAAATTATCATACCTACAAATCTACAATTGCAATCTAAATTGGATCTATCAAATCCCGCAGACGTCTCTTACGCATTAAACAAATTTGTTTGCAACAAAATAGAATTTTATTAGAGTAAGCAGAACATAAGCCCCTCAAAACAAGCTTTAATCCAAACACACAGGTAAGTTGCTTCAAAGAATAAATATGATAAATGAAACCACAGGTTAAATGGAACAATCACAACTGAATACATCTTTGACAGCATAAACAGCCGTTTTCAAGGGTTTAATGAGACCAGCAAGCATAAAGAACAGTCATCTAGGCATGGGAGCAAAGCATATGAAATTCTGGACATTAAGTAGGGTAAACGACCAAACCTACACAAGCCATATTCTTCACAAAGCATCCATCCTGGGGACTAAAATCTTTGATTCAGAAGGGACCAAATCTTAGCAGGAAAATTACATGATGACCACAACTATGGCAAGCGATTCAAATGTAAAATCAGTGTAATCAACTAATAATTAATAGTTTCTTCAAAAAAAAAACTAATAATTAATAAAATAGCTTGAAAAACAAGGTGTGCAATTTTATTTTTTCTATGGTTTGGAAATTATGTGAATGGAAGCTCTACTGTTTAGATCGTACTGCATTTCCATATAAATGAGGGTAAGAGACATCTCCATGAAAATTACACCAGCAAAAGTACATGACTTGGTTGTGGTAACCATTTTCCAATCAAGCTCTAGCAACTTCAAAGCTCAATCAATTAACTTCAAGGACCACCTTTTTTTCCTCAAATTTGAAAGACCACAATTAAATCTACACAGATCAACAACTTTAGGCAAAGTGCACACAAACAATCACCCAAGAGCAGGGAATAAGAACCTGTGCTAAACAGAAACTAGATAAACAAAAAATAATATTGCATAATCAGTAATGTTCATCAAATTGGACTAATAATGTACAGCCACCTTTTGAAGCAGATAAATATGCCAAAAAAATGTAACATTGTCTTCTAAGTATTCACTAATATATTGATCAGACAGGAATTGCCAAGCCCTTCTTTGCCATGCTATCCAAGACATCATTGAGAGCCTGACACAGGCCGACTATCTGCAAAAAACCACAAAAATAAAACTAAGAGCTGCTGAAAGGGAAACTCAGCTATGAGAGCTACTTATCAGCCACTATAGTATTTCAGGACCTAGCCACTGTAGGTTGGCAAACAAGCAGAAAATTTTACTTCATTTATTTGGAGGATTAGCAATTTGGGAGAAGCAAGGGTTAAATAAACAGCGGAGATTTGCAATTAATTATGCAGGCAACAGCTATATTTGAATTCTATAAGCATCTTTGTTAGACAATAGAGTTCGTTCATCTTTTAGGTCCAGTAGTACGATAGAATAGCAATCAAATCTGAGAATCACCTGTTGATCCCACTGTTGCAGCTCTTCAGTGTCATCTTCAAAATGTATGACAGCCTCCACCTGATATGAGATAGTTCAGATATATCACACAACATGATAAATATAAATATGCAGCTGTTCTTTTCATTCCTTTGCCCACCCCCTCCAGTCATTAAAAGAACCTTAGGTTTAGTCAACACATAATCAAGGGAACTAATCTGAAATTAGCCTTTGGAAAGAATTAGGGTAAAAAAAGGACATGTTAATTAAGTAGGTATTTGGTGAGTAAAATGCAGTAAGAATGTATTTTCACCATAGCAGTAAAAAAAAAAGGACATGTTAATTAAGTAGATGACAGATTCTCAAAATTTTAAAAAGGAAGAAGAAGAAGATGAAGAAAGTGACAGGGAGTATGATTTTGGATAGGATAGAATGGGGAGAAAATACAAGTGGCCAACCCCGATTAGTCTGTTGAAGTTGAGGATCCATAGCCAACCCCAAAGGCTTTGTTGTTGTTGTAATTGCAGTAAAATTATTCTTGTCCAAATTCAGGTAATTCATTTAAAATGAATGTGTTGGGGTGGGTGGATGGGTAGGTGTGGGCATGAGAACAAGATTCCATACAGCGTAAAGTGATTACAACAAAAAGACCTTTCAATTCTTGGCAGGAAACAAAAATGTTGAAATTTTTTTGCAATCAAACACCTAAAATTCTACAAACCTATGATATTTCTCAGTTTGTTAGGATATGATTGATACAAGCACTTAATGGCTGGAAAGGAAAAAAAATTCTGAGCCATAAGCAGTTATTGATACCTGATCAATTGATCCCCTCATTCTATCTTCATAAATCATTCTTGACGCTATCTTCTCAGCCTGCAAGTCAAATAATTCTTTTAGGGCCTACACACAGTATCAAAATGCTAGAAGCAGGGATTTTAAAAATAGTAACAAACTAGATTAATAAAGATATATAAAGGAACGTACCTTATGAGGATCAATGCCCAGCAAGGTGCCCAACTCATCAAAGCTATGGCAGAGAAATGACAATATTATGGAGTCGTCCAGCACTAACATAAAAGGAAAATAAAAACTAACAGCAGCATATTTTGAACCTTATATTTGTATAGAGCTTGCTTGCACTCAAAAGATTATGCTCAATCATAGCACGATCCAGAACAGTAAAATTGTCTGGCAGAAGTGCTTTCTGTGGAAAAAATAGAAGTTGAGACAAACACATTATGGCTCGCAACAAAAGTAAATGCTGTAAGCATGACACCTAACTTTTTTTTTTTTTGATAAGTAACGTAAGAATATTATTAATAATAGAAAAAGTGCCAAGCCGAGTACATTGGGGATGTACTATGGAAAAGAAGCAAACTTATATAACCTGATGTGCTTTTAATTCTTCGGCAAATGCGTCAATTTCAGGTTTTCTCAAAATTCTCTCCAAATACACCTGATATAAACAGGTTAAAATGACATCGAAATTTTAAATAATTAGAGCAACAAGAAATGAAGCAAAATGTGTGCTGTATTCTTCAAGTGGGGGAGGGGTGAGGGGGGAAAGAGGGGGGGGGGGGGGGGGGGGTGGTTTACCTTTTGCAGTATAGGATAAATTTTCAACTTTGAGCATCGTTCATCCTGAACCAAACCACAACACATCAGCTAAACAAAGCAAAGGATTTCTCAGAATGTAACCACTATTCATCAAGAGGAGGGTGTTTACTTTGTATAAAGTCGCAAGAACACGAGATCGTTGAGGACCTGCAGCAGCCAAAATTGTACATGTCACTGCAGCAGAAAGAGCTTGCTCCAATGCTTCTTCATCAATCTCCCTGCAAAAAGAATAATGAGCCTTTAAGATCTTCAATTTGAGTGTTAAAAAAGGTAAAAAAGGTGACATTGTGTATTTGGATTATTTGAAGAAACTTTGGTTAAGTTTGAAAACATGTTGGCATGCAATAAATGCAGCCAATGATGCAGTAATTAGAAGACATGAAAAGGAAATGTGTAAAACACACAAGGATTCTGTTTATTGGAAATCAATCGATAAAGCAGGGTCATACTTAACAACCACATGAAACTACACTTGAGATCAAAGACAACACAACAATCACAACCTTATGAAAGAGTTGGATAAGCATAGGTAAAATACCAAAAGAAAAAAAAACATACTCATCTCCTATTTGCCGTTTTTCAATTTGTGATATGTCATAATAACGTAATGCTGCTTCCAAGAACTTCCTCTTCAAATCTAAAATTCTTGCATAACAAACCTGACAATGAGGAAAAGAGAAGAAAACAATTTAATAAAATGCTGAAAGATGTAGCCTTTAACACAATCATCTTCATTGACATGCCAATAATGTCAAACCTTATACTGTAAATTCAAGACTTCCTGCTGACTGTTGCTAACCAAAAACGAAGCCTTATTGATAAAAGCTTCTGCATTAACAGCATCATCATCCTACCAAATAAGCAACCAACATAGTCAATAACTGTAGGGATACATATTAACATAATCTAAGACTAAAATATTGATTCAAGCATTATGATCATTAAGACAGTGCGTCACTGGAATGAGATGCTGCATAAGGAACCAAAGTCCCCAACTAAAAACACCAACAAGTTATAGACAAGAACAACATAACTGCTACCTAGCCATCTAGAGTTTGACATGAAACTGTACAGGGACTTTCTTTCTGAATGAACACACGGAGTCCAAAGAATATGAATGGGTCATATGGCAACCACTTGTTAAAATGATGCATATCCCAATGCTTTTTTACTAATATATCCGCACTTACAAAGGTTTCCGAGTCAGTTTACTTTGAATATCAATAGAAAAACAAGAACCCACAAACGAAAAAATTATAGTACTCTAGTATCTTTTTTAACAAGTTGGTATTCAAATTATGGCTATTGTTCTTTGAGATGAATACCAAAGAAACATTTATCAATGCTATTCTGCCCAACCTCTATGCTCCATAGGTGAAACCTTTTTTTTTACCTCCAAGACATAAACACACAACCCCCTATAATCCACCCTGGTGTGGCCATTTCCAATGATAAGTACGTCCAATAATGCCCAGCGTGCAACACTCATTTTAATATTTACCAATGAAAAAAATAAATTCTAATTAGTGTTTGTTTGGTTTGCGTGTCCGCGTTTCAGGCTTTTTTTTTTTTTTTAACCAGCGCCCCATGAACAGTGCAAATAGGCATGTGAACAGTAACCGGAAAATGATTTTTATTTTATTTTATTGTTTTCAGTTTTTAGTTTTCAACAAAATAAGCGGTATCCAAACGCACACTTAATCTAAAGATTATACTTGTAGAAGAAAGTCAATACCTCAAGATAGAGGCGAGCAATTTGGACACATTTTGTCAACCTGAATGCATCGTCGATCACTCTGATGGAGGCATCCAAAAAAAAAAGAGGAAGAAATATTACAGAGATGATTCATGTTGGAAAAAAAATATTCATAAACATACCTGCATTTAATGAGCAATTTTTAAAAATAATAATGAAAAAAAAAATTAAATGGATCTTACTCTCAGACCTCATTCCAGAATCTAGATCAATGCCACTGAGCATCTGAGCTGCTTTGGACCACTGCTGCTCAGACTCATATAATTCAGCAAGTTTCTCCCTGATAATTAACACCTGCACCCCATGCAGACAGATAACAAGTTTCTTAAAACAAAGTCAACTCAATTCACAAATATAACCAAAAAATATTGTTTTGTAGATGACCAGGAAAAGATGACCATACTTTCCTATTACAAATGAATAAGATAAAACACAATAACCAGAAAAACCAGCTTAGCACGTAATATAAATTCTCTAAATCATGAAAAGAAAAAAAAAACTCCCCTAGATGCATGCATTGGTCTCCAGCAGTCTCATTAACTCAAGTCTGAGATACAAAGCTAAGATTCTAGATAGAATCAATGCCTGGTCAGTTAGGAATTTATCATTTGCAGGCAGGTTATAGCTTCTCCAATCAGTCCTATGCAACATTCAGAGGTTTTGGTGCAGCATATTCATCCTACCAGAGAAAGCGATTGCTACCATTGAGCAGTGCTTCAATAAATTTCTTTGGAAAGACAAAGGTGCAGGTAGATGAAGTGTTAGAACAGCATTGGATAAAGTGTGCTTACCCAAACAATAGGGTGGCCATAGTTTGACAAGGGTTGCGGATTAAACAAAGCTTCAACAATGAAGCTCTTTTATACCCAAGCTGGTTCCTTATGAGTTGCTTGGGCGCAACAAATTTTTTAAAAGTGGTTTATGGAGATGATTTCTTGAACTGAGGCAAGAAGCTAGGAAATTCTTGAGCTTTGAGGTAAAATATGGGACAAGGATTTTCCTATGGCATTATATGCTGCATCCAGATGGCATATTGTTTCAAAGATATAGGCAGAGGGTCATTTATGATGCAGCAAACCGCTTTAAAGCAAAATTTGAATATGTTCTAAAGATGATGCAGTGGATCTAGAAGGCTGATAGATCTAAGCAACTTGTGAATATTCAAAGTAGGCTCAGTTTAGTCCAGTTGAAAGCGAAAGGGCATTATGGGCTTCATCTAATAGATACAGTTGCGCCAATACATGGGAGGAAATTAGGGAAAAGGGGTTGATAGTATATTGGTTAAAGCAGCTATGGTTTGATCTCAACCTATCCCTTGCACATTCCTTTATTGGATGGTTAGCTGTGAATAACAAGTTCCCAACCAAAGAGAGAACAATTCAATGGGTATATAGCAGATACATAAATCGTGTCCTACGTAATGCCTTCATAGAAAAGAGGGATCACTTGTTCTTCCACAAAAACTATATCGGACGGTATTGTGGATCTATGCTTGGTTCAGATGCCAACTAGTTGGAATGAATTTAGTTGATTGGTCTTTTTTTTCCCCCTTTATTATTGTTACAACAAGTGGGGGAGACGGGATTCGAACCCTGGTTCTCTTCCTCATAAGGGAGACCAAGCAATACCGCAAAGCTACAAGAGTGATTCAGTTCTTAATAGAATTGTATGTTGTACATGAAATATTAACCTACTTTTTAGTTCTTTGGATTCGCCTCTAGCCAGTAAAACCTAACAGCAACTAACCCCACCTGTCAAATGGAGTTGCCGGGTAAGCCAGGGGCATTCACCCCCTATTCCTGTTAGTTTAGATTGCTCTGTGTGACAGTTGCTATGAGGTTGTGTTGCCCTATATTTCATGTACTATTCTTGCTCTATCATCTATTAATGTTGCAATAAATACTTCTCACTGATACTTCATCAACAATATCAAAACGAACCTGTTCTTCAAACGAAACGACACGAGGCTGAATCTGAGCAAGTGCATAATGCGCAATATCCTTTTGTGCCTCGGGTTCCAATTTCCCTAACTCTTGCGCAAAGGTCTGCAAAAGCTGCCGCGACACCACCAATGGAACGTCGTCGGATAACACTGCGATGATGCCATAGCCGATAATTCAAGCATTATTGAAATAGTTATAGAAATAAACCAAAACAAAAAGAGGGAAAAGCAAACGAACCGTGATCGATGAATTTCTTGGCACGAACGACGTCGTTGGAGGAAATAACGGTGGCGAGAATGTGCTTGTACTGCTCGATCTTTTGCCTTTGGTCTGTGATCGCAGAGGCGCTAGCGAAAGCACTCTCCATGGCTGACTTCTCTTCTCAGATTCTCTCACTCACAAGACTGAAACCCTAAACCCTGAAAGTTGTGTTTGAGTTTGTGTATTTGGGAAAATCAGTTGGCTCCTTCACTGGCAGTGTCTCAGAGCGCTAATAATTCCTATTGGGCAGCGTCTCTTTGCTAGGAAATATCAAGGAAACCTCATCTTATATTTCTTCCTAATTTTTTACTCTCACTCTCAAAATTTTCTCCGAATGACTTAAAAAAAAAAAAAAATTTAGTTACATTATAACTTAAAACTATAATATTATTCAATAAAATAAAAATTATTATATATTTTGAAAATTTAACTGGTAAATTATATATTTTTTACACACTTAATATAGATGTCAAATTTTGTGTCAATCGAAAATTATTTACTATATAATTTATAATCTTATATTTTATATATAATTTTAAATTACAAAAAATTGCAATTTAAACAATTTATTAATAATATATCTATTGATCTTTAATTTTCTATAAATTTTGCAAACATGAAGAATATAAGAAGAAGATGTAATCCAATAATGGATTTGTTAAAATTCACCTCCAATAAAAAAATATTAAGTAAGGTTGTAACTTAAAACTACAACTAATTTTGAAACTAAACTTTGTCCATATTTGATCAACAATTTTTATTCTTTTATGAAAATTTCATAACATGGAAAATATAATTGTGAATCCATATAAAAAGTAATCTCCACCACTCAAAATTAACCATTTCAACATGTAAAATTAAGTATGTCCCTAGATTTATTGATATTTAATTATTCTTAACATTTTTGCCTTGATAAAAGTAAAAATTTTAAATAATTTCATTTCACAAATTATCACGTGATAAGCTATGAATAATGGTAATAAAAGTAATGTTGCTGCGGGTTTCAACTTTCAAGTAAAAAATATTGTTTATCACTCATTATATTCTTTATAAAAGGGAGGGGGGACAATTTTCCCTTTATGTTAGAGAGAATGAGTAAATATCATAAATTCGTTACTTCCTTAGTTAAATTTACCGGAATCTTTTGAAGAAGTTATTGGTCATACACTACAAAGAAGAAAAAAAGTTAAGAATTGCATTATTATTTTCTTGGATTTTATTTGTAATCATGGTAATTTTGTTAGAATTAACTGCAAAGGTATTGAATAAAGGATATTTGCTCACTTTCATAACATAAATAGAAGAATCTTTTGGTTTAAAAAATAAGAGGGAGGAACTGTGAACTACCTAAAAAAACACTCAGTATATACCATCTTAAAAAAATTAATAGTTACACTACGAGCCAAATTAATAGATATACTATGGGTAAATTGTAGGCTACTAAGTTATATATTTAGGGTTTTCTAATTTTATTATTTTACCTGTTGTCTTTTTATTTAATTTCAATTTGTTTTTTAGTCAAAATTTAAAATACTTTTTTTTTTTTTTTTTTTTTTTTTTATATATTTGATTTGGCTTTGTGGCAAAAATCCATTTGAGTTAACAATAGGGATATAGTATATACTAATAATTTATTTATTTATTTATTTATTTGGTGATGTGGAACCTCGTCAAAGTAGGGCCTTTTGGATCCATCTATCAAGACTAAACCACAAATACACGATCTCACCCTGACAAAACCATGATGTGGATTACATATTTGAACATCATGATCAAAACACCTGTCTTCTATTTCATTTAGCACTCTTACAGCTGTCTCTCCCATTTATATTTCATTTCTATTTTGTCAGTGATGGAGCTAACTCATCAAGAATGACAAAATACTTCCCAACCTACCTTGAACTTAATCTGCCACACTTTTACCTAAAAGACAAAATGAGACACCTCTAATCTGACTCTTCTCCTCTCTATTGCCATCCCTACTTAAGAGACTAATTTATACAACATTCCCATGCAATCACAATATACGAGTCTCAAATACACGGGAGGCCCATCAAATGTGAGGATAACATGGGCAAAACTTCCATCCAATGTATTGACTTGACACAACACCAACACATGGTCATTTCTAGACACGTATTAGTTTCATATTGTATTCAAAACACTAGTAGACATGCGACAAATTTGAATAACATAAAACTGTTTCACAAATGTTTTCAAAAGCCTTGTAACTAAATTAACAATGATAGTTGCATTCAACATAAACATTTGTTATAGCTACAAATGTTCTCTAATGACTAATTTATCCACGATTTAAATATTTAGTCTTTCTCAAATATATCCAATTATAAATATATATATATATATATATATATACATACTTTCCTTGTCCACTAGTGCGAGCCAAATGTTGTCACAATATTGTTGTTTCATGTGTGTTGAGTGTGTCATGAGCGGAAACGCAAAACAAGTGGAAAAGGTAAATAAGATTAGGGAGTGCACTTCTTATATAACTTCGGACTTCCCATCCTATAATTACAACACAGTTTCTCTCCCCTCACAAGAGAAGAATCGCCACTATCACAATATCTCTCCCACACTTTTCCATATCCTCAAACACCGAGCTCCAAAACCATTCCTCACGATCTCTCTAATCACAGTCACCGACTCATATTTAAATTTATATATATATATAAAAAAATCCACCGCACCGAAATGGATAGCACCGGTTAGTCTCAGCTTTTGTTTTTTTCTTTCTTATTCCCTTTTATCAACGTTGCGTTTTTTGTGTGGCGGTGCTTTGATAATCGTACAGTTATCTAAAACGTGTTTCTTTCGTTTGAAAATGAACATTTCAATCCTTCTTAGTGATTAGATTCTGAGTTCTTTTCTTTTTGTTTCCGTTACTATAATATTTTTCTATGCAACCGAAACGGATTCGTTTGCCTCTGATTTTGATTTTATTTGTCAAAGCTTCAATGAGTCTAGGGCTAATTTGTTATTGTAATTGTGTGTTTTAGAGTTTTAATGATAGTTTGATTGGGGTTTTATGGGGGGTTTTGGAGGCTAATATGGTGAAAATAATGTGTTATATGATGTGCAATGCATTAGTGTTGTGTTTTTAATTTAAGTGACATTGGGGTTTATATGAGTTTGATTTGATTTCGGATTATTGTAAATAGTGTTGGATTTGATTTGATTTGATATATGAGATGTGAATGTGCCGGGGGAAGCAAATTCGTGGACTTAAATTGAATTCAGTCTTATTCATTTGAATTGTTATCATGTTCGGTTATTTTGTTATCTAGGAAATCAAAACGAGTTTTGGAATATGAGATTAATCTTTTGGTGATATATATAAATATATATATATATATATATATTCTTTATTGAGAATGTAAATATTGGAATTAATTGAGTTTTTTCGACAAATGTTGATGCACCTGGCAGAGAATTCTCAGGATATTGTAGTGCCGCCAGTCGAAGGTGTTGCTGGAGGGGGAACAGCCTATGGATGGAGTGATGATGGTGGTTTACATGGGTCGAATCCACTAAAGGGATCAATTGATCCCACAGAGGTTCAGACCGCAGATTTAGTGCATGTGTGGTTCATGCCAAGCACAATGAATGTTGGACCGCAAGAAATGCCCAGACATTTGGAGCCCGTAAGCATGATTATGTTATTTCTCACCAGTGCTTAATGCTTGAAATTGTTCATTATGTGCTACATTTCATGGTAGGGGATCTAGAGTTCTAATTTTCTGTTAACATGCATACACCAGTTTTTCTGTGACCGGGCATAAGATGCATGTTTGAGTTAATGTAGAGCCCTTTACATCCTAAGGGCACACACTTGTATTTATTGACTATTAACTATTCAGGTAATGTAGATTAGTTAATGTACTTATATATGCATGCTTATTAGTTCTCTTGAGATCTTGCATATGTGGGCTGTGGCCCATTGTTGTATAACAATTATGTTCAAAATGAATGTGGGTCCTTTACACTCCTAGACATATGCGTGTAATGAGGAATTGATCATGTAATACACCTTAATCAATATGCTCACATTTATTCTCGTTGGTTTGCCCAAAATAATGCATAGAATTTCTTGCTTTCGACACGAAATTACTTCTTTTGTGGGGTCAAGGAGAGGTGATTGGTAGGTAGCCTTACCCCCAATTTGTTTTTGGAGAGGTTGATTCCCAGTGCTTTCAACAAACATTGTGTTCTACTGAATAGCGTTTTCATTCTAATTTTAGCTTGAACCTTGTGTTCGATATGATACACACCGTTTTCTTTTCAATATGATATAAAACATGATATTAATACTACTGAATTGTTGAAGTATTATCTAGATTATTTAAAACAAAAAAAGGACGCGGAGTTTTGACATTTAATTCCACCCCTGTTGGATGATAGTTTGCTGTGGCATTTCTGATTTATAAAATCTACAGGACAGATTTCTCTTCTCTCCCCATCACATCCCAAATGATAAAAAGAGCGGCACTACACTACAACCCCCATTTGGGGGCTTCAATCAGCATTCGCCACATGCATTGGGAATCGGATGGGAGAAGAGACCGGAGGTGGAGACTTTAAGATAGGCTTTTTTGTCTGGCATCACGCAGACAAAGTATCATTGACATTTTGGATTTGTTTTCATTTTTGTGTGCATAAATTTGAATTCAATCCTCTGTGTCCCTTGTAAATGGAGTAGTCTCTTTGCAATAAAATAAATCTTTACCTATAAATAAAAAATTTTGAAAAAAAGATTTGGTTCACAATCTTGACTGCAACTGGTAACTTATTTTTTGGGTGGGGATGCTGGAGAGTGTTAAGGGGCCCGTGATTCTAGAAAATTTTAACTATTTTGTGCATATTTGATCCCCTTTCTTGTTGGCGATTCTATATTTGTTGCTTTCATGTGTAGAATTGAATTTTTCTTTCTTTAGTTTTATCCTGTCTTGTTGGTAAGCTTAAAGTCAAACACTTATTCTGTTACCATAGTGACTTGCTTCTAAAATTTGGTTTATCTTGAAGATAAATCTCCTGGCAGCTAGAAATGAGAGAGAAAGTGTTCAAGTTGCTCTACGTCCAAAAGTTTCTTGGGTTGGTTCAGGTGTGGCAGGGGTTGTGCAGGTTCAGTGTAGTGACTTATGTTCAACATCTGGTGACCGGTTAGTTTCTTTAATACACATTGTACTGGGTATAGCTATATCCCCTTCGTAATCAGCTGATGTTGGCTGTGGCAGGTTGGTTGTTGGACAATCAGTAAGGTTGCGGCATGTTGTGCCCATATTAGGTGTTCCAGATGCTCTTGTGCCCCTTGATCTTCCAGTCGGTCAATTAAACCTACTTCCAGGGTACTGACCACATTAATTATCTTATGGCGCTTTTTATTATTATTTTTAATATAAAAAATACAACTGCTGGCTATTGATGTCCAAACTGAGTTTGTTCGCTTTTCCCCCTGCTGCAGAGAGACCACTGCAGTATGGGTTTCCATCGACATTCCAAGCACGCAAGCCCCAGGTCAATATGAGGGGGAGGTCATCATTACTGCTGTAAAGACAGATGCAGAGTGAGTATATTTTTCTTAACCTAGTTACTTCTATTGTGTTGCCAACTTATGCATTTATTTCATATGGTTGATTAGGATCCTATTAAAATAGGGCAAATTACAAAGACCATCCCTGTTGTATGCCCTTAAAATATAGAGCTCCCATGTGTTTTATTTTGTGACACCCACTTCCCTTGTGGTTTGCTCTATGAGGCATTTCCGCAAACTTTAATGGAATTTGATGATGTGGCAAGTGTCAACATCACCTATTGGGAAAGAATTAAAACAATTCTACTCGAAAGCTTATGCCTTGTGAACAGCCATAAACACAAATGAGGATTGAAGAAGAAAGATAGATAGAAAACCGAAAATGTGAGTATAGAAGTGATATTTTTCTTAAATTCTTTCTCAGTAGGCCATGTTAGCATTTTCCATTCCATCAAATTTCATTTAATTTAGCAGAAATGCCTCATAGAGCAAACCACAGGGGAGTAAGTGTCACAAAATAAGGCACACGGTAGCTTCATGTTTTCAGAGTATACCGCATGGGTGATTTTTGTTTTCAAAATATGGACATGAAGTTATCTGTGTTATCTATTCTGACTTTTGCAGATCTCGATCACAATACATGGGCAAAGCTGAGAAGCATCAACTTTACAGTGAACTTAGGAGCTGTCTTGACATTGTGGAGCCCATTGATGGAAAACCACTGGAAGAAGTGGTGGGTTTCTGAATCTATTTTTGCATATAATTTAATTTTTCTGTTGATCTTGGCAATATATAAGCTGTTCATATGAGCATTTGTTTTTTAGGTAGAAAGAGTGAAATCTGCCAGTACATCTTTAAGAAGAGTTCTTCTGTCTCCATCCTTTTCTGAATTCTTTTCAGATAATGGGCCAGTTGATATAATGGATGAAGATGCTATTTCAAACCTTTCAGTACGTGTGAAGTTAAATTTGACAGTTTGGGACTTCATTCTGCCTGTAACTCCGTCTCTTCCTGCAGTGTTTGGTGTATCCTATATGTTTTAAATTAAGTATTTGGGAAGTTAAACTTTGCTTTTGTTACACATTGTATTCAAGTCTCACACAAGTCCAGTTAATAAAGGAGATCTAAGCAAACCAATCAGTAAAGTTATATACAAGGTGGAGTTCAAGCCAAAATAAGACACTAGTAGTAGTCCATTAGAAGCTTGTAAATTAATGGACATGTCTTAATGAAGACAAAAGATTTAATTGAAGTGTTTGCTTGTGTCCTTCAACTATATTTTAGATATCTGATACTGTAATTGAGGATCGTTTTGGTGTTGAACATGGGACTCAAGAGTGGTATGAGGCATTGGACCAACATTTCAAATGGCTTTTGCAATTTAGAATCAGCCCATATTTTTGCAGATGGGGTGACAGCATGCGTGTCTTGACATACACCAGCCCATATCCAGGTAATTTACTGAATCAAGGCAAAAAATTCCCTTAAGTCATTATTAACAGTATTTCTTATTCAAAACCTGTCCTGTCTTTGTTGTAATCAGAATAGTTTTAGAAAATAGACGTGCTGAATCTTTTGTAATTTTCGTTTTTGTTATTCTAGCCGACCATCCAAAATCAGATGAATATTTTTCAGACCCGCGACTAGCGGCATATGCCGTACCATATAGTAAAGCTGTCTTCGGGTATACAGTCAGTTGTCCATGTTCGCGCTTCTGTCAGTATATTTTCAATGAAAACTGATGAGTTTCCACCCACTTGTTGATATGCAACAGAAGTGAAGCAGCGAAGGATTACTTGCTGAAAGAAATTGAGATATTGAGGACAAAGAATCACTGGAAGAAGGCTTATTTTTACTTGTGGGATGAGGTATGACCACTGTTGTAAAATGACAGCAAAAGGGTGCTGTTGGTTGTTATGATAATGAGAGCACAAGCCTTGGTCTAATTTTTATTTTTGGCCAGAAGATAAACAATTCCTTGGACAATACGTGGTTATTTGTTTTCACTCTACAGCTAAAAAAAAGATTCACAAAACAGTGGTGTAGAGATTATTTTCACACTTTTTCGCACTTTGACAGAATGCACAATGAAATACTATCATTTTTTTCTTCTTGTATTGCTTTGACTTGTGTTAATGCTTAATCTCAATATTTATGATGGTTCCTGAAGCAATGCCTTTCTCTATGATTTGCTTGATGAGCTGATGTGCCTGCATTAATTTTTGACAGCCTCTAAACTTGGAACAATATGATTCCATTCGCAAAATGGCTAGTGAGATTCATGCTTATGCTCCTGATGCACGTGTTTTAACTACTTACTACTGTGGTATGAATTCCCTTCCTTCTGTTTTAATTACTCATTTTTTTGGCTATGATGTTAGTTTGTTTCTCTCCTGTTCTTTCTTCACGGCTTTTTTTGTATGATTCTGGAGATTTTCATGATCTTGTGGCCTTCTGTTTTCATTAGGAAGATCTTCCAGCTGAGCGCCACAGTCCTTATTTTATTTTTTTTCCTTTCTTTTGTTCCCCCCTCTTCTTTTTTCTCGCATGTGTGTGCACTCATGGTGTTATGACACTATTTCATAAATGGCAGAATTAATTTTATTAGGTATAAAGAAAGGGAAAGATGATGCAAACATTGCAGCAGTTGAGGAAGGAGGTGCAAAAAATCGGTTATATGACAATTGATTAATTAATTAAATTTATTTTTAGGGGTGTATATATATATATATATATTATATTTGAAATAAGTTATGTTTATTTTGGATTTAAGAAGTATGTAACAATAATGAAATGTTTGGAAATATATCTAAAATTAATTTAAAGACAATAAATATTGTTTAAAGTATGAACAAAAGAGTTCAAATAAACAACATTCAACATAAAATAGAACAACTGAATTAAAAAATTATTTTTTCTTCTTGAGTGCATGCTTGACACGTTTGTGTCTGTGTCAGATACATGTCCATGTCGGATACGTGTCCGACACCAGTACGTTGGTAATTTTGCCGTGCCGTGCTTCCCAGCATGACGGTTACCTCCTAAACACCGGTAGATCATCCCTTTGGGTTAAAGCCCTGGTCTATGATCTCTCTCTTAGAGGATCTAAGAGTTCTAATAAAGGAAGATGTGGTTTAAGGATAGTTGGAGGGGGATTATATAAAATATTTATAGGTGAATATCATTTGAATGATTACGCTGGGGAATTGAGAATTTAACTAGTTACTAGTGTTAGAAATTTAGGTGAAGAAGTGGGCCAGAAAGATGAAAATACGAATAGTTCAAGGTATGCTATTTACATTAAGGTTTGGAATCCTCTTGGTGATGGTGGTCTTATGTGTTGAATATATTGTTTGTCAAGATTTTCTATGAAAAATGTCTTAACAAGATTGTTATAATTAATAAAGCAATTGATGAATGAAGGAAAAGTACCTTGGCACCTATCTATGAGATTTTATGAATAAAAGACTGAGTAGAAGTTAAAGATCAAGAAGCTTTCTTTTGGCGGCAATTAGAATTGAACTTTTGAATTCTTTCTTTGATTTGTCATTCCATTCACAAGGCCAAGCTTTTTAATTTTTGGGGGAAACATCATGTAAAACTATAAACTTGTCTAAATTGTTCACGCTGAAGTGCATTTTTTTTTGTAGATGTTGAATCAGGGTTGTTTTAGTGTGAAAAGATTTATTCTGTGACCTAGTTTTTCCCTAATTCAATATAATAGCTTGTAGTTTTTCTGGGAACTTATTTGAGAATGATTTTTATGGCTGAAATTTATTTATTTTCAATTTTTTTTACTAATGATGCATATGGGTGTGTGGTTCTTTTTCATTGAAAAGTATTTATCTTTATTTTCTCTATTCATGTTTGATATTGTTAAAATGTCAGAATGTTATCTCCTTTGTCAGCCTACAGTTGGACTTAATTTTCTCTTTTGGGTGATAATCATAGAGTTTTATAGGGGCTAGTATGGTTTCCTTGTTTGATTTACACTTTATGTATATGCATGTGTGCATGCACATGCTCAGTTAATTTGAACCTTTGTTTACATTTTTATATATTTCTAACCTTAATTTTTTGTCTTTTGTGTAGGACCAAGTGATGCACCTCTTGCACCTACTGCTTTTGAGGCTTTTGTAAAAGTTCCAAACTTCCTGCGGCCTCATACTCAAATTTATTGTACAAGGTATTGTTTTCAATTGGGCTTTCTAAATGCCAAGATTTTTTCACTCAGTTTTAGAATATGCACTTCTTGGTACTTAAATTTCTTTATTAAGTCTGCTCGTTTTGGTACTTGGATTTCTTTATTAAGCCTGCTTGTTTGAGCAAGGAGAGGACTGGCAGATGAATTTGTAATCCACATGTAACTTGCAAATGATTCTAGTTTATACTGGAAGAATGATGGTTTCCAGTTCATGTATCAAGCTGAGTTTTTAGGAACAATGATTTTATCTAAATAAATACATTATTAACATTGGCTATTTGCCTTGACTAAATGGATTGGGTTCCTCATCTCACTGCAAAGCAGAAAGTTGGGTCAGAATTGGAAAATATTTTGATGTGCATGACCCTCTATATGTGTTTCCTATGTCATGAAATTTTTAAGTGAATGGTATGCCTTGAGTTCATGTTATAGTCCTAAGGACTTCAATTTTGTCTCTGGGAAGTGGCCATGACCTTAAATTTGAAGTCCAAAATATGTCATGCTCATTATTATTGAATATCTGGTTGAGATTGTGTTTGGGCTATCCTGGTGACTTATTTTATGCCATTGTGCTTGAACTGACTGTACCCTGCATGACGAGCACCTTTTACTGAATATCTTTCTCAAACAGCACCATTATGTTTGCTTCAGAACTCAGGCAGTCTTCACTCTTATCATATGCATGTTATCAAACTTGATCTTAGGTTTGGTCATTTGTGGTTAAAGATTTGAAGGTAAAGACCCACTGGCCTTGATATATGAAGTGTGCAGAACTGCCATGTTGAACTTCGTTTTCTCTGATGACTTGTATCTTACATGTATTAAGAGGGTTCTCCCTCAACTCTTTTTGATAAGTATATGAGCGCATATCACTGAAATCATACGATACAGCTGACAGTTAGTCAAAGGTTCTTTGTCACCTGAAAAGATTTAAACTTTATTTATTGCAGTGAGTGGGTGCTTGGCAATCGAGAGGATTTGGTCAAGGATATTATTGGTGAACTGCAACCAGAGAGTGGTGAAGTAATGTTCAACTAGATCTGTTCCCTTGGCTCTGAAATTTACTTTTCTTTAATATGTTACATATAATGTGGTTATTTATTTATTTTTCATTCATGATAAAAGATATCAGAAAGATATGAGGTAGTGTTCCTGAATATACATCTTTATTACTTATCAAAAAAAATATATATATCAGAAAGATATGTTTTCTCATTTCATCTTTGCAGCTTTTCCTGTTTATAGTTTTTCCAAAAATTTAGTTGCATTTACAGGACTGACTAATGCACACTGACACTATTGATTTGACATGTTAGGATCTAACCAGCACTTAGATTATATGGTTAATTTCCCTTTTTTTGTTTGATTTATTTTTTCTTCTAGTTAAAATTATAATGAATATAATAACTACCAGTAACCATGGGTGTGGTTTGTCAGACATGACAACCAGAACTCTCTGGTCCTGAAATCTTATTCGAATTTTTCTATTGAGAGATATAAATATTCCTTTGGGGTAAGTGTTTCTGTGTCTGGGTTTTAGTTTGCAAGCATGTCTAAGCCTACGTAGTTCCTAATTGCCTTGGTAACTGGTTACTGCAGTCTGTTCAGGCTTGGATGTGTCTCTTGATAGTGTGTATAAGAGGAATGAGCAGGTTACTGGAGATGCCGACTGCTTGGTTAGTAAAAGCTATGTAGAGTTGAATTACTGACTCAGGGTAAAGCCTTTGGAGCTTAAATTCCATGTTTAAATTAACAACTAACAACCAGCAGTCAATGCAAAGATGTACCAATTGAGTTTAGGTGATGGTTGAAATTGTGTGGTTTTACCAGCCAGTTGTAGCTCAGTTACCTCAGATAAGACTGTAAGAGGTGGTTTGTATAAGCCATCTGAGGTAGGGAGAACATCGTAACCACGACTACTTAAAATCATGTGCTCTGAGACATGGCTAATTTCTGTAAAATAATAATAAATCCACTTGAAGATATGGATTTTTAAGTGGCAGCTGGAAGATTTTTTCAAATTTTTTTTACTTTGGTAAGTAAGGAATCATGAATATGTCATATATTACATCATGATGTCAGGCAGAAACTGAAAGGGATGAAACTAAGAGCACATTTGAATATTAGAAAACAATTCTTATAGCCTTTACTGTTGTGAGTTTGGCTTGAAAACAAGAAGACAGGACCTGAATATAAACTTTTTCACCAATTCTTGAAATTTCATCACATTTGTTTAGATGTGGTGTTATTTATGGGATGTTCAGAATCACTTTATGGTAATAAAGTTTGGCATTTACTCCTCCTAAGAAGGCCTAAAATAAAGGTTCTACTTACGTTCTTGACTGTCATGCTTGAGATCCTTGGTTGGTTGTAGTCCATACTTTCTCATACTTGGTTAAAAAAGTGCCCAAGAATTATCAAAGCAAATTCATTGCCATATATTATTGCTTATGTAAAACAATTGCTCATGGGTTGTTGGATCTGCATCTTGATAGCATCGAGGAATTGTGATGTAGCACGCTGATTGTAACCTTTTTTTTTCTTTTCTTTTTTCTCAAAACAATGTTTGTAGCTATAAATTTGTGCAAGTTGAATCTGAACCTAAAAGCAAGAATGAAAGTTTCACTGGCAAAAGAAAAGTGGTATGGGTTACAAGTTGATAGTTTTCTAAGCAGAGAGTAATGGGCTTGAGCTCAAACCTTATTATAGTTACAGTATCCTCTCTTACTTAGAAAGCATGGCATGTGTGTGGTAAGTTGCTTTGGCTATATGACACATTTGACATAGAGTTTACCTCCTCAGCCTGTCATGTTAAAGTGAAGCACCGACAAATTTTTTGTTTTACTGCTACAATACCATGCCGGCAGGATATTTCCATAGGCATGATCCAGTAGATGTATCACTGATCTTGTACATGTTATCTGCATCTATTTATGTATTTTTTGGTTGATGACTGCAAATGCATTTTTGGACAAATTTGACCATAAATATTGCCATGCAGCTAGGCTATTGTACATGTAATGTCAGTGATGGCAACTTCAGGCTCCTTTTGTACATTGGGGTTATAGATTGTCATCTTAAGTGCATTGCTTCTACTTTGCAGTGTTGTAATGAACAATGTGCTTTGTTTGCTTACTCATTGAAAGCTAGCTCTTCTTGAATATTGAATGGTGTTTACATTTTTGTAATCAAAATGATTTAGCAAGTTTCTAGCTTTCTTTGGATAATGCCTTATGAGTGTGAAGTTTAACTATGAGCTCTCCGATATTGGCATCTGAAACTTGTGGCTTTCTCATTTATTTATTTAGGTGTGAAAATGTTTTATGTTGTATGCTGATGTATTCTATTTCTATTTATGAACAAAGTTTAGCTACAAAATTAATTGTAACCTTAGTTTACAAACTTATTTAATATCTTTTTATTGGAGGTAAATTTTGACAAATCCACCATTGGATTATATCTTCTTCTTATATTCTCCATACTTGCAAAATTTCAAGAAAATTAAAGATAAAGAGCTATGTTATCAATAATTTTTTTTAATTGCAAGTTTTTGCAATTTAAAATTATGCACAAAATATAAACTTATAAATC
Source organism: Quercus robur (assembly GCF_932294415.1). NCBI lineage: Eukaryota > Viridiplantae > Streptophyta > Magnoliopsida > Fagales > Fagaceae > Quercus > Quercus robur. Next base: position 8,848,358 of record NC_065535.1, on the reverse strand, counting down.
ATATAGTAAATAATATCCGATTGACATAAATTTAACATGTGTATTAAGAGCGTGAAAAACATGCAATTCAACGGTTAGATTTTCAAAATATGTTATAATATTTATTTTATTGAGTGAGTTTGTAGCCTTAAGCTACAACCAATTTTGTAGCTAAACTTTGTCCTTAGCTGAATATGCTGTAATCTACTTAATAGTCTAAAGTTTAATTCATTATTTTTTTACGAAATCAGTGAAGGCTGAATGAGATATATATTGTTGCCATTTTCAGTCAAGTATGTTTAAGAAGTGAATTTTCTCCTGATTGCTGTTGTCACCAAATGCATGATAACCCTTAGATGTTCAAGTAAAAGATGTATGTTTGGATTGCATAATACCTATTATAGGGCATTAAGTCTATTACTTGCTGAAAGGAGGTAACTTTGTCTTACATGTAGGAGTGGTGGACATATGTGTGCATGGGACCATCTGATCCCCATCCCAATTGGCACCTTGGGATGCGAGGAACACAACACCGTGCTGTTTTTTGGCGGGTATGGAAAGAAGGTGGCACAGGGTTCTTATATTGGGGTGCCAACTGCTATGAGAAAGCATCAGTTCCCAGCGCTGAGGTATGTGCCTGGCCTCGTGGTCGTTTATCATTTAAAAACACCATTTGTGTGTGTGCTGAAATATTTTGTATGCTTCTGAGCAGATTAGATTTAGGCGTGGCCTTCCTCCTGGAGATGGAGTTTTGTTCTACCCTGGTGAAGTGTTCTCCTCTTCACATGAACCAGTTGCTTCAGTTAGACTAGAGCGCATTCTCAGTGGTTTGCAGGTGAGACAAACTTTTTCATTTTTTATTGGTAAGTTACACATGCACTGATGCACCCCAATGAGTTTTGACCTATGACCTCACCCTCCACCCAGGAAGTGTCACTTGAGCCACTGCTCACTGGCCAAACTTTGAATTGATTCTTTCTGTCACCCTCAAAACTTTTGAATGTCAAGAAATGCTTCTTTTTTCCCCCTTATTTTGGGAGAGAGGAGTTCTCTCTCTTTTTTTTTGGGGGGGGTGGGGTGGGGTTGTGCTGTAAGAACTGGTTTGATTTGACAGCTTCCAATTGTTTAGAAGAATCTGAGGTGGAAGTAATATAATATATCTAACAATTTTGAACCCTTTGAAAATGTCTAGCAATATTTAAGATCCCATAATAATCTGTGATAATTGTCATAATCACAATGGTTGCTCCTACTTTTAATGACTTTCATTTTTCCTTTGAATATTCTTCATTATCTTCATGCTATTTCATTAATTTATCCCTTCTTGCTTATACCATTGAATCATTGATTAAACATAACATTTCACAAATATTTTCCTTTGGTTTCTAAGTTTGAGTCTTAACAATTTTTTTCCCTGTGGGTGGTGTTGAGTACTATTCTAATCTTTAGTTTGCAAAAGTTAGTATGCATGTTTGTTTAATATTTGTCTGGGTGCTTTATTAGGACATCGAGTACCTGAAGTTGTATGCTTCAAGATATGGTAGGGATGAAGGTCTTGCTCTTTTGGAGAAGACAGGGGTATACCTTGGTCCCGAGCGTTACACACTTGAGCACATGCCTGTTGATGTAATGCGGGGTGAGATCTTCAACATGTGTCGGTCATGAAGAAAGCTTTACGCACACTTCACAACATATGGCAGAAATGAAAGATTTCTCTTTCGGAAAAGACGCGTGAATCACACACTAGAAGATATGCAGTTAGATCTTCAACATGGACAGATATAGATATCAGTTTCTTACTGAGTGCACTGTCTGATTTTTATAGTAGTTTTCTACATTCATAGTTTCCCTTTCCTAGATAAATTAGTAAAGACAAGCTCGGGAACTTTTGTGCGACAGTGACGATGTGAACCCACATACTAGCACATGCACATAGGGGTTTAGTTGCACATAGGCAAATGTAATTTTGTATGAGACAATGATGGATTATTCCGAGGTTCATTTCAGCACTAAGTTGTCTGGCATGATACAATGTCGTTGACTCCACTAGCTGACTTCTTAGGTCTTGTGTTATGTCCCTGGTTGTTCAATACTGTTTACTGGTATAGGTGCTAGTTTAAATTGCCTTGTTATTGTAAGGAATTTCAGCCTCTGGTTTAATCTTGTTTGTAAATGATTAGGCTCTCTTTTTCGGCCTGGTCTGGACTTGCCTTAGTTGCTGGACCACTTGAATCTTGATATTTTTTATTGAAAGTTTTAGACCCTGATCTATTATATTGCGGTGAATTATTCTCTTTTGGATGTTACCAGAATCGTTCAGAATTTTTGGTTTTGTCCTTTTCCAGTTTTAGATGCTGAACCGTAGGATAAATTTGTGTTAGCCTTCCATATAAAGCGAGGAAGGCCAAAGTTAGCTTAGGTTATGAAAATCAACGGTGAGAGTTTTTGTCCTAATTCTTAAAAAAAGCGTTACGCAATAGTGAGAGTAAATTTGTAAAGAAGAGAGCGAGATGGATTGTATTAATAGCATTAGAGCATCCGTAGCAGCTGGTGCAAAAATTATGCCATTTTGCCACATCAAATGCCTATTTTATTATTTTACCACATCATTTTACAATATCTCATTTATCAGATATTTTATAATTCAATTCTATACATTAAATAATATTTACTACACATTAAAATATATTAAAATAATATTTACTACACATTAAAATATATTATTTTGGTTTACCACATTTGTCCGTACTGTTGCAAATTTGCAACGGTATGGACACAAAATGGTATATGTGCCAAATATATGTAACATCTGCTAGGGAGCTATTTTTTGTGTTTGGTGTAAATATTTGGCACATATCCCACATCTACTGTGGGTGCTCTGGCAAGAGCTCCTTGGCCTTGTGTGAAGGTGGCCTTTGGGAAAGGAAAGGGGTATTTTATTTTTCTATTTTGATTCTTGTAACAGTGCTCTTTTTCCCCCCAAAACAGCAACAATATTAAATCTATAAACTACAATTTTTTTTTAGTATGGTTGACATCAATGATATGTTTGTTGTGATTGGTATATAATAAAAATGGTATTAGTGGTGAATTTAGTTGAAAGTGTTGTTACTTCAACCACAACAGGCCATGTTAATATTTATGAAAAATATTTGGTTCAAAAAGTATTTATAAATAAACTTGTGAAAAGTGTTTTCTGCTCAGCATTATTTTAAAGGACAGAGACCATTTTTTGCGCTTAAAGTTTGCCTTATTTTTCAATTTGGTCCTCAGGGTTTAAAAAATTGCAATTAAATACATAGTTTGTAAAATTATCTAATTTGGTTGGCGCGCTAATTTGAACATTAATGTAACCTTGAAATTACATACTACTAGCCATAAAAAAAAGGGTACATACTTGTCATTCAAGTGGAGTAAAAACATAACCATTATTCTATATATTCAGTTATTCACTACTATTATCACATGGAAATGTGTTATTGACTTGAAATATAGTTTTATTTATTTATTTTTTTTAATTTTTAAGAAAAAAAGACACTTTCTGAATTTGAATTGAATTTGCAGGAAAAGTTCTGTATTTCAGGTTTGGTTGATGAGAAAATATTGAGGAAATTCAAGTTCTTAAAATGAAAAAATATATATGGTAATCTTTTAACAAACTTTTGAAACTCATAGGACTAAATTTGAAAATGAGAAGAACTTTAATGATTGAATTGAATAATTTTAAGAATATGAAGGATGTGATTGTTGCGTTTAAGTTTTAGGATTTAATTGAAAAAATTGTCAAACTTTTAAGCATCAAAGTTAGTGTTTACCCAAAAAATTATACTCAAAAGTCAATAGAAGTCCTAAAACATTGGGAAAACTCACGAATTGACGATCTTGTGTGGACTATATATGAGATCATATTGTCTCGAAATGTATGACAATTATGAAATATGGGAAACTCATTTAGAAATAAGCTTTAGAAAGTTTCTCTCCCAAAAAAAAAGAAAAGCTTAGAAAGTGATTTACAGTGAAAAAAGAAAAGAAAAAAAAGAAAAGAGAGGAGCCTAGAAAGTAATTTGGAAAGAATTTTAACTTCATTTGAGCTTATAGCTCATCAATTGGTGCAGAACCCGTTATTTTGCATATGACAAGTATGACTAACTTTCATAAACTTTTCCTGTGTTAACTCATAAGGCCATTCTTGGGGTATTCTCTCTTTGGCAAACTGCGAGGAAACTTTCAATCCTAACAAAACTAATAATAATGTACAACGTAGTAATATTATGCCATTCTTTTCAAAGATGGAAATCTGGGTTAAATTTGTATTATTTCTAATGAAAGTCCAAAAAGAAAAAAACTATGAAGACAAATGAGATTCTTGTACTAGTAGTGCTGTCAAATAGAAGTATAAAGAAACCAAAAGATCGCTTCTCTCTCTCTGACCCTTCATCCCCAACCTCTTTTTTCTTCTTTCCCCTTATGAATGAATTATTATTCATTGGCCCATGCATTTACAAGGCATCTAGATTATATATATATCATTGCAAGTTTGGTTCTTATAGCCAGGCACCCTTTTGTAAAGGCAAAAGAGGTAGGAAGTGGGCATGTAACTATCAAGATTCAAGGTGGACCTTTTGCAGCATATTGGAATCAGAAAAGGCAAAAGGGTGTAAAAGCAACTAGAAGATAATCAAATTTGTGATGATTACTAATGGGTCTGTATCTTATTTATTTACCCTTTTTGACATTGTGCAACTCTTGCCACCAGCTGTATATCTTTTTCAAATTTTACGTCTCAATATTGAGAAAAATGAGTGAAATATCAAATATCACAATAGATGCCCATTGGTCAGTTTTCTTTAAGCTTAGAGCTAGTCAAAATACATTGCTTTAAGTTTTAACAAGTGGGAGTGTGGGATGGCTAGCCAATTTTTTTTTTTAATCTACTTTGAGCCAATAGATTTTCTAACTACTAGCAACCAAAATCACGTGTTTTAAACTTTCAACACGTTTGTGAGTGGTGAGTGCTACCAAATATTGGTCTAGAAATATTGCGTACTGCTTTATTTCTCTTAAGCTTTTGTCTCAATTATTGGGAAGAATTGGTCTTTCTATTATCTGAAAAAAAACAAGTGAAGAAAGCAAAGATTTTTATCCAATCCATGGTTCCACATCTGCAATTTATTAGTGACAGAACCCACCAGGAATCCCTTTAGCATATCCAAATTAAGTGGTATTCTAATGACTTTATAGGACATAAAAAGTTCTTCCAATAATTTTGTATTATACTCACTGGTTAAGCCTTGAAATTCCCTCTCGTATTCACAATATATATAAATATAAAATATGTTTTGTTTGGTTTTTAGTCAATTTCCCAAGCACTCCCAAATTTATGTGGCTCTTGATTCGTCCATTATTGCAAACCAACACTTTGCTCAATCATGATGATCCAACTTTGAAGAGTCACCACAGCCCTTTACCCCATTATTCTCTGTGTCTCTCACTTTCTATCTACTGTGATTTTCCCTTTTTGGCCATCGCCTCTTTTCATCAGTATGGGTTTGGATTAACTTGTTTCTAACTTTCTATTGGTTTATTAAATAAGTTATTAATGTACTGTTTTTGAAGACTTATTTTCTTTCATTGGTATAATTATACTTCTAACAACTTTCAGCAACTAAATGAGAAAAATTTTCAGAAAAAAACTAAATCCAAAAACGCACCCCATTAAATGAGAGAGGTTCTAGAGGATTAGGTTTCAAACAACATATAACATGATATCAGGATTCCCTGCTAGGGTCAAAGTTCAAAACTATGGAACTTGCAGAAGAATCAAAATACTACACAGGATATCTTTGACTTTTCAGTTTGACGCCAATTTACTTTTGCACAAGGCTAGCTATGTAGTCCAATTTTCAAGAACAAAATATGCTGGGGGGAGTTTTAGGGGCTTTCTTTGGGGCTTGGGCTCCAAGAAAAAACAAAACAAAAAACCAAAAAAAGATTTCATGAATTAAAATTAACTATATTTTTTTTGCTAGACATATTAATTGTATTTTAACTAATAGTAATTAGCTGAAGCATAGAGGAATCTACGTTCCTACTTGCACAATGCACATGCAACTTGTTTTTACCACCACATCTGTTACCTCTGTATTGTGTGGTAGAAAAAAAATTGGTGAATTTATGTAAAATTGGTTGTTAATTAACTCATAATCGATTAGATTAAAAAGTAAGATAAAAGTTAGAGTAATACAACATATACAAACTATTATACAAGATTTTTACAAACTGATGTTGTGGCCAACTTCTTATTGATTTTCATTTAAACCCACCATTAATATTACTTTTTTATTTACCAATAATCACTTATCACATTAGCAGTTTGTAAAATAGTTTGTGTTTCTAACATTACTCTAAAAGTTATAGCACAAAAATTATGGACGTAGAAGAATGTGTTGTGAAATAATTTATTTTATTTGATAGATATGATAGAAATTTAATTTATGATGTCTATTCTATAATAATTGTTATTTATCATTTGATTAAGACACTAATTGATTTATACTTTATAGTGTACATAGAATCCAACCGACATAAGACTTTATTGGTTGTCAATTAATTCTAATAATTTGTAACTTATGAACACAAATGCATGAGGCATAAAATACTTGCAAGTACGATGACGTGATGATCACTTCTCTTACATTTATAGTGAGATAAGAGTGAGCATCTTATAATAATTTTTCAAATAATGTAAGCAGTGAGGTCAAAATGCATCTTGAGGGCTAGAAAAAACTTTGGTACTTTGAAAGCAATGCTTCCTCCCCTCATATAAGGGTAGATCCTATATGTGAGTCTCACCATGAGATTCACCCCCTCATGTGAGAGGAGGGAACATTACCGCTGAGTGCTGAGCGTCCATGTCAGCAGCGGGACCAACCTATTGATGGCCTCGTGGACTTGACTGAGAGGTAAACTATAGGGTGGTGGAGTCTACTAGTAGTGGGGCTTTAATTTGATTATCACAAACAAAAAAAAAAAAAAAAAATCCAAAAGCCGAAAATACCCCTGAAATTTTGTCATCATACAAGCCTATGAAAATTGAAAACGTAGGTGGCCTTTGAGTAGCTGTGTCCATATCCGGATATAGGAGCATATACAAAAAGACAAAATTTTCTTTACCTTTTTAAGTAAGAGACTTGTTATATGGATCATACATCCAAATCGGCATCTTAAAAATGCATCAGCCTTCTAAGCCAACATGCATTAGAAAATGAAAATTTTTGATTATTATATACTCCAAACCTTTTCTATATATACCTAATGCGTTGAGGAAAAAAAAAAAACTTAAAAAACAAAAACAAAAAATACAGCACCATCATCCACAAGACCACAATAGCTTTGTCAGACACGAAATTAAAAGCCCTCAAGCACGTGTACGTAAGAAACTCATGAGGACTTCAATGACATTTGGCATCACCTAGTACTTTTTTTTTTTTTTTTTTTGAAAGGCATCACCTAGTACTTATTGCGCCGTGTAAATAGTGTCAACATAGGCCAAGAAGAGTTCAATTATAGCTGCAAAGAACGATGGTATTGACAAGTTTGCCATCACCAAACCTTGTCTCATTTTATTCAAAAATAGAAATGAGTGCTTGTTGCTTATCCTTAGAAATCTTGTCTGAACGTAGAAATTATTGTAACACCTAATTATTAGCAACTGATACTTGAATGATGCAGTGGGTTTCAATTAATTCCATTAGTAAAGTTATTTATAATTGAAGAAAATAATTGAAATTTAAATTTTGCCTATATAAAAATTAAAGGTAAATTTCGTTGATACTTGAATGATGCAGTGGATTTTAATTAATTCCATTAGTAAAGTTATTTATAATTGAAGAAAATAATTGAAATTTAAATTTTGCCTGTATAAAAATTAAAGGTAAATTTCGTTAACTTACCTGAGGTTTAGTTAATATCAACCGGCTTTAAGACATTTTAAAACTAACTAAGCTAAAGGCTTTGTAGTTGAATTGACATCTCTTTATGTACAAAGTGTTTGGAGGTCTAAGAAGGAAATGATTCAAACTGCAGGGTTAGTAGCATATTGTAATTATTTCTAAAAAAGAAAAACTGACCAATTTGATCTCTAAGCTCAATTTAGTTCCTAAATAGTAAATACAGATAGGTTTGTTAGTCATTTTTCTCTTCTATCTTAAGAACCAAATTGGTCAGTTTTAAAATGTCTTAAACCTTTTAGTATTAGCAAAAAAAAATTAGAGTAAATTAATGAAATTTACCCAAAAATCAATTAGTGTGACAATGAAAAACTATCATATTTACAAAATAAACAACTTTGAAGGGAATAAAGGAGAGGGATGAGATGTGGGTACAATCATATCTGAAATTCAGATCCATCGTATCCTAGACCTAGTATATAGATTGGTAGTAGGTGTCCTGCATGCGTACCAATTTCATGGATTCTTTTTTGAGAGAACAATCTCATGTATCAAAAATTTATAAATCTAGTCTTAGTCCTAGCTAAAATACATTATAATTATTATTTTGACAAGGGGGTACGGGTTACGAAGAAATTAAGAGCTTGAAAGTTGCACAAGGTTTTGTGAGAAAACCACTCGCATTTGGACAAAAATTTAGAGAAATAAAAGCCGTAAACATTGTCTGCATTGTTTTGACTCTCGTCCTTATCACCTCGTGGAATATATAAATAGTGTTTCAAAAACATCTCACATGTTCACCAAAACTGAAGGACTCCAAACAAAAAGAAGATCTTAAAGACCGATTAACATATTTATAATGTTTCAGCTAAGTTGAAAAGCCCAAAGTGTCCAGTTTC